>NC_091282.1:252220811-252572311 GCF_032444005.1 Ranitomeya imitator
GAGAGCTCTGCCGTTTACTCAGCATAGAGTTAAACCTCTCCTCTGCATACCATCCCGAGACTAATGGGTTGGTGGAGAGAACCAACCAGACTCTGGTGACATATTTGCGACATTTCGTCTCTGCTAGGCAGGATGACTGGGCATCTTTGCTTCCTTGGGCGGAATTTGCCTTGAACAACGCCGTAGCCGATTCCACTGTTCAGACTCCTTTTCTCCTTAATTACGGCCAGCATCCGCGTGTCCCTGTGCCCATGCCCGTGTCATCCACCGATTCTAGGGTGGCAGACTGGGCGGTTGAGGCACGTGACATCTGGGACCGCACACAGGATGCCATCCGGGCCTCCAAGGAGAGAATGAGGGTTTTGGCTGATACACACCGGCGCCCCGCTCCGGTCTTTGCTCCTGGCGACTTAGTGTGGCTCTCCGCCCGTAACATCAGGCTGCGAGTTGAGTCCACTAAGTTTGCTCCTCGCTACATTGGCCCGTTTAAGGTTCTGGAACAGGTCAACCCTGTGGTCTACCGTTTGGCTATTCCTCCACGCCTTGGTATCACCGATACTTTTCACGTTTCCCTCTTAAAGCCCGTTCGTTTGTCCCGGTTTTCTGAGTCATCTGCTGGGACATCGGGTTCATCCACGGATGAGTTTGAGGTGAATGCTATTGTGGGGTGCAAGGTGGTACGTGGCAAGAAATTTTATCTGGTGGACTGGAAGGGTCACGGCCCAGAGGATAGAACCTGGGAGCCTGTGGAGCACCTTCGGGCTCCGCTGCTTATTGCAGCTTTTGAGCGTAGTGAGGCTCAAGGAGGGGGGGGCCCTAGGAGGGGGGGGTAATGTTAGGAGTCGAGTTTCCTCCGCTGTACAGGGGGAATCTCGATCCGTGTCTGCTGCGGTCTCCCATTCTGCTTCGGCCGCAGTGGGCTCTGCTCAGCGGAGGCGCCGCTCCCAGTGTCTTGCTGGGACTGATTCTGTGCAGGGGGTTACTGCTGCCTTTTCTGGCTCTCCTGTTGTACCTTGCACTGATCTGCGGCGAGCGGGCTTCTCTGGGACTAAGTTCTTATTTGCACACACTGAGCATGCCCAGGGCAAGATCTCCCGTTGGAGATCGAGGGTCACATGCTCAGGCACTGCAGCACATATTTGAATAAATAAAGTATATATGGATTCTAGACTCCCGATTCTTTAGAATCGGGCTGCCATCTAGTAATAAATAAAAGATCTATGAAAAGGAACAAATGAAAGTCAGACATTGCTTTTCAACCATGCTTTCACAGAATTTAAAAAAAATAAATAAAACTCATGAAATAGGCCTGGTACCCCTGAAAATAATGTGACAAAAGGGACATTCAAGGTGTGTCCATTAATTAGCATCACATGTGTCTACAATATTGGAATCCGTGAGTGGGCCTGCTGGCTATAAGGCTACAGATACTCATTGTGCTGTTTGATGGCATGGTGTGTATCACACTCAACATGGAACAGAGGAAGCGAAGAAAAGAGCTGTCTCAGGAGATTAGAAAGAAAATAATAGACATTCATGTTAAAGGTAAAAGTTATAAGACCATCTCCAAGCAGCTTGATGCTCCTGTGACTACAGTTGCACATATTATTCAGAAATTTAAGATCCATGGCACTGTACCCAACCTCCCTGGATGTGGCTGCAGGAGAAAAATTTATGACAAATCAAAGAGATGAATAATACGAATGGTAACAAAAGAGCGTAGAAAAATTTCTAAACAGATTAAAGGTGAACTTCAAGCTCAAGGAATATCAGTGTCAGATTGCACCATCCGTCGTTGTATGAGCCAAAGTGGACTTCATGGGAGACGGCCAAGGAGGACACCATTGTTGAAAAAAAAAAAAGCCAGACTGGAATTTGCCAAACTGCATGTTGACAAGTCACAAAGCTTCTGGGAGAATGTCCTATGGACAGATGAGACAAAAATTGAACTTTTTGGCAAGGCACATCGGCTCTATGTTCACAGACAGAAAAATGAAGCATAACAAGAAAAGAACACAGTCCCTACTGTGAAGCATGGAGGAGTCTCTGTTATGTTCTGGGGCTGCTTTGCTGTATCTGGCACAGGGTGGCTAGAATCTGTGCAGGGTAGAATGAAATCTCAAGACTATCAAGTGATTCCAGAGAGAAATGTGCTGCCCACTGTCAGAAAGCTTGGTCTCAGTCGTAGGTCATGGGTCTTGCAACAGGATAATGATCCAGGACACACAGCTAAAAACACCCAAGAATGGCTAAGATGAAGACATTGGACTATTCTGAAGTGGCCTTCTATGAGCTCTGACCTAAATCCTATTGAGCATCTTTGGAAAGAGCTGAAACATGCTGTCTGGAAAAAGCAACCTTCAAACACGAAACAATTGGAGCAGTTTGCTCTTGAGGAGTGGGCCAAAATACCTGTCGAGAGGTGCAGAAGTCTCATTGACAGTTACAGGAATTATTCGATTGCAGTGATAGCCTCAAAGGTTGTGAAACAAAATATTAAGTTCAGGGTACCATCATTTCTATTCAGGCTTATTTCATGAGTTGTTTTTTTTTTTAATTCTGTGGAAGCATGTTGAAAAGCAATGTCTGACTTTCAAATGTTCATTTTCATAGATCTTTTTATTTACTATTACTATTGTCAAATTCAAGTTATTTCTGTGACCGTTGACAGTTTTTCTGTCATTAAACGAGGGGTACCAACAACTTTGACCACGTGTGTGTATTTATATATATATATATATATAGTGTGGGAAATAAGTGTTTGATCCCTTGCTGGTTTTGTAAGTTTGCTCACTGACAAAGACATGAACATGAACAGTCTATAATTTAAGCGGTAGGTTAATTTTAACATTGAGAGATAGAATATTAAAAATAAAATCCAGAAAATCGCAATGTATAAATTATATAAATTTACTTGCATTTTGCAGTGAGAAATAATTATTTGATCCCTCTGGCGAACAAAACCTAATACTTGGTGGCAAAAAAACAGTGTTGGCAAGCAAAGCAGTTAGAAGTTTTTTTGTACTTGATGATAAGGTTTGTGCACATGTCAGGTGGAATTTTGATCCACTCCTCTTTGCAGGTCATCTCTAAATCATTAAGATTTTGAGGCTGCTGCTTGGCAATTCGGAGCTTCAATTCCCTCCATAAGTTTTCTATGGGATTAAGGTCTGGAGACTGGCTAGGTCACTTCATGACCTTAATGTGCTTCTTTTTGAGCCATTCCCTTGTTACGTTGGCTGTATGTTTTGGGTCATTGTCTTGCTGGAAGACCCAGCCATGACCCATTTTTAATGTCCCGGCAGAGGGAAGGAGGTTATCACTCAGGATTTTACGGCACATGGCTCCATGCATTCTCCCATTGATGCGGTGAAGTCGTCATGTGCCCTTAGCAGAGAAACACCCCCAAAACATAATGTTTCGACGTCCATGCTTGACAGTGGGGATGGTGTTCTTTGGGTCATAGGCAGCATTTCTCTTCCTCCAAACACAGCAAGTTGACTTAATGCCAAAGACCTCAATTTTTATCTCACCTGACCACAGCACCTTCTTCCAGTCACTCACAAAATCATCCAGGTGTTCATTGGCAAACTGCAGACAGGTCTGCACATGTGCCTTCTTGAGCAGGAGGAACTTGAGAGCAGTAAAGGATTCTAAACCTTTACGATGTACTGTATTACCAAAGGTTGTCCCAGCTGCCTTGAGATCATTATGTTCCACCCGTGTAGATTTAGGCTGATCTCTCACCTTCCTCGTGATCAATGATATCCATCAAGGTGAGATTTTGCATGGTGCCCCAGATCAATGTCGATTAACAGTCATTTTGTATTTCTTCCATTTTCTTACTATTGTACCAACAGTTGTCTCCTCACCCAGCATCTTACTTATGGTTTTGTAGCCCATTCCAGCATTGTGCAGGTCTATGATTTTGTCCCTGACATCTTTAGAAAGCTCTTTGGTCTTGCCCATGTTGTAGAGGTTAGAGTCTGACTGATTAATTGAGTCTGTGGACAGGAGTCTTTTATAAGGCTATGTGCACACATCAGGATTATTTGCAGAATTTTCCTAAACAAAACCGGACTTTTTCTGCATTAAATCCGCTAGCGTATTATTTGCGTTTTTATGCAAATTTTTCTGGAGCTTTCCCCTACTATATTATACAGTGACAAATGCGGAGATTTTCTGCAAAATTAATGAACATGCGTTTTTTCCGCAATGCGTTTTTTTTTTTAGTAGGATGCTTAATGTAAGCTTTTTTTTAGCGTTTTTATAGCGAAAAAAAACACGAAAAAAAGTGGAAAATCCTGAACGTGTGCACATAGCCTTACGGTAACTATGTAAGACCGTTGTCTTTAATGCAGGTATCAAGTTGATTAGGAGTGTCTAACTGGTTTGTAAGAGCCAGAACGCTTAATGGTTGGTAGGGGATCAAATACGTATTTCTCACTGCAAAATGCAAATTAATTTATTTGCCAGAATTATACTGACCAACTGAATACATTTTTAATGCATTTGATGTTTTTTTCATGGAAGGATAATAACACGGCCTTCCTTAGCAGATCTAAACCCTGAGGTGAAGGAAAACAGTAATCCTCTATGAACAGCGTCTGGGAGGCTGTGGTTGCTGGTGCCCAAAAAGATGATCTTCAACAGATTAAGAAACCGACAGACTCCATGAATGGAAGGCTTATGACTGTTAATTAAAAAAAAGGGGGTCTATATTGGTCACTGATATGTTTTTTGGAATGTGTTTAGCCAAGTGTTTAAAGGCGTCAGATACGGCTTTAAAGAAGGTGACAAATTTTATTACAATAATTAAATGATTACAGAAAATAGGAATTAGTGTGATATTGCATACATTTTTCCATAATATAAATCACGAAGGTAAAGTATATACATTGCACACTATATAAGTAAAACTTCACCAGGAATAGTGCATCATATGTCCAGAAAACATCTGTGAAAAGCAGATCGGCAAAGACAGACAAATTCCTGGGATATCCACACTGTGGAATCACGGGCATCCCTTTCTTAGTCCACAGGTTAACAGGCTTCTGTTTTAGCTGAAATCTTCCCCAGCTTATGTTTTGTTTGGAAAAACAATGTTTGTGCCGCGCCCCAGGGTCCTGGTCGTTGCAGTAATGTCATTTTCCTCTAGGGGGGAGTGATATTACGTTTGGAGGCAAAGAAGGACAACTGCATCCAGGTATCACAAACATGCAACACATTTCGCACTCCAGGCCACCAGGGGGAGCTCTGCTCCTATTTAATATGGCACTCTTCACACTTAGGTAAAACTGGTTGCCTGGGGAGGAAGTTAGTGAGTTGCTGGCTGAGCTTCGCTCAGGTAGTTGGTCCCTGACAGGGGTGGGATCTTGTCAGAGGTCGAGACAAAAGGCTGTGCCTGCCTCAAGTGCGGCAGCTTCTGGAAAGAAACACTGAAGGAGAACTGTATTGTAGAGAGGGTGGAGAAGTCATAGCAAAGGAGTGGATATCAGATGAGTTCTGCTCTACACAGGCTGCCTCCTTCTGAGGCACAGGATCCCGGTAGCCGGAACACTGAGGGAGCAACCATCCTTTATGCCTTGCTCCAGAGACCGGCAGAACAGCTAATTTCACGTTATCTGCCTGCCCTACACCCAGGAGGCAAAGTGAAACTGCCCCTGGAGGAGAGAGCAGGAAAAAGAAAGGAGCAAGCTACGAGGACGACGCCATGGCCAGCCTCCCGGAACCAGAGCGTGGGGTGGAAGCAGAGGGTTCCCCCAGCTACCTAGAGAGACACCGTGGCCAGGCATCACCCGTTGGCCCCGACTTCCTGTAGACCGGCATGGAGGAGTTAATAGACCAGCTCCTGCAGATGCGGCTGAGTGCTAAGGCCACATGTCGGACGGCGCCCGAGGAAGACCATTCAGCACTGCTTTCAGCGCTGCCAGCGGTATCCCCTCCAGAGCTGCTGCCAGCACCGCTGCAGACTCCGCCGCTAACGGAACCGACTGGCACCGAAGACACCGATGGGGCAGGTAAGGATGCCGACCTTGCCCCGGTGACCGAGGGACTGCTAATAGGCCCCGTAGCAGCGCCACCTCCCCGCGGTACAAGCCGGCTCCAACATCTTGAGCCCTGGGACCAGGCCACAGGGATGGAACAGTTTTGAAAGGCTCCGATCCAGCCAGCCAGCCTGCCTTGTGAAATCCATGCGGAGAAAGTCGTGTACCGCTGGGTGAATCCCGGACCAGACTTTATGGGGTTCCCCGGGGCGGAGAAGCAGAAGGGAGAGACTGTGGAGGTCTTAAGTTAGGAGGACTATCAGTCCCAGCTCTCCCGCAAGTGGGAGGAAAAGGAGGAAAGACACCAGGCCCAGGGCAGAGCCTTTGACTAGCGGGATCTGCAGGTCAAAGCCCAGGCCCGCAAGGACCGCACTGCTAACTAGGCCCCGCGTAAGCAGGGCACCGTGGTCACTTTCAAACTGTAAGGAGGCTGGGGCTTCATAAAGGAGCAGGGGTCGTACGCTGAAATATTCGTCAACCGGAGGGACGTGGAATCCCATCTCTGGGAAGGACACCCGGACAGGGACCTGTATCCAGGAGATAGCGTCACCTACACCAGGCACCTTGGTGAAAAGGGTTGGTTTGCCCTGAATGTCCACAAGCGCAGAGGCCTTATGACACCCAGCTCCAAAACTCCAGCTATGCCTCTTCATGTTGCAACAGCGCTGCTTTGTACAAGAACAGCTGCCACTACCACTACTCCCACAGTTACTCCTGCCACTACCACTACTCCCACAGTTAATCCACCTTTACAAAGACCATTGTGTGTACTATCACCACCACAGAGACCGTGGTAACTACAGAACCGACTGTAACCTGTGCCAAGGTTATTACAGAGCAAAACTCCGTGGGCACTCAGACCCCCATCTGGAGTGAGGGAGCCCCATATGTAGCACCTGGTAGCCGCAAGTTCCCTAAAGGGCTACCTCCACCGGTGCTACCCCCAGAACTGCAATAGAACCCACCAAACAGGAACACTGATTGTACATAGTTCTTTAACTCTTTTGCTGCTTTAAACCCGTCCAGGGTTATTTCTTAAAGGTGTCCCATGTTAAAGGGATCCTGTGTTTTTACACAAGTTACTCGTTGCCTGTTGCTTTAAAGAACTGCAGAATCATGGACTATGCATGATCAGAACTTACATGTATATAGTTTGCACCTTCTTAAAGGTGCTTCCTACTGGTTTTACACCGGAGGCTTTTACAGAGACTGCCTCCAACAGAGACTGTTACTAATCTTGTCGTGAGAACTGCTTTGTTTTTCAGAGACCTGTAGAAAAACCCATTGGTGTGGCAGAATTCCAGGTCTGGATACACGCCTTGTAGCCCGCCTAAGGCCAACATTAGGGGTTCGTAACGGGTCCCTCGCATCACGACACTTATGTTGCTAAACTGACTTGAATCTTGATGTGATTGATCACTTGCACTACCTCATTGAGATGTTTGAACCCATAAAGGGTTCAATGTTTAATTGTTGCACTTTGCCAGAACGTTAATCTGATAGGGTTAGTTGAAACTTTGCACTTAGAAAAGAATAGGAGTAATAAAATGTTGATTTGCACTTTAACCCCTTTCTGACCTCGGATGGGATAGTACTTCCGAGGTCAGAACCCCCGCTTTGATGCGGGCTCCAGCAGTGAGCCCGCATCAAAGCCGGGACATGTCAGCTGTTTTGTACAGCTGACATGTGCCCGTAATAGGGGCGGGTGAAATCGCGATTCACCCGCTGCCATTAACTAGTTAAATGCCGCTGTCAAATGCTGACAGCGGCATTTAACCACACTTCCGGCCGGGTGGCCGGAAATGAGCGCATCGCTGACCCCCCTCACATGATCTGGGGTCAGCGATGCTTCTGTATAGTAACCATAGAGGTCCTTAAGACCTCTATGGTTACTGATCCCCGGTAGCTGTGAGCGCCACCCTGTGGTCGGCGCTCATAGCACACCTGCATTTCTGCTGCATACGCAACCATGTATATACTCCAGCTCCAGATAAATGGTAAAAAACTTTTTCTTTATTAATCCAACGTAATAAAAACAGGATGATCCTTACAGATGGCAGACAGAATAAGTGATTGCGCAGAGAACGGCTACGCGTTTCGACCACAGCGGGTCTTACTCATGCCTAGATAATCTCTGAAATGGTAGCTATATATATAGCACCCCAGAACCTATCACAAACACTTCATACCCCAATTGGTCAATTGATAGGGCCAGAAATATAGTGGACAAAAAACGCAGAGAAGATCTTTTGGTAAATAGTGCTATGAGTGGATCTAATAATAAAAAGAGATTAAGTGATAAACCTCATGTATGTTTACAGTTCAGTTCTCAGTTTAACCATATTAAAAAAATTATCAATCATAGATTACCTATTTTATATGAAGACCATACACTCATGAATATTATGAAAGATGGGGTTAATGTGGTGGCGAGAAAGGCTCGAACTATCGGGGATCTGGTAGCTCCGAATTCGTTTCTGACTAAATCAGGATCCAAAACCTGGCTTGAATGCAAGGGTTTCTTTAGATGCGGCACTGCGGCTTGCAGTACCTGTGCGCATTCTTGTGTAGGCAACACCTTTCAAAATACCGAAAAAACTAAAAGTTACAAAATTAATAGTTTTATAAATTGTCACACTAAAAATGTGATCTACAAAATAGATTGTTTAATTTGCCAAATTTCATACATAGGGTGCACATCAAGAAAGTTGAAAACACGCGTCTCCGAACATCTCAGGGACACAAAAAATTACAACATGATTAATAGGAATATCTCAATGGTATCCAAACACTTCGGTATGACACATAATGGAGACACCGCAGCTCTTAGAGTACACGGCATAGAGAGAGTTTTTCCTCAAAGCCGTGGGGGTGACATAAAAAGACGCCTACTTACTAGGGAGGCGTTTTGGATGTATAGTCTGAACACTCGCTTCCCCGCAGGTATGAATAAAAGAAACGAAATACTTTACCATTATTGCTAATTAGGGCAATAGGTAGGTTTGACAATTTTATATTTTGCATTTACGTATGCGTTATTTTACTTTTATATGCAGTATTTGTATTTGTCTTTTATGCACTTCCAGGACCTGTGTATTTAGTCATGTGACGGATTAAGTGTTTGTGATAGGTTCTGGGGTGCTATATATAGCTACCATTTCAGAGATTATCTAGGCATGAGTAAGACCCGCTGTGGTCGAAACACGTAGCCGTTCTCTGCGCAATCACTTATTCTGTCTGCCATCTGTAAGGATCATCCTGTTTTTATTACGTTGGATTAATAAAGAAAAAGTTTTTTACCATTTATCTGGAGCTGGAGTATATACATGGTTGGAACTGCTGCTGCTTGGAGTCCCGGGTCAGGACTTACTTTCGTGCTCCACATCTGATGGTCTGGTTGGTAAGCTGGCTGCGGCTCTTGTTAGCCGTTTTTCTTTTGTTGATTTCTGCTGCATAGCAGCAATCTAATGATCGCTGCTATGTAGCAGAGCCGATCGCATTGTGCCAGCTTCTAGCCTCCTATGGAAGCTATTGAAGCATAGCAAAAGTAAAAAAAAAAAAGAAAAAAAATGTTAAAAAAATAAAAAAAATAGAAAAGTTTAAATCACCCCCCTTTCGCCCCATTTAAAATAAATCATATTTGGTATCGCCGCATTCAGAATCGCCCGATCTGTCAATAAAAAAAGCATTAACCCCTTAATCCCATATGACATACTATCCCGTCGAGGTGGGGTGGGCTTTAATTCCCGCCGACGGGATAGTACGTCATAGGCGATCGGCCGCGCTCACGGGGGGAGCGCGGCCAATCGCGGCCGGGTGTCAGCTGCCTATCACAGCTGACATCCGGCACTATGTGCCAGGAGCGGTCACGGACCGCCCCCGGCACATTAACCCCCGGCACACCGCGATCAAACATGATCGCGATGTGCCGGCGGTATAGGGAAGCATCGCGCAGGGAGGGGGCTCCCTGCGGGCTTCCCTGAGCCCCCCGCAGCAACGCGATGTGATCGCGTTGCTGCGAGGGTCTCCTACCTCCTTCCTCCTTGCTGGACCCGGATCCAAGATGGCCGCGGCATCCGGGTCCTGCAGGGAGGGAGGTGGCTTACCAAGTGCCTGCTCAGAGCAGGCACTTGGTAACGCTGCACTGCTCTCAGACAGATCGGTGATCTGTCAGAGTGCTGTGCAAACTGGCAGATCACCGATCTGTACTGTCCCCCCTGGGACAAAGTAAAAAGGTAAAAAAAAATTTTTCCAAATGTGTAAAAAAAAATAATAAAAAAAAAATCCTAAATAATGAAAAAAAATATATATTATTCCCATAAATACATTTCTTTATCTAAATAATAAAAAAAACAATAAAAGTACACATATTTAGTATCGCCGCGTCCGTAACGACCCAACGTATAAAACTGGCCCACTAGTTAACCCCTTCAGTAAACACCGTAAGAAAAAAAAAAACGAGGCAAAAAACAACGCTTTATTATCATACGCCGAACAAAAAGTGGAATAACACGCGATCAAAATGACAGATATAAATAACCATGGTACCGCTGAAAGCATCATCTTGTCCCACAAAAAACGAGCTGCCATACAGCATCATCAGCGAAAAAATAAAAAAGTTATAGTCCTGAGAATAAAGCGATGCAAAAATAATTATTTTTTCTATAAAATAGTTTTTATCGTATAAAAGCGCCAAAACATAAAAAAATGATTTAAATGAGGTATCGCTGTAATCGTACTGACCCGAAGAATAAAACTGCTTTATCAATTTTACCAAACGCGGAACGGTATAAATGCCTCCCCCAAAAGAAATTCATGAATAGCTGGTTTTTGGTCATTCTGCCTCACAAAAATCGTAATAAAAAGCGATCTAAAAATGTCACGTGCCCGAAAATGTTACCAATAAAAACATCAACTCGTCCCACAAAAAAACAAGACCTCACATGACTCTGTGGACCAAAATATGGAAAAATTATAGCTCTCAAAATGTGGTAACGCAAAAAATATTTTTTGCAATAAAAAGCGTCTTTTAGTGTGTGACGGCTGCCAATCATAAAAATCCGCTAAAAAACCCGCTATAAAAGTAAATCAAACCCCCCTTCATCACCCCCCTAGTTAGGGAAAAATTTAAAAAATGTATTTATTTCCATTTTCCCATTAGGGTTAGGGCTAGGGTTAGGGCTAGGGTTAGGGCTAGGGCTAGGGTTAGGGCTATGGTTAGGGCTAGGGTTAGGGCTAGGGTTAGGGCTGGGGTTAGGGTTAGGGCTAGGGTTAGGGTTAGGGCTAGGGTTAGGGCCACAGTTAGGGTTGGGGCTAAAGTTAGGGTTAGGGTTGGGGCTAAAGTTACGGTTAGGGTTTAGATTACATTTACAGTTGGGAATAAGGTTGGGATTAGGGTTAGGGGTGTGTCAGGGTTAGAGGTGTGGTTAGGGTTACTGTTGGGATTAGGGTTAGGGGTGTGTTTGGATTAGGGTTTCAGTTATAATTGAGGGGTTTCCACTGTTTAGGCACATCAGGGGCTCTCCAAACGCGACATGGCGTCCGATCTCAATTCCAGCCAATTCTGCGTTAAAAAAGTAAAACAGTGCTCCTTCCTTTCCGAGCTCTCCCGTGTGCCCAAACAGGGGTTTGCCCCAACATATGGGGTATCAGCGTACTCAGGACAAATAGGACAACAACTTTTGGGGTCCAATTTCTCCTGTTACCCTTGGGAAAATACAAAACTGGGGGCTAAAAAATATTTTTTGTGGGAAAAAAAAGATTTTTTATTTTCAAGGCTCTGCGTTATAAACTGTAGTGAAACACTTCGGGGTTCAAAGTTCTCACAACACATCTAGATGAGTTCCCTGGGGGGTCTAGTTTCCAATATGGGGTCACTTGTGGGGGGTTTCTACTGTTTAGGTACATTAGGGGCTCTGCAAACTCAATGTGACACCTGCAGACCATTCCATCTAAGTCTGCATTCCAAATGGCGCTCCTTCCCTTCCGAGCCCTCCCATGCGGCCAAACAGTGGTTCCCCCCCACATATGGGGTATCAGCGCACTCAGGACAAATTGGACAACAACGTTTGGGGTCGAATTTCTCCTCTTACCCTCAGGAAAATACAAAACTGGGGGCTAAAAAATAATTTTTGGGGGAATTTTTTTATTTTTTATTTTCACGGCTCTGCGTTACAAACTGTAGTGAAACACTTGGGGGTTCAAAGCTCTCACAACACATCTAGATGAGTTCCTTAGGGGGTCTACTTTCCAAAATGGTGTCACTTGTGGGGGGTTTCTACTGTTTAGGTACATTAGGGGCTCTGCAAACGCAATGTGACACCTGCAGACCATTCCATCTAAGTCTGCATTCCAAATGGCGCTCCTTCCCTTCCGAGCCCTCCCATGCAGCCAAATGGTGGTTTTCCCCCCACATATGGAGTATCAGCGCACTCAGGACAAATTGGACAACAACTTTTGGGGTCCAATTTCTCTTCTTACCCTCGGGAAAATACAAAACTGGGGGCTAAAAAATAATTTTTGTGGGAAAAATTTTTGTTTTATTTTTACGGCTCTGCATTATAAACTTCTGTGAAGCCCTTGGTGGGTCAAAGCGCTCAAAACACATCTAGATAAATTCCTTAGGGGGTTTACTTTCCAAAATGGTGTCACTTGTAGGGGGCTTCAATGTTTAGGCACATCAGTGGCTCTCCAAAAGCAACATGGCGTCCCATCTCAATTCCTGTCAATTTTGCATTGAAAAGTCAAAAGGCACTCCTTCCCTTCTGAGCTCTCCCATGCGCCCAAACAGTGGTTTACCCCCACATATGGGGTATCAGCGTACTCAGGACAAATTGTACAACAACTTTTGGAGTCCAATTTCTTCTCTTACCCTTGGGAAAATAAAAAAATTGGAGGCGAAAATATAATTTTTGTGAAAAAATATGATTTTTTATTTTTACGGTTCTGCATTATAAACTTCTGTGAAACACTTGGTGGGTCAAAGTGCTCACCACACCTCTAGATAAGTTCCTTAGGGGATCTACTTTCCAAAATGATGTCACTTGTAGGGGGTTTGACTGTTTAGGCGCATCAGTGGCTCTCCAAACGCAACATGGTGTGCCATATCAATTCCAGTCAATTTTGCATTGAAAAGTCAAACGGCGCTCCTTCCCTTCCGAGCTCTCCCATTCGCCCAAACAGTGGTTTACCCCCGCATATGGGGTATCAGCGTACTCAGGACAAATTGTACAACAACTTTTGGGGTCCAATTTCTTCTCTTACCCTTGGGAAAATAAAAAATTGGGGGCGAAAATATAATTTTTGTGAAAAAATATGATTTTTTATTTTTATGGTTCTGCATTATAAACTTCTGTGAAGCACTTAGTGGGTCAAAGTGCTCACCACACCTCTAGATAAGTTCCTTAGGGGGTCTACTTTCCAAAATGGTGTCACTTCTGGGGGGTTTCAATGTTTAGGCACATCAGTGGCTCTCCAAACGCAACATGGTGTCCCATATCAATTCCTGTCAATTTTGCATTGAAAAGTCAAACGGCACTCCTTCCCTTCCGAGCTCTCCCATTCGCCCAAACAGTGGTTTACCCCCACATATGGGGTATCAGCGTACTCAGGACAAATTGTACAACAACTTTTGGGGTCCAATTTCTTCTCTTACCCTTGGGAAAATAAAAAATTGGGGGCGAAAATATAATTTTTGTGAAAAAATATGATTTTTTATTTTTATGGTTCTGCATTATAAACTTCTGTGAAGCACTTGGTGGGTCAAAGTGCTCACCACACCTCTAGATAAGTTCCTTAGGGGGTCTACTTTCCAAAATGGTGTCACTTGTGGGGGGTTTCAATGTTTAGGCACATCAGGGGCTCTCCAAACGCAACATGGTGTCCCATCTCGATTCCAGTCAATTTTGCATTGAAAAGTCAAATGGCGCTCCTTCGCTTCCGAGCTCTGTCATGCGCCCAAACAGTGGTTTACCCCCACATATGGGGTATCGGTGTACTCAGGACAAATTGTACAACAACTTTTGGGGTCCATTTCTCCTGTTACCCTTGGTAAAATAAAACAAATTGGAGCTGAAGTAAATTTTTTGTGAAAAAAAGTTAAATATTCATTTTTATTTAAACATTCCAAAAATTCCTGTGAAGCACCAGAAGGGTTAATAAACTTCTTGAATATGGTTTTGAGCACCTTGAGGGGTGCAGTTTTTAGAATGGTGTCACACTTGGGTATTTTCTATCATATAGACCCCTCAAAATGACTTCAAATGAGATGTGGTCCCTAAAAAAAAATGGTGTTGTAAAAATGAGAAATTGCTGGTCAACTTTTAACCCTTATAACTCCCTAACAAAAAAAATTTTGGTTCCAAAATTGTGCTGATGTAAAGTAAACACGTGGGAAATGTTACTTATTAAGTATTTTGTGTGACCTATCTCTGCGATTAAAATTGCATAAAAATTCAAAGTTGGAAAATTGCGAAATTTTCATAATTTTTGCCAAATTTCTGTTTTTTTTCACAAACAAACGCAGGTACTATCAAAGAATTTTTACCACTGTCATGAAGTACAATATGTCCCGAGAAAACAATGTCAGAATCACTGGGATCTGTTGAAGCGTTCCAGAGTTATAACCTCATAAAGGGACAGTGGTCAGAATTGTAAAAATTGGCCCGGTCATTAACGTGCAAACCACCCTCGGGGCTTAAGGGGTTAACCTGATCGCCAAACAGCGTAGCGAGAAAAAAATCCGAAACGCCAGAATTACTTTTTTTGGTCGCCGCGACATTGTATTAAAATGCAATAACGGGCGATCAAAAGAACGTATCTGCACCGAAATGGTATCATTAAAAACGCCAGCTCGGCACACAAAAAATAAGCCCTCAAACAACCCCAGATCAAGAAAAATGGAGACGCTACAGGTATCGGAAAATGGCACAATTTTTTTTTTTTTTTCCGCAAAGTTTGGAATTTTTTTTCACCACTTAGATAAAAAATAACCTAGTCATGTTAGGTGTCTATGAACTCGTAATGACCTGGAGAATCATAATAGAAGGTCAGTTTTAGCATTTAGTGAACCTAGCAAAAAAGCCAAACAAAAAACCTGTGTGGGACTGCACTTTTTTTGCAATTTCACCGCACTTGGAATTTTTTTCCCATTTTCTAGAACATGACATGCTAAAACCAATGATGTCGTTCAATAGTACAACTTGTTTTGCAAAAAATAAGCCCTCACATGGCCATATTAACGGAAAAATAAAAAAGTTATGACTCTGGGAACGAGGGGAGCGAAAAACAAACACGGAAAACCGGAAAATCCCAAGGTCATGAAGGGGTTAAGGTTTTAAGATAGTATACCCGTATGGGCAATTGCACTTCATAGTTAAAGTACTGTTTTGCTAAATTGTTTATGACTAAGTCGCGCACGCACAACATAAATATGTTTGTTATGCAACGTTCAAGTGTTCTCACCTCCCATAAAGGGAAGCATCAGTTATATTAATTTGTTTAACAGCATTTCAAAAATTTGTTAATGGGGGGGTGGGTGGGTCCTGGTCATTGCAGTAATGTCATTTTCCCCTAGGGGGGAGTGATATCACATTTGGAGGCAAAGAAGGACAACTGCATCCAGGAATTACAAACATGTAACACATTTCGCACTCCAGGCTGTTATGAAAGATAATTCAGAACCACAATGGACATAGAGGTCAGCGCACATACAGTGACCTGACAATAACCCAAAAAACAAGAACGAGCTCTGAGACGTGGGAACTCTGTTGACCGCAATCCCTGATCCTAACCAACAACACTAGAGGCAGCCGTGGATTGCGCCTAACGCTGCCTATGCAACTCGGCACGGCCTGAGAAACTAGCTAGCCTGAAGGTAGAAAATAAGCCTACCTTGCCTCAGAGAGATACCCCAAAGGAAAAGGCAGCCCCCACATATAATGACTGTGAGTAAAGATGAAAAGACAAACGTAGAGATGAAATAGATTTAGCAAAGTGAGGCCCAACTTTCTGAACAGAGCGAGGATAGGAAAGGAAACTTTGCGGTCAACACAAAACCCTTCAAAAACCACGCAAAGGGGGCAAAAAGACCCTCCGTACCGAACTAACGGCACGGAGGTACACCCTCTGCGTCCCAGAGCTTCCAGCAAGCAGAAGAAACAAATTGACAAGCTGGACAGAAAAAAAAACAGCAAACAAATAGCAAAGAGGAACTTAGCTATGCAGCGCAGCAAGCCACAGGAACGATCCAGGAGGAAAACGGGTCCAACACTAGAACATTGACTGAAGGCCAGGATCAAAGCACTAGGTGGAGTTAAATAGGGAAGCACCTAACGACCTCACCACATCACCTGAGGAAGGAAACTCAGAAGCCGCAGTACCACTTTCCTCCACCAACGGAAGCTCACAGAGAGAACCAGCCGAAGTACCACTTGTGACCACAGGAGGGAGCTCTGCCACAGAATTCACAACACCAGGCCACCAGGGGGAGCTCTGCTCCTATTTATTAGGGCACTCTTCACACTTAGGTAAAACTGGTTGCCTGGGGAGGAAGTTAGTGAGTTGCTGGCTGAGCTTCGCTCAGGTAGTTGGTCCCTGACAGGGGTGGGATCTTGTCAGAGTTCGAGACAGAGGGACACGGAGCTGTGCCTGTCCTAAGTGCAGCAGCTTCTGGAAAGAGACACTGAAGGAGAACTGTATTGTAGAGAGGGTGAAGAAGTCGTAGCAAAGAAGTGGATATCAGAGGAGTTCTGCCCTACACAGGCTGCCTCCTTCTGAGGCGCAGGATCCTTGTAGCCGGAACACCGAGGGAGCAACGATCCTTTATGCCTTGCTCCAGAGACCGGCAGGACAGCTAATTTCACGTTACCTGCCCGCCCTACACCCAGGAGGCAAGGTGGCACCGCTTAGAAGCTGGGGCATGATAGAGTCCCTGTAAAACGCCTCAAGCCACCAGTCATACGGGTTTGTCCTATCCATGTGGGGGAAAGAGAGAGAGACATAACATCTGTAACATCTTCAATAGTTGTGAGGACCTTATGAGAAGCTTAGCAGTAAGGTATTACAACACCACGGCGCTAGAAGAAGGCTAATGATTTATACCTAGATACGGGGACTCTGGATTTGCCTCCAAACCGGCCGGGCTCTGCCTGCCCTGTGGTCTGGTGCCCTGGACTGTGGATGCTGAAGTCTTCAGTAAAAGTAAAAAGACTGCAACCTTGTGTCCTCGTTCTTCTCTGTGGAGCGCCCCCAGATGCAGGGCCGTGGGTTACTCAGTACCGGTCCTCTCTGGCTCAGTTCTGGGGATGTCACGGTGGCTGGACCCGGTCCGTGACCCTGCTAAGGGGCGTCCAGTAAAATAGATGATGAAAGTCAGCTAAGGTTTCGTGACGCCACCTGTGGTATTCGGTCAGGTCGACCGAAGCTGCTCGGGGTCCACTGGGGTGATGTGATGGCAGCTAGATGGTATACCTTCCCACAGGTGAAGTGAGTCCCCAGGGCTTCCCAGTGGTGTAGGTGGCAATGGTGTGAGGTGCAGTCAATAACGAGGACACAGGGTTGCAGTCTCTTTACCTCTTTACTGGTGACTTCAGGATCCTCAATCCAGAGCACTGTTAACAGGGCTGTCTGAGACCGGCCGGTCCGAAGGCACATCCAGAGTTCCCTTTGCAGGTGGAAATCGTTGCCTACCACTAGCGCCTGCGTGTTGTAGTGCTTCCCTGCTGAGCATTCGGGATAGTCCTCACAACTTCTGTTCTTGTTCTTTTTCGTTCTTTCTATTCTCCGTCCCCCAAGTTTGTTATGGCTAGGATGCACCCGTTTGACGGGAAAGCTCGGAGCTATTCTGGGACCCTAGAGACACCCCTCTCCACGGTTGCCCCCTACGTCTGCTTGGGTGATGTAAGGTAGGCAGCCAACCTATAATTAACTGTCCTGCGGTATTTGAAGTAAGGCATAAAGTCAGTTACTTCCTCGGTGTTCCGGTCACCATCTACGCGCCTCAGTAGGATGTTGCCGTTCTCGGGGCATGACTCCTACTGGCTCTCCTTTGTGCTTGATCTCGTTTCTCACTGTCCACAATATCCTTCGCTTCGTGTCCTTTCTAAGGATACCGCCGCAAGGTAGTGCAGGCGCGGTTCCGTTTCGTTCTGTTCTTGTTGCTAAGTCTCTGCCAGGTTCCCACGCCTGACAGGGACCCCTCTGAAGTCTCCCCTGCAACACCCCCTGCCACAGGATGTTGCCTGGGCAAAACCCAGTCAGCTTCTGTCTAACTTCCTATCCAACCCCTAGTTTTACCAGTGTGAGGAGTGGCCTAATAAATAAATCATTTTGCTCCCCCTAGTGGCCGGAGTGTGAAGTGTAATGTGTGCTGGTGATACCTGGTCAGATGAACTCCTTTAGTGCCATCAGACGTACCATCACTCCCCTTAGTGGCAGAGCGACACTACTGCAATGACCAGGTCTCTGGGGCGCTGCATCTGCGCCTCTCACCATCCACCATCTACACACTGGGAAGCCCTGGGGACATACTTCACCTGTGGGAAGGTATGCCATCTAGCTGCCATAACATCACCCCAGCGGACCCCTTAAAGCAGCGTTGGTCATCCTGACCGAATACCACAGGTGGCGTCACAAAAATTTCCCCTTTAAAGACCTTTCCCTTTAATACGGACGTCCCAAGGGCCACGGACCAGGTCAGCCACTGTGACATTCCTTTGTGAACCGAAGGACCCGATACCGAGTACCCCGCTGCCATGGGGGCGCTCCACTTGCGTAACCAAATGTTACTCAAGCTCTGACAGGTTCTATTTGTCCGATATTGTATCCCTTGTACTGTGTGGTCAGTTCTGTAGATGTCAATCAACACCGGACAAATATATCACTGGACAAACCATGCTAAAAGCTCTCCTGATTCTAAATGTTCTACCATATTTTGAACACAACATTTCTCACTAAACATTAATAATGAAACTATGCAGTAATTGGATATAATACTATAAACATACACTTTCCCATTGATTACTGATAAAGAAACTGTGCGGTACTGGGTGATACTATAAATATGCATGTTCACTAGAAACAATGCAGTCCAGGTGTTGGAAAAATTACAGAAAATACAAGGCTAATTTAAGCTGAACTGTTACTGTCTAATATCTTAAAGGTTCCTTAAAGACAGGCTACCAATATGGATTCCCGATGGCCGTTAACATCTTAGCACTACAGAATCTACTATATAATTGTCTAAGGGTCACTTCCGTCTTTCTGTCTGTCTTTAACGGAAATCCCAAGTCGCTGATTGGTCGCGGCAAAACAGCCACGACCAATCAGCGGCGGGCACAGTCCAGCGGCAAAATGGCGGTTCCTTACTCCCCGCAGTCAGTGCCCTCTCCATACTCCCTTCCAGTCAGCGCTCACACAGTGTTAATGGCAGCGTTAACAGACCACGTTATGCCGCGGTGTAACGCCCTCCATTAACGTTGCTATTAACCCTGTGTGACCAACTTTTAACTATTGATGCTGCCTATGCAGCATCAATGGTAAAAAGATCTAATGTTAAAAATAATAAAAAAATAAAAAATAGTTATACACTCACTGTCCGTCAGCCCTTCAGATCCAGAACAGGCCTTTCCCGCTCCTCGCGATGCCCCGGTGACCGCTCCATGCATTGCGATCTCGCGAGATGATGACGTGCAGTCTCGCAAGACCGCTCCGTCATCATCTCGCGAGACCCCAATGCACTCTTGAGACCGGAGCGCGCGAAGAGCATCGGTAAACGCTTCGCTTGGATCCGGGGGCCAACGGAAGGTGAGTATATAACTTTTTTTAATTTTAATTCTTTTTTTTAACAGGAGTATGATGCCCACATTGCTATATACTGCGTGGGCTGTGCAATATACTATGTGGGCTGTGTTATATACTACGTGGGCTGTGCAATGAACTACGTGGGCTGTCCAATGTACTACGTGGGCTGTGCAATATACTATGTGGCCTATGCAATATACTACGTGGGCTGTGCAATATACTGCCTGGGCTGTGCAATATACTGCGTGGGCTGTGCTATATACTGCATGGGCTGTGCTATATACAATGTGGGCTGTGCAATATACTACGTGGGCTGTGCAATATACTACGCGGGCTGTGCAATATACTACATGGGCTGTGCAATATACTAAGTGGGCTGTGCAATATACTGCATGGGCTGTGCAATATACTGCATGGGCTGTGCAACATACTGCATGGGCTGTGTTATATACTGCATGGGCTGTGCTATATACTACGTGGGCTGTGCAATATACTATGTGGGCTGTGCAATATACTACGTGGGCTGTGCAATGTACTACGTGGGCTGTGCAATGTAGTACGTGGGCTGTGCAATATACTACGTGGGCTGTGCAATATACTACGTGGGCTGTGCAATATACTGCGTGGGCTGTGCAATATACTGCGTGGGCTGTGCTATATACTGCGTGGGCTGTGCTATGTACTATGTGGGTTGTGCAATATACTACATGGGCTATGCAATATACTACGTGGGCTGTGCAATGTACTGCGTGGGCTGTGCAATATACTACATGGGCTGTGCAATATACTACGTGGGCTGTGCAATGTACTATGTGGGCTATGCAATATACTACGTGGGCTGTGCAATATACTATGTGGCCTGTGCAGTATACTACGTGGGCTGTGCTATGTACTATGTGGGCTGTGCAATATACAACGTGGGCTGTGCAATATACTACGTGGCCTGTGTTATACATTACATGGCCTGTGTTATACACTACGTGGCCTGTGTTATATACTGCATGCGTGGGCTGTTATATACTATGTGAGCTGTGTTATAGGCTACGTGGGCTGTTATAAACTACGTTGCTGTGTTATATGCTATGTGGGCTGTGCTATATACTACGTGGCTGTGCTATATACTCCGTGGGCCGTGTTATATACTACGTGGCTGTGCTATATACTACGTGGCTGTGGTATATACTACGTGGCTGTGCAATACACTACATGGCTGTGCTATTTACTACGTGGGCTGTTATATACTACGTGGCCGGCCGTGAACAATCAGCGACAGGCGCAGTCTGGTCGCGAATTGGCGCGGGATTTGAACCACGCTTTGCTAATTGGTCGCGGCCGGCCGAATCCTGTGTATTCAATGTATTATTCTGAAATCTTCATAAATAAACTACATACATATTCTAGAATACCAAATGCGTTAGAATCGGACTAGATATTCTCCTAAGAATTACAAAACTTTACTTTTGCTTTCTTAAATATCCAAGTTTATTAACCTTTTGGATTGGTCAACAGCTCTGTAGTTGTTCAATAATAAAATGAATAATCAAAAATATTGTAACGCTAGTCACCTTTCACCAAGAAGCCGTTAGGCGCAGCAGGATAGTCTAACGTTTTGGGGTCAGATACCAAGAGAGCATGTCAAGCAGAGCAGCAAAAGGGCAAAGTCATGTCATAGTCTGAAGTCAAAATACCAGAAGAAAAGCTGATCAATATACAGGTGTTGAGCAATAAATTAATGAACAGAGCACAGAACCAGGCAAACAGCACCACAGACCGAAAGCTACAATTGGCAGAGATGTAGGCTGAGAGCTCAGCTAAGTAGCAATGAATTAATTAGAAACAGGAGGCACCTGCAATAACCCAGCACCTCCCAGTCTCTGATTGGACAAGTGAGCTGTCAATCAATACACAGACAGAGGGGGCAAACATTCAGGACAAAAAAAAAGATAATGAATTCTTATTTTGTGGACTATAGTTTGGCTGTGGCTGTGGAGGGTGAAGCAGAGGAGGAGCAGGGTCACAGTAGCGTGCTTCTTGCGGGTGGCTAACACTTGTGCCGCTATTAAAGAAAATTCATATTCACTGCTTGCCACGCCCATAATCCTACCCACCTCTTTGTACGAAGCCAGCACTGAGAGATGGGCGGGACTATGGGAGTATAGAGCAGTGAATATTTATTTCCTTTAATAGCGCGCATAAGTGTTAGTCACAGCCGCTGGTTTCCTGCAGCAGCTAGGCGATCACATGTGCCTGCTATTAAAGAGAATGAATTTCACTGGTCCCCACTCCCATAGTCCCGGGTGTGGGGAGCAGTGAATATTACGTAATCTGACCACATTGTGTGGGGGCGCATGACAGTGACATCATGCCAGCTGCTGGCAGGAAGCTGCACTGTGAGGAAGAGGAAGGAATGTGAGTAGAATCTTTTTGTGTGTGGCGTGATGGGGCCATATATATCAGGATGGAGGGCCATACCATACCAGTTTGGGGGGGGACAATATATACCAGTATGGGCAAGCCATTTATACTAGAATGGTGAGCCATGTATACCAGGGTGGAGGGGGCCCATATATACCAGAATGGAGGAGGCCCATATATACCAGAATGGGGGTGCCATATATTCCAAAATGGTGAGCCATATATACCAAGATGGGAGAGCCATATATACCAGGATGGGGGGCATATATACCAGGATGGGGGGCCATACATACCAGTATATGGGAGCCATATATACCAGAATGGTGGGCCATATATGACAGGATAGGAGAGCCATATATACCAGGATGGTGGGCCATATATACCAGGATGGAGGGGGCCTTATATACCAGGCTGGGGAGCCATATATACCAGGATGGAGGGGGCCTATATACCAGGACGGTGGGCCATATATAGCAGGATAGTGAGCCATATATACCAGGAAGGGGGAGCCATATATACCAGGAAGAGGGACCCATATATACCAGGTGTGGAAGGTCGGCTCACTTAGCTGCTCGCCGAATTAGACACAGGAACACTTTTTGTTAAAGTCTCTGGGTGGTTTATTGCATTATAAGCCAATAAGCCCAAACTGGTAACAGCTTTTCTGGCTCAAATGAAAGTAAAAAGTTCATATAAAGTCCTTCCCAGTACTTGTGGGACAACACATATGGCAACTCTTGCAGGAGCTTCAGTCTTGAGGCTTCTTCCCTCCAAACAACACAGACAGAGAAAAAAAACTGGCTGGACATTTAATTCCCTCCTGCCACACCCGCCCATCTCTGACCTACCCACCATGAAAGCCAGACCCATATAGCGACTGGATTGCTTTCAGCACATGCAATGCTGGAAGAAAAACTAATGGCTTTCACATCACTCAGGAAAGCAGCCTTTGCCACTCATATCTCCTCTAACGTACGGCGCCAGTGACTCTGTCACACAGTATAGGAGGGACATATATACCAGGATGGTTAGCCATACATACCAGGATGTAGGGAACATCTATACCAGGAAGGGGTCCAAGATGGGCAGGGCCGCCATCAGGGCATTACAGGCATCACTGCCGTATGGGGCCCGGTGATGAGGAGCAAAAAGGGGGGCCCGAGCGAGCACGCTGGCAGCCGGTCCGGTCCGCGCTCTGCTCGGGCCCCCCCTGACATTTTTATTGCGGCTGCGGCTGCAGTGCCACTCTGCTGTGCCTGCTGTCCCTAAAAGTGCCTTGTACCTTTAAGGCGGCCGGGCCCGCGGTGCATCATGGGCCCGCCCGCCGCAAGTTAGTGACGTCACACGCTGCCCTGCTCCACTTCCTCATTCCGGGACCAGAGCAGAGCAGCGTGCGGCGCCGCGGTGTGACACCACGTGGTCCGTGGACGGCGGAGGGAGCAGAGAAGAGGCAGCGTGGGACCACCGGACGACGAGGGACCCGGCCGGCGGACGAGAAAGGCAGGCGGCTGCAGCGGGGGACCGGCAGAGGAGAGGGCAGAGGCAAGTGCCGGCCCGGCGGCAGCGGGCCCGGGGCCAGAAGAGGCAAGCACCGGCGGGCGGCGGCAGCGGGGGACCGGCAGAGGAGAGGGCAGAGGAAAGCGCCGGCCCGGCGGCAGCGGGCCCGGGGCCAGAAGAGGCAAGCACCGGCGGGCGGCGGCAGCGGGGGACCGGCGGGCAGCGGAGGACCAGTCAGACGGCAGAGGAGAAGAGGCAGGCGGGGGAGGGGGCAGTAAAGCTGGACAGGGGGGGGGGCAGAAAGCTGGACACGGGGGGGGGGCAGAAAGCTGGACACGGGGGGGGGGGCAGAAAGCTGGACACGGGGGGGGGGGGCAGAAAGCTGGACACGGGGGGGGGGGGCAGAATGCTGGACACGGGGGGGGGGCAGAATGCTGGACACGGGGGGGGGGGGCAGAATGCTGGACACGGGGGGGGGGGCAGAAAGCTGGACACGGGGGGGGGGCAGAATGCTGGACACGGGGGGGGGCAGAAAGCTGGACACGGGGGGGGGGCAGAAAGCTGGACACGGGGGGGGGCAGAAAGCTGGACACAGGGGGGGGGCAGAGTGCTGGACAGGGATGGGGTAGAGTGCTGGGCAGATTGCTGGACAGAGATGGGGCAGGATTGGACACAGGTGGGGCAGAGTGCTGGACAGAGATGGGGCAGGATTGGACACAGATGGGGCAGAGTGCTGGGCAGAGATGGGGCAGAGTGCTGGACAGAGATGGGGCAGGATTGGACACAGGTGGGGCAGAGTGCTGGGCAGAGATGGGGCAGAGTGCTGGACAGAGATGGGGCAGAGTGCTGGACAGAGATGGGGCAGGATTGGACACAGATGGGGCAGAGTGCTGGGCAGAGATGGGGCAGAGTGCTGGGCAGAGATGGGGCAGAGTGCTGGGCAGAGATGGGGCAGAGTGCTGGGCAGAGATGGGGCAGAGTGCTGGGCAGAGATGGGGCAGAGTGCTGGGCAGAGATGGGGCAGAGTGCTGGGCAGAGATGGGGCAGAGTGCTGGGCAGAGATGGGGCAGAGTGCTGGACAGAGATGGGGCAGGATTGGACACAGGTGGGGCAGAGTGCTGGGGCAGAGTGCTGGGGCAGAGATGGGGCAGAGTGCTGGGCAGAGATGGGGCAGAGTGCTGGGCAGAGATGGGGCAGAGTGCTGGACAGAGATGGGGCAGGATTGGGCAGAGATGGGGCAGAGTGCTGGGCAGAGATGGGGCAGAGTGCTGGGCAGAGATGGGGCAGAGTGCTGGGCAGAGATGGGGCAGAGTGCTGGGCAGAGATGGGGCAGAGTGCTGGGCAGAGATGGGGCAGAGTGCTGGGCAGAGTGCTGGGCAGAGATGGGGCAGAGTGCTGGACAGAGATGGGGCAGAGTGCTGGACAGAGATGGGGCAGGATTGGACACAGATGGGGCAGAGTGCTGGAAAGAGATGGGCAGGATTGGACACAGATGGGGCAGAGTGCTGGACAGAGATGGGGCAGAGTGCTGGACAGAGATGGGGCAGAGTGCTGGACAGAGATGGGGCAGAGTGCTGGACAGAGATGGGGCAGAGTGCTGGACAGAGATGGGGCAGAGTGCTGGACAGAGATGGGGCAGAGTGCTGGACAGAGATGGGGCAGAGTGCTGGACAGAGATGGGGCAGAGTGCTGGACAGAGATTGGGCAGAGTGCTGGACAGAGATGGGGCAAGATTAGAGACAGATGGGGCAGGATGGATACGATGGAGACAGATGGGGCAGAATGGGGAGATCATATGGGGCAGAATGGATACTCATGAGGGCAGGATGGGAGAACATATGGCTGGAGCCTGGAATGAGACACACGGGGGCTAGGATGGCGAATATTACCATAGGGGCTAATTAAGGGATATTATTATTGCAGTGATGTATTTATTTTATTTTTTGAGTATACTGTTTTAAATGGGGGGGCGGTCCTGTTACTGGGTAGAGTGATACTATGTTGCCTTCTTCATGTGGTGTAATGTAGAAGTTGGGAAAATTAAGTAATGTGTTCTACAATCGGAACTCGAGATAACTGTTTTATTTCCTGCACCTGCAGAGACGAGTCCTGGCTGGATGAAGTGATGGCGGTCTGTGCTGGATGAAAGATGAAGGACTTCACCTAGAGACGTCACTGGTGAGTCAGTGTTACCTATACACTGACACTATACACTGTATACTATATACAGAGGTCCTGTGTACAATGTCACCAGTGATCACTGTATTACCTATACATTATATACAGAGCTCCTGTGTATAATGTCACCGGTGATCACTGTATTACCTGTACACAGACACTGCTTACTAATTACAGATCTCCTGTGCATAATGGCACTGCTGGTGATAGTATTGTGGGTTTTTTTTTTATTACTGATCAGTATTGTAGTATTCAGTCATTGGTGGTAATATGTGGTCTGGTCATGGTGTAGCGGTATTTGTTCCTTGTATTTTATATTATTCGATCACTGTGGTGGTAATATGTCATCTGGTCATAGTGCTGTGGTATTTGTTCCTTGTATGTAGTATTATAGGTCATTTTAAAAATTGAAAAAGAAATAAAAATATACCTAAATTGTATTGCATATTTTAACAAATATTTAATAGGTTACAGCAGAGTAGGGCCCGGCCAAAAGTGTCTACCGTGTTATGGTGGCGGCTTAAAAAATCTTTTTGGCCAAAACAAAAGCTGCCGGCTATATGTGTGATCTGGTGATGGGAACTGTCAATGTGTGATAGGTGAGAAGTGGAGATTTTCCAAGAGAGAGCGGTGGGACTGTGGACAGTTCGTGGGGTGGAGCCTGGAGGCGGGGCTGGGGTGGAGCCTGGGCGGAGTCTCAAGGGGGCCCCGAAAATTTTGCCAGTATGGGGCCCCGAAATTTCTAGTGGCAGCCCTGAAGATGGGGGACATTACTACAGAATTGGGGAACATAACACCTAGAACAGTTTCCACAGCAGATTCTTCCCCCCATCATGGTAAAGGCCACAGGTCATAAGGGTGGATGGTGTGGCGGTTATAGCTGATAATGGTGGACAGTTTGGAGGGTATATACTATAGGAGGTTTATTTAGGTCATGTGGACAGATATTTTTTATTCAGGAGTATTTTAATAACTGTTATTTTCAATTGGCATCAGGTGGGGATGTGCTGCAGAAGACCAGAGAAGAAGGAATCTGGAAAGAAGAGCTGTGGATGTGAAAAGTCATCATGGCATCTGGACAAGATGAAGACGAAAAGAAAGAAAAGACACCATCAGAAAAAGAGATCACCCATAAGGTACCTGGATGTAAATGTTTACTTGGTGATACTGACTACATCTCATCAGTACTGTGGTTCCTGCATGGTCCACAGTCTGATAAAGACTGATAGCAACTCCCAGCATCTCATTACTATTGTTAAGGACAGTGGCGTAACTACCGCGGTCGCAGCAATCGCCACTGCGACGAGGCCAGGCAGGTCAGAGGCACCCGACACCATGTTGCAGTGCAGGAGATCCCTCCCGCACGGCAACAGTCCGAGGCGTATCTAGGGCAGTAACGTATCTGGGGGGAGCAGGGCGCAGCCGGTAGGGGGGCGCAGTCGGCCGCCTAATGTGGCGGTCCGCAGCGTCTCCCCCGGCGGCTGCATTCTGCCGCCCCCGCACTGGGAGTCAGCTGTTCTTTGCGCTGACTGTCAAGCTGACAGCCGGCACAGAGAAGCTGCATAGCGCCGACTCCCAACGTGTGCAGAGGTGGAGGGGAGCGCCTGCAGAGTGGCTGCGGCAGGCAGCGAGAAATCGCTGCAGCTCCGCTGCCCAGCGATCTGTCTTTCTGCTTCCTCTCACACAGACGCGCCGCTGGATGACGTCATCATTCAGCGGCCAGCTGTGTCAGAGCCCCGCCGATCACTGCGCCCCCCGAGCTCCGGCAATCACTGCGCCCCCCGATCACTGCGCCCCCCCGATCACTGCGCCCCCCGAGCTCCAGAGCTCCACCGATCACTGCGCCCCCCCGATCACTGCGCCCCCCGAGCTCCGCCGATCGCTGCCGTGTTTCCTCCCCGGTTGTCTCACGCCGGAGTCTGGAGATGGAGGTGGCGGGGACGATGCACAACCGGCATTTAAATCTGAATGGCGGGGAGGCATTCAGGGAAGATCGGGAGCCACGGCCGCTGATTGGCCGAGGGAGGAGCTGGAGTGATGGAGACGGACAGACCGGCGACCGCCGAAAAGTCAGGGGATATATTCCCCCCTTGTCTTCAGGCATCGGGCGGAAGGATTGATCAAAGTCTGAATGAAAAGCGTTCATCATAGCCGCCTGCAGAAGTCAATGCAACCGCGTCCCCACCAGCTGCTGCTCAATGCAAGGCATCATCCGCCTATCCAGGACCAGCAGCAGGAGAGGATGCAGTGCAGGAGGAGAGGGTGCAGTGCAGAAGGAGAGGGTGCAGTGCAGGAGGAGAGGGTGCAGTGCAGGAGGAGAGGGTTCAGTGCAGAAGGAGAGGGTGCAGTACAGGAGGAGAGGGTGCACTGCCGGAGGAGAGGGTGCAGTGCAGGAGGAGAGGGTGCACTGCCGGAGGAGAGGGTGCACTGCCGGAGGAGAGGGTGCAGTGCAGGAGGAGAGGGTGCAGTGCAGGAGGAGAGGGTGCAGTGCAGGAGGAGAGGGTGCAGTGCAGGAGGAGAGGGTGCAGTGCAGGAGGAGAGAGTGCAGTGCAGGAGGAGAGGGTGCAGTGCAGGAGGAGAGGGTGCGGTGCAGGAGGAGAGGGTGCGGTGCAGGAGGAGAGGGTGGACTGCCAGAGGAGAGGGTGCAGTGCCGGAGGAGAGGGTGCAGTGCAGGAGGAGAGGATGCAGTGCCGGAGGAGAGGGTGCAGTGCAGGAGGAGAGGGTGCAGTGCAGCAGGAGAGGATGCAGTGCCGGAGGAGAGGGTGCAGTGCAGCAGGAGAGGATGCAGTGCCGGAGGAGAGGGTGCAGTGCAGCAGGAGAGGGTGCAGTGCAGGAGGAGAGGGAGCCCCTGCAGAGTGGCTGCAGCAGGCAGGGAGAAATCGCTGCAGCTCCGCTGCCCAGCGATCTGTCTTCCTGCTTCCTCTTGTTGCTTCCTCTCACACAGACGCGCCGCTGGAAGGCGATGAGATGTTGCGGCAGAGCGTGAGGAGAGGTGAGAGGTAAGGTGTGTGTGTGTGTGTGTTGCGCTCTGTAGGGTAATGTGCAGAGAAGTAAATGGTGTGTGTGTGTGTGTAGGGGGAGGAGAGGGCAATAATGGGGATGGTGGTGGAGGAGGAAATGATGGAAGTGGTGGAATGGGCAAGGATGGGGATGGTGGTGGAATGGGCAAGGATGGAGATGGTGGTGGAGGAGGAAATGATGGAAGTGGTGGAATGGGCAAGGATGGGGATGGTGGTGAAATGGGCAAGGATGGGGATGGTGGTGGAG
Source organism: Ranitomeya imitator (assembly GCF_032444005.1). Classification (NCBI taxonomy): domain Eukaryota; kingdom Metazoa; phylum Chordata; class Amphibia; order Anura; family Dendrobatidae; genus Ranitomeya; species Ranitomeya imitator. The sequence continues at coordinate 252,250,016 of NC_091282.1, forward strand.
GAGGAAATGATGGAAGTGGTGGAATGGGCAAGGATGGGGATGGTGGTGGAATTGGCAAGGATGGGGATGGTGGTGGAGGAGGTAATGATGGAAGTGGTGGAATGGGCAAGGATGGGGATGGTGGTGGAATGGGCAATGATGGGGATGGTGGTGGAGGAGGAAATGATGGAAGTGGTGGAATGGGCAAGGATGGGGATGGTGGTGGAATGGACAAGGATGGTGGTGGAGGAGGAAATGATGGAAGTGGTGGAATGGGCAAGGATGGGGATGGTGGTGGAATGGTCAAGGATGGGGATGGTGGTGGAGGAGGAAATGATGGAAGTGGTGGAATAGGCAAGGAGGCGTATCTAGGGCAGAGGCGTATCTAGGGGGGCAGCCGGGGCATGTGCCCCGGGCGCAGCCGGCAGGGGGGCACAGTCGGGCCGCCTAATGTGGAGGTCTGCAGCGTCTCCCCCAGCGGCTGCATTCTGCCACCCCCCACACTGGGAGTCAGCTGTTCTCTGCGCCGACTCCCAACGTGTTAATAGGGAAAATGTGAATTTGGGTGGGGGGGCCCCATTTGAAAGTTCGCACCGGGGCCCATATCTTTGTAGTTACGCCACTGGTTAAGGACATACTGTGAGTTGTAGGTCCATGAGATGCAAATGTATATGGGCCTGACTTAGGCTTCAATTAGTAATTTTCTAAGCACGTGATGTTATAGACCTAACGGAAAAGGGAATTACTGGGTGGAAGGGCAAAATGAGAGATTTTAAGTACCCAGCACCATATAATATGATGACTGCAATATATTAAAGGGTACAGTGGGGCAAAAAAGTATTTAGTCAGTCAGCAATAGTGCAAGTTCCACCACTTAAAAAGATGAGAGGCGTCTGTAATTTACATCATAGGTAGACCTCAACTGTGGGAGACAAACTGAGAAAAAAAAATCCAGAAAATCACATTGTCTGTTTTTTTAACATTTTATTTGCATATTATGGTGGAAAATAAGTATTTGGTCAGAAACAAACAATCAAGATTTCTGGCTCTCACAGACCTGTAACTTCTTCTTTAAGAGTCTCCTCTTTCCTCCACTCATTACTTGTAGTAATGGCACCTGTTTAAACTTGTTATCAGTATAAAAAGACACCTGTGCACACCCTCAAACAGTCTGACTCCAAACTCCACTATGGTGAAGACCAAAGAGCTGTCAAAGGACACCAGAAACAAAATTGTAGCCCTACACCAGGCTGGGAAGACTGAATCTGCAATAGCCAACCAGCTTGGAGTGAAGAAATCAACAGTGGGAGCAATAATTAGAAAATGGAAGACATACAAGACCACTGATAATCTCCCTCGATCTGGGGCTCCACGCAAAATCCCACCCCGTGGGGTCAGAATGATCACAAGAACGGTGAGCAAAAATCCCAGAACCACGCGGGGGGACCTAGTGAATGAACTGCAGAGAGCTGGGACCAATGTAACAAGGCCTACCATAAGTAACACACTACGCCACCATGGACTCAGATCCTGCAGTGCCAGATGTGTCCCACTGCTTAAGCCAGTACATGTCCGGGCCCGTCTGAAGTTTGCTAGAGAGCATTTGGATAATCCAGAGGAGTTTTGGGAGAATGTCCTATGGTCTGATGAAACCAAACTGGAACTGTTTGGTAGAAACACAACTTGTCGTGTTTGGAGGAAAAAGAATACTGAGTTGCATCCATCAAACACCATACCTACTGTAAAGCATGGTGGTGGAAACATCATGCTTTGGGGCTGTTTCTCTGCAAAGGGGCCAGGACGACTGATCCGGGTACATGAAAGAATGAATGGGGCCATGTATCGTGAGATTTTGAGTGCAAACCTCCTTCCATCAGCAAGGGCATTGAAGATGAAACGTGGCTGGGTCTTTCAACAAGACAATGATCCAAAGCACACCGCCAGGGCAACGAATGAGTGGCTTCGTAAGAAGCATTTCAAGGTCCTGGAGTGGCCTAGCCAGTCTCCAGATCTCAACCCTATAGAAAACCTTTGGAGGGAGTTGAAAGTCCGTGTTGCCAAGCGAAAAGCCAAAAACATCACTGCTCTAGAGGAGATCTGCATGGAGGAATGGGCCAACATACCAACAACAGTGTGTGGAAACCTTGTGAAGACTTACAGAAAACGTTTGACCTCTGTCATTGCCAACAAAGGATATATTACAAAGTATTGAAATGAAATTTTGTTTCTGACCAAATACTTATTTTCCACCATAATATGCAAATAAAATGTTAAAAAAAACAGACAATGTGATTTTCTGGATTTTTTTTTCTCAGTTTGTCTCCCATAGTTGAGGTCTACCTATGATGTAAATTACAGACGTCTCTCATCTTTTTAAGTGGTGGAACTTGCACTATTGCTGACTGACTAAATACTTTTTTGCCCCACTGTATATCTGGGACTTTCTGAAAAGCAAAAAATGCGCTTAAAATACCTTGTCACAGCCCTGAGTGTACAGGATGATGTAGCCTCTGACAGCAACCCCATAGTAATAATAATAGTTTATATAGCTCCAACATATTCCTTACTATTTTACATGTAAGCATGGGCATGCACAGATCAACTGGAATTAGTATTCTGCTTAGTCCAACTCTACCGATGACGTAACACTTATTGTTGTGCATAATGTAATTTCTAGTGATGAGCGAGTATACTGGTTACTCGGGTTTCCGAGTATTTTGGCGTGTTCGGAGATTTCGTTTTCGGCACCGCAGCTGCATGATTTTCGACTGCTAGACAGGCTGAATACATGTGGGAATTCCCTAACAAACAGGCAACCCCCACATGTATTCAGGCTGTCTAGCAGTTGCAAATCATGCAGCTGCGGCGATGAAAACTAAATCTCCGAGCACGTCAAAATACTCGGAGACCACCCGAGCATGCTCGGGGAAACCCGAGTAACGAGTATACTCGCTCATCACTAGTAATTTCCAAACTACGACAACACCTGTTTAGTTTCTGCCCAATAGTCCCCTAACCCACTTCACTCTGTTGGCTAAGGAAGGTACTACAACAGACAAACTTCCAGTTGATTTTTTGGAAGAGATGAGAACAGTTACCCTTTGTTCTCGAAAGACAAGGTGCTGGAAAAGATGGAGAACACCATTGTAGCACTAAGCTGTGTTGCTGGTTTTGCGAGGGACACAGTCAGTGGTTGTATCACACTGAGCCCTTTTTTATCTCTCTGAGACTTGCCTGTCCATATCTCTATGCAGTGTCGGACTGGAGCACCTTTGGCCCACCAGAGGAAATCATTCTTGGGGCCCACTATGTAGCTACATAGATACAAGACCACCAATTGTGCAGTAAAAAGCACTAATATCAGGGTATAATATAAGGTAGTACATGTCTTAATTATGTAGCAAGGGTTGGGGTAGCCCCCTCACAGAATATAATGTAGCCCCCTCATAAAATATAATGCAGTCCTCTATCATAGAATATAATGCAGCACCCCACAAAATATAATGCAACCTCCTCAGGTATAATGCAGTCCCCACCATAGAATATAATGTAGCACCCTCATAGGGTATAATGCAGCCCATCACATATTATATAATGTAGTCCCCTGAGAGAATGCAGCCCCACCACAGAATATAATGCAGCCCCCCATAGAGTATACTGTAGCCCCCTCATATAGTATGATGTAGCCCCCCATAACATAATGTAGTGTAGTCCCCTGAGAATAATGCAGTCCCCCCACAGAATATAATGTAGCCCTCTCATAAAGTATAATGCAGCCCCCTCTCCACCCCCATCATTGTCCTCATCACCACCTCCATCATTGCCTTCTCCCCTCCACCCCTATCCTCCCCCACCACTTCAATCATTGCCCATTCCACCACCTGCATCATTGCCTTCTCCCCCACCATTATTGTCCATTTCATCACTTCCATCATCACCTCCATCATTGCCTCCCCCCACCACCATCATTGCCCATCACCTCCATCATTGCCTCTCCACCATCATTGCCTATCACCTCCTTTGCCTATAATAATAATAATCTTTATTTTTATATAGCGCTAACATATTCCGCAGCGCTTTACAGTTTTGCACACATTATCATCACTGTCCCCGATGGGGCTCACAATCTAGAATCCCTATCAGTATGTCTTTGGAATGTGGGAGGAAACCGGAGTGCCCGGAGGAAACCCACGCAAACACGGAGAGAACATACAAACTCTTTGCAGATGTTGTCCTGGGTGGGATTAGAACCCAGGACCCCAGCGCTGCAAGGCTGCTGTGCTAACCACTGCGCCACCGTGCTGCCCGAAAGATCGGTACCGGAGTTATCCGTGTCCGTGAGCTCACGTAGGCCATCCGCTGGGCAACGGTCAGGTCTATTATCCTGAAATTTTTGCAGCACCCGCCGCAAATCAGGGGAGATGGCAGACAAAATTACCCCCTCTTTGAGAATACCTGCCGGCTCAAACAAACCCGGAGAGTCGGGCACAAAACTCCTAGACAGGGCATCCGCCTTCACATTTTTAGAGCCCGGAAGGTACGAAACCACAAAGTCAAAACGGGAGAAAAACAGCGACCAACGAGCCTGTCTAGGATTCAACCGTTTGGCAGACTCGAGATAAGTCAAGTTCTTGTGATCAGTCAAGACCACCACGCGATGCTTAGCTCCTTCAAGCCAATGACGCCACTCCTCGAATGCCCACTTCATGGCCAGCAACTCTCGATTGCCAACATCATAATTACGCTCAGCAGGCGAAAACTTCCTGGAAAAGAAGGCGCATGGTTTCATCACCGAGCCATCAGAACTTCTTTGCGACAAATCAGCCCCTGCTCCAATCTCAGAAGCATCAACCTCGACCTGGAACGGGAGCGAAACATCTGGGCAGAAGAAAAACGACGCTTCAACTCTTGAAAAGCTTCCACAGCAGCAGAAGACCAATTGACCACATCAGCACCCTTCTTGGTTAGCTCAGTCAACGGTTTAGCAATACTAGAAAAATTATTGATGAAGCGACGATAAAAATTAGCAAAGCCCAGGAACTTTTGCAGACTCTTCAGAGATGACGGCTGAGTCCAATCATAAATGGCCTGAACTTTAACAGGGTCCATCTCGATAGTAGAAGGGGAAAAAATGAACCCCAAAAATGAAACCTTCTGAACACCAAAGAGACACTTTGATCCCTTCACAAACAAAGAATTCGCACGCAGAACCTGGAACACCATTCTGACCTGCTTCACGTGAGACTCCCAATCATCCGAGAAGACCAAAATATCATCCAAGTATACAATCAGGAATTTATCCAGGTACTCTCGGAAGATGTCATGCATAAAGGACTGAAACACTGATGGAGCATTAGAAAGCCCGAATGGCATAACCAGGTACTCAAAATGGCCCTCGGGCGTATTAAATGCTGTTTTCCATTCATCGCCCTGTTTAATTCGCACAAGATTATACGCCCCTCGAAGATCTATCTTGGTGAACCAACTAGCCCCCTTAATCCGAGCAAACAAATCAGACAGCAGCGGCAAAGGATACTGAAATTTGACTGTGATCTTATTAAGAAGGCGGTAATCAATACAAGGTCTCAAAGAGCCATCCTTCTTGGCCACAAAAAAGAACCCTGCTCCCAATGGTGACGACGACGGGCGAATATGACCCTTCTCCAAGGATTCTTTTATATAACTCCGCATAGCGGCGTGCTCTAGCACAGATAAATTAAACAGACGGCCCTTAGGAAACTTACTATCAGGAATCAAATTAATAGCACAATCGCAATCCCTATGAGGAGGTAGGGCACCGGATTTGGGCTCTTCAAATACATCCCGGTAATCTGATAAAAAGTCAGGGACTTCAGAAGGAGTGGAAGGCGAAATTGACAACAATGGAACATCACCATGTACCCCCTGACAACCCCAGCCGGACACAGACATAGATTTCCAATCTAACACTGGATTATGGACCTGTAGCCATGGCAACCCCAACACGACCACATCATGCAGATTATGCAACACCAAAAAGCGAATATCCTCCTGATGCGCAGGAGCCATGCACATGGTCAGCTGGGTCCAGTACTGAGGCTTATTCTTGGCCAAAGGCGTAGCATCAATTCCTCTCAATGGAATAGGATACTGCAAGGGCTCCAAGAAAAACCCACAGCGCCTAGCATACTCCAAGTCCATCAAATTCAGGGCAGCGCCTGAATCCACAGATGCCATGACAGAATAGGATGACAAAGAGCAGATCAAAGTAACGGACAAAAGAAATTTCGACTGTACCGTACCAATGGTGGCAGACCTAGCGAACCGCTTAGTGCGTTTAGGACAATCGGAGATAGCATGAGTGGAATCACCACAGTAAAAACACAGCCCATTCTGACGTCTGTGTTCTTGCCGTTCAGCTCTGGTCAAAGTCCTATCGCACTGCATAGGCTCAGGTCCATGCTCAGATAATACCGCCAAATGGTGCACAGTTTTACGCTCATGCAAGCGTCGACCGATCTGAATGGCCAAAGGCATAGACTCACTCAGACCAGCAGGCATAGGAAATCCCACCATGACATCCTTAAGGGCTTCAGAGAGACCTTTTCTGAAAATTGCTGCCAGCGCACATTCATTCCATTGAGTGAGCACAGACCACTTCCTAAACTTCTGACAATATATCTCTACCTCATCCTGACCCTGAGACAGAGCCAGCAAATTTTTCTCTGCCTGAATCACTGAATTAGGTTCATCATACAGCAATCCGAGCGCCAGAAAAAACGCATCAATATTACATAATGCAGGATCTCCTGGCGCAAGGGAAAATGCCCAGTCTTGAGGGTCGCCACGTAATAAAGAAATAATGATTTTAACTTGTTGAACTGGGTCACCAGAGGAGCGGGGTTTCAAAGCCAGAAGCAGTTTACAATTATTCTTAAAACTCAGAAACTTAGCTCTATCTCCAGAAAACAAGTCAGGAATAGGAATTCTTGGCTCTAACATAGAATTCTGAACCACAAAGTCTTGAATATTTTGTACTCTTGCAGTGAGATGATCCACACAAGAAGACAGATCTTTAATGTCCATCACTACACCTGTGTCCTGAACCACCCAAATGTCTAGGGGAAAAGAAAGACAAAACACAGTACAGAGAAAAAAAAATGGTCTCAGAACTTCTCTTTTCCCTCTACTGAGAAGCATTAGTACTTTGGGCCTCCAGTACTGTTATGAACAGGTGATTCAGAACCACAATGGACCTAGTGGTTAAGAGCACACAAAGTGACCTGATAGTTACTAACATAGGACGAGCTCTGAGACGTGGGAACTCTGCTGAACGCAATCCCTAATCCTATCATACCACACTAGAGGTAGCCGTGGATTGCGCCTAACGCTCCTTATGCAACTCGGCACAGCCTTAGAAACTAGCTAGCCCTGAAGATAGAAAAATAAGCCTACCTTGCCTCAGAGAAATTCCCCAAAGGAAAAGGCAGCCCCCCACATATAATGACTGTGAGTTAAGATGAAAATACAAACACAGAGATGAAATAGACTTTAGCAAAGTGAGGCCCGACTTACTGAATAGACCGAGGATAGGAAAGATAGCTTTGCGGTCAGCACAAAAACCTACAAACAACCACGCAGAGGGGGCAAAAAGACCCTCCGCACCGACTAACGGTACGGAGGTGCTCCCTCTGCGTCTCAGCGCTTCCAGCAAGCAAGAAAAACCAATATAGCAAGCTGGACAGAAAATATAGCAAACAAAAGTAACACAAGCAATACTTAGCTTATGCAGGGCAGACAGGCCACAAGAACGATCCAGGAGAAAGCAAGACCAATACTGGAACATTGACTGGAGGCCAGGAACAAAGAACTAGGTGGAGTTAAATAGAGCAGCACCTAACGACTTAGCCTCGTCACCTGAGGAAGGAAACTCAGAAGCCGCAGCCCCACTCACATCCACCAGAGGAAGCTCATAGACAGAACCAACCGAAGTACCACTCATGACCACAGGAGGGAGCTTGACCACAGAATTCACAACAGTAAAGTGTGGTTTGTGATACCTGGTTAAGTGATCTCCTTTATTACCTTCAGATGTAACATCACTCCCCCTGTTGGAAGAATGACATTACTGCAACGACCAGGACTCTGAGGCGCTGCACTCCCCACCCCTGTTAAATCCAGTACTCCGGGACTGGGAAAAGAAAACAACAATACATTAGCAGAAAGACATGCAAATTTGTAAATGCTGTAAAACAAGTTAATTTAACTAGGCTTCCCTTTATGGGAGGTGAGAACACTTGAACGTTGCAAACAATAACATATTTACATTGTGCGTACGACTTTGAGTCAAATAGATAACAGTCACTAACTAACTATGCTTCATTCAAGTGCAAAACAGTATTCCTCTCTTAGGGTACCGTCACACAGTGCAATTTTGATCGCTACGACGGCACGATTTGTGACGTTACATCGTCGCTTAATTATCGCTCCACTGCGGTCACACTTCACGATGTACTGCGCTGGAGCGATAATTTCATGACGTATTTGCGATGTAGAAGTCGTATGGGACAGTCGTACGGTCGTGTCACACAAGACGATTCAGAGCAAATTTTGCATAATCTGTGCGTGACGTTGTTCACTAGGGGGCGTGTCGAGCTGCTAGCTATGTGCTGATAGGCCACAGGTTCTGTGCACACAATTGGTTGGAAAATTTGTCACCTGAGCGCTATTGTTTCCAAGCCACCTCACCGGTTTCAAAATTTCCTTTCTTCACTTTGTACTTGGACACTTGTTGGACTAGGACATCGGATTCAGTATTTCACAGAATATTCCACGCTTTGCACCGCAGCTTCGAGGTATGTTACACCGCTTGGGCATAGTGGATGGAACGATGTACTGTCATCATGAGCGCTTCGTTCCGTCGCTGAAGCGATGCGGATGGTACGCTGTTGTGACTGGTTGTGACTGGTGGGCTAGAGCGTGGTAGATGGAACGCTGTTTGGTCGGCATGACCGCTTCGTTCCGCCGCTGAAGCGATGCGGATGGTACGCTGTTGTGACTGGTTGTGACTGGTTGTGTCTGGTGAGCTACAGCATGGCAGATGGTACAATGTATGGTCACCATGAGCGCTTTGTGTGGCTGCTGTATGGAAGCGGGCGGTACACTGTTCTGGGTTATGGTGGCCTATGGCGTGGCAGATGAAACAAGCGATGCGGATGTTACGCTGTTGTGACTGGTTGTGACTGGTTGTGACTGGTGGGCTAGAGCGTGGTAGATGGAACGCTGTTTGGTCGGCATGACCGCTTCGTTCCGCCGCTGAAGCGATGCGGATGGTACGCTGTTGTGACTGGTTGTGACTGGTTGTGACTGGTGGGCTAGAGCGTGGTAGATGGAACGCTGTTTGGTCGGCATGACCGCTTCGTTCCGCCGCTGAAGCGATGCGGATGGTACGCTGTTGTGACTGGTTGTGACTGGTTGTGTCTGGTGAGCTACAGCGTGGCAGATGGTACAATGTATGGTCACCATGAGCGATTTGTGTGGCTGCTGTAGTGAAGCAGGCGGTACACTGTTTTGGGTTATGGTGGCCTATGGCGTGGCAGATGGAACAATGGATGGTAGGCATGAGCTCTTTGTGTGGCTGTTGTTGTTAAGCGTTTGGCACACTGGCAAAAGTATTGTTTAAAGGACTCTTTGTCAACCGTGTAATTTTTTTTTTTTTATAATTATTTTTCAGATGTCAAATCGTGTGGAATTCATCAGGGAATTCATCGAAATATACCAGTCTTTTCCCTGCCTCTGGAAAATCAAATCTCCAGAGTATTGTAACAGGGAAAAGAGGCAGGAGGGTTATTTAAAGCTCATTGAGCTTTACAATCGTCATGCACCAGAAGAGCCAGCAAACGAAGCGGTTATTAAAAAGAAAATTCAGGCGCTCCGCACGGTGTGGAGGAAGGAGCTTAACAAGGTTCTTCACACTACAAAGTCCGGGGCTTCCACCGAAGATGTTTATGTGCCAAAGCTTTGGTATTTTGAACATCTGAATTTTCTGAGGGACCAAGAGGTGCCACGGACTTCCACGTGTTTTCGCTTGTTGGCACCTGTGGAACAAATTGTTTCGGAGAACCACGCCGAGCAGGAGTCACAAGGGCAACAAGTAAGTAGCTCTTTGGACGAAAGTTCACCAATGTGTCCTATAATTACATAATTTTTCTCTGCATTTTATGTTTTATACTTCTGATTATCACATCAGTTTGAAGTTATTACAAAAACATGTCCACATAAGTAACCCTGTCGCAGTAAAGTATTATATGGGGAACATAATATATATGAAATGGCGATATTTCTAAACCATACCATCTAAGCAATATAGAAAATAGTATCGCTTCAAGCTGCCGATGTACTCTTGTTGAGACTATTTAGACTATAAAATATTCATCAGGTTCCCCTAGCAGTCAGAACAGTGTAGTTAAAAGTATTAAATAAATGGGAAGGTTAAAGAATATTACTAAGCTTAAAATATATTACAACCTTTTTTTACCTACTACGAATATATAGTTTGGATGCGGTTATGGTGGTCAAACTTTTTGTTGCCAGGTTCGTAACTTGTTTTTTTTTTTTTCCCCCAGGATGACAGTGCGCAGGACAGTACACTGGACTGTTCACAGGACTGCACGACAACAGATTTAGTGGAGGCGGCACCTGCCAGGACTCAATCGAGGCAAGGTCCAAGGAAACGGAAAGCCACCTCAGACGTTTCACATGAACTGTTGAGCCTTGCAAAAAAGGTGTTAACAAACAATGTTAGCCCTGCGTTGCAGGGGTTTGGACACTATGTTGTTGACAAACTGGCCAAAATGGACGACAGCCAAAGAACACTAGCGGAGCGTCTAATATTGGAAGCAGTAAACAAGGATACAGATGGCGATTTGGACAAGCACACTCGTTTGGTCTATTCCCGGCCAATGCAGCGGACAGAGCCCTCATATTACAATGGTTGGTCACAGTGTCAGACACCAATGCGACACAATGTTCCCGTTTCCCACTTCGGCCAGCCACCCCCTAACCACTCCTACACGCCAATACCTTCACATATGGCTTCGCCCGTCAGGCACCAAAGTTATCAGCCGGAAGAATCGTCGTATCACAATTTGTGATTTCCTAACTTCTTTTACATTACTTTTTATTTTATTGTCTTGTTAACCCCTTTCTGCCATCAGACGTACTATTGCGTCCATGGGGGGTGGGCCCTACTTCCCAAGGACGCAATAGTACGTCATATGCGATCGGCAGCGCTCACGGGGGGAGCGGCGCCGATCGCGGCCGGGTGTCAGCTGCCTATCGCAGCTGACATCCGGCACTATGTGCCAGGAGCGGTCACGGACCGCCCCCGGCACATTAACCCCCGGCACACCGCGATCAAAGATGATCGCGATGTGCCGGCGGTGCAGGGAAGCACCGCGCAGGGAGGGGGGCTCCCTGCGGGCTTCCCTGAGACCCCCGCAGCAACGCGATGTAATCGCGTTGCTGCGAGGGTCTTGCCGCCCTCCCTCCCTGCTCCAGGTCCCGGATCCAAGATGGCCGCGGATCCGGGTCCTGCAGGGAGGGAGGTGGCTTCACAGAGCCTGCTCAGAGCAGGCACTGTGAAGCCTGCACTGCTGCATGTCAGATCAGTGATCTGACAGAGTGCTGTGCAAACTGTCAGATCACTGATCTGTGATGTCCCCCCCTGGGACAAAGTAAAAAAGTAAAAAAAAAATTTTCCAAATGTGTAAAAAAAATTAAAAAAAAATATTCCTAAATAATGAAAAAAAAAAAAAAATATTCCCATAAATACATTTCTTCATCTAAATAAAAAAAAAAAAAAACAATAAAAGTACACATATTTAGTATCGCCGCGTCCGTATCGACTCGCCCTATAAAACTGGCACACTAGTTAACCCCTTCAGTAAACACCGTAAGAAAAAAAAAAAAAAAAACGAGGCAAAAAACGACGCTTTATTATCATACCGCCGAACAAAAAGTGGAATAACACGTGATCAAAAAGACAGATATAAACAACCATGGTACCGCTGAAAGCGTCATCTTGTCCCGCAAAAAACGAGCCACCATACAGCATCATCAGCAAAAAAATGAAAAAGTTATAGTCCTGAGAATAAAGCGATGCCAAAATAATTATTTTTTCTATAAAATAGTTTTTATCGTATAAAAGCGCCAAAACATAAAAAAATGATATAAATGAGATGTCGCTGTAATCATACTGACCCGAAGAATAAAATTGCTGTATCAATTTTACCAAACGCGGAACGGTATAAACGCCTCCCCCAAAAGAAATTCATGAATAGCTGGTTTTTGGTCATTCTGTCTCACAAAAATCGGAATAAAAAGCGATCAAAAAATGTCACGTGCCCGAAAATGTTACCAATAAAAACGTCAACTCGTCGCGTAAAAAACAAGACCTCACATGACTGTGTGGACCAAAATATGGAAAAATTATAGCTCTCAAAATGTGGTAACGCAAAAAATATTTTTTGCAATAAAAAGCGTCTTTCAGTGTGTGACGGCTGCCAATCATAAAAATCCGCTAAAAAACCCGCTATAAAAGTAAATCAAACCCCCCTTCATCACCCCCTTAGTTAGGGAAAAATAAAAAAATGTATTTATTTCCATTTTCCCATTAGGGCTAGGGTTAGGGCTAGGGTTAGGGCTAGGGTTAGGGCTAGTGTTAGGGTTAGGGCTAGGGTTAGGGCTAGGGCTAGGGCTAGGGTTAGGGTTAGGGCTAGGGTTAGGGTTAGGGCTAGGGTTAGGGCTAGGGTTAGGGTTAGGGCTAGGGTTAGGGCTAGGGTTAGGGCTAGGGTTAGGGCTAGGGTTAGGGCTAGGGCTAGGGTTAGGGTTGGGGCTAGGGTTAGGGCTAGGGTTAGGGCTAGGGTTAGGGCTACAGTTAGGGTTGGGGCTAAAGTTACAGTTAGGGTTTAGATTACATTTACAGTTGGGAATAGGGTTGGGATTAGGGTTAGGGGTGTGTCAGGGTTAGAGGTGTGGTTAGGGTTACCGTTGGAATTAGGGTTAGGGGAGTGTTTGGATTAGGGTTTCAGTTATAATTGGGGGGTTTCCACTGTTTAGGCACATCAGGGGCTCTCCAAAAGCGACATGGCGTCCGATCTCAATTCCAGCCAATTCTGCGTTGAAAAAGTAAAACAGTGCTTCTTTCCTTCCGAGCTCACCCGTGTGCCCAAACAGGGGTTTACCCCAACATATGGGGTATCAGCGTACTCAGGACAAATAGGACAACAACTGTTGGGGTCCAATTTCTCCTGTTACCCTTGGGAAAATACAAAACTGGGGGCTAAAAAATAATTTTTGTGGGAAAAAAAAGATTTTTTATTTTTACGGCTCTGCGTTATAAACTGTAGTGAAACACTTGGGGTTCAAAGTTCTCACAACACATCTAGATAAGTTCCCGGGGGGGTCTAGTTTCCAATATGGGGTCACTTGTGGGGGGTTTCTACTGTTTAGGTACATTAGGGGCTCTGCAAACGCAATGTGACGCCTGCAGACCATTCCATCTAAGTCTGCATTCAAATGGCACTCCTTCCCTTCCGAGCCCTCCCATGCGCCCAAACAGTGGTTTCCCCCCACATATGGGGTATCAGCGCACTCAGGACAAATTGGACAACACATTTTTGGGTCCAATTTCTCCTGTTACCCTCGGGAAAATACAAAACTGGGGGCTAAAAAATAATTTTTGTGGGAAAAAAATTTTGTTTTATTTTTACGGCTCTCCATTATAAACCTCTGTGAAGCCCTTGGTGGGTCAAAGCGCTCACCACACATCTAGATAAGTTCCTTAGGGGGTCTACTTTCCAAAATGGTGTCACTTGTGGGGGGTTTCTACTGTTTAGGTACATTAGGGGCTCTGCAAACGCAATGTGACGCCTGCAGACCATTCCATCTAAGTCTGCATTCAAATGGCACTCCTTCCCTTCCGAGCCCTCCCATGCGCCCAAACAGTGGTTTCCCCCCACATATGGGGTATCAGCGCACTCAGGACAAATTGGACAACACATTTTTGGGTCCAATTTCTCCTGTTACCCTCGGGAAAATACAAAACTGGGGGCTAAAAAATAATTTTTGTGGGAAAAAATTTTTGTTTTATTTTTACGGCTCTCCATTATAAACCTCTGTGAAGCCCTTGGTGGGTCAAAGCGCTCACCACACATCTAGATAAGTTCCTTAGGGGGTCTACTTTCCAAAATGGTGTCACTTGTGAGTGGTTTCTACTATTTAGGTACATTAGGGGCTCTGCAAACGCAACATGGCGTCTCATCTCAATTCCTGTTAATTTTGCATTGAAAAGTCAAACGGCGCTCCTTCCTTTCCGAGCTCTCCCATCCGCCCAAACAGTGGTTTACCCCCACATATGGGGTATCAGCGCACTCAGGACAAATTGTACAACAACTATTGGGGTCCAATTTCTTCTCTTACCCTTGGAAAAATAAAAAATTGGGGGCGAAAAGATAATTTTTGTGAAAAAATATGATTTTTTTATTTTTACGGTTCTGCATTATAAACTTCTGTGAAGCACTGGGTGGGTCAAAGTGCTCACCACACCTCTAGATAAGTTCCTTAGGGGGTCTACTTTCCAAAATGGTGTCACTTGTGGGGGGTTTCAATGTTTAGGCACATCAGTGGCTTTCCAAACGCAACATGGCATCCCATCTCAATTCCTGTCAATTTTGCATTGAAAAGTCAAACGGCGCTCCTTCCCTTCCGAGCTCTCCCATCCGCCCAAACAGTGGTTTACCCCCACATATGGGATATCAGCTTACTCAGGACAAATTGTACAACAACTATTGGGGTCCAATTTCTTCTCTTACCCTTGGAAAAATAAAAAATTGGGGGCGAAAAGATAATTTGTGTGAAAAAATATGATTTTTTATTTTTACGGTTCTACATTATAAACTTCTGTGAAGCACTTGGTGGGTGAAAGAGCTCACCACACCTCTATATAAGTTCCTTAGGGGGTCTACTTTCCAAAATGGTGTCACTTGTGGGGGGTTTCAATGTTTAGGCACATCAGGGGCTCTCCAAACGAAACATGGTGTCCCATCTCAATTCCTGTCAATTTTGCATTGAAAAGTCAAATGGCGCTCCTTCGCTTCCGAGCTGTGCCATGCGCCCAAACAGTGGTTTACCCCCACATGTGGGGTATTGGCGTACTCAGGACAAATTGTACAACAATGATTGCAGTCCATTTTCTCCTGTTACCCTTGGTAAAATAAAACAAATTGGAGCTGAATTAAATTTTTTGTGAAAAAAAGTTAAATGTTCATTTTTATTTAAACATTCAAAAAATTCCTGTGAAGCACCAGAAGGGTTAATAAACTTCTTGAATGTGGTTTTAAGCACCTTGAGGGGTGTAGTTTTTAGAATGGTGTCACACTTGGGTATTTTCTATCATATAGACCCCTCAAAATGACTTCAAATGAGATGTGGTCCCTAAAAAAAAATGGTGTTGTAGAAATGAGAAATTGCTGGTCAAATTTTCACCCTTATAACTCCCTAAGAAAAAAAAATTTTGGTTCCAAAATTGTGCTGATGTAAAGTAGACATGTGGGAAATGTTACTTATTAAGTATTTTGTGTGACATATATCTGTGATTTAATTGCATAAAAATTCAAAGTTGGAAAATTGCGAAATTTTCATAATTTTCGCCAAATTTCCGTTTTTTTCACAAATAAACGCAGGTACTATCAAAGAATTTTTACCATTGTCATGAAGTACAATATGTCACGAGAAAACAATGTCAGATTCACTGGGATCCGTTGAAGCGTTCCAGAGTTATAACCTCATAAAGGGACAGTGGTCAGAATTGTAAAAATTGGCCCGGTCATTAACGTGCAAACCACCCTTGGGGGTAAAGGGGTTAAAATAATGTTTCAAATAAAAGCTATTATTAGAAATTCTATCACGACTGTTTGATTGGTGTGTCTCGATCACAGCACTGTATGAGGGCACAAATTAACGTAACAAATTCATGTACAGTTAACTAATACAAAAAAAATGGAATCATAGTTTAACTAAATATTTTTAATGTAACAACCAAAAATGTATTATTGGCCCGCCTCCAACTGCTGGCACATGTCCCGAAGCTTCTGCAGCTCCTCCATTGCCACATTGTGCTGCTCCTGAATCCGCGCCATAGTGTGGATAAGCCTTTCTATGCCGGCTTCAAGATCCTCCTTGTTCACACTGACGACAGCTGTGGGTCAAAAAACATAACATTAATAACACTGTAGTCTCCCGATGTGTCTTTGCTTCTGTGAAGGAAAAAAGAAAAAAAAAACAGTCAGCATATAAGGCAATACTGACTTGGGGGGGGGGGGGGGGGTGGTGTTTGGGTTGGGGGTGAAAGAGTGGGCCTGCCACAAAATCAAAATAACTTTATTGTGGGAACCTACTAGGATGTTGAGGCACGGAGGGCACTTCGGGATCAGAGTCCATGTTGAATGCCTCGTGCTGTCGGCGTCGGCGCTGTCTCTTTGCCTCTGTGAAGGGAAAAAAAAAAAAAGGTCTGTTAGCATATATGGCAACACTGGCTGCCGGGGGAGGGGGGGGGGGAAGAGGGGACCTGCCACTGAATCCAAATCACATAATTGTGGGAACCTACTAGGATCTGGAGGAGTTGACCCGGAGGGCACAGATCCAGAAGAGGCTGTGCGGGATGCCTCGTGGCGGCGGTGGTGCTGTGTCTTTGCCTCTGTGAAGGAAAAAAAAAAAAACTTAAAAAAAAAGGTCTGTTAGCATATATGGCAACACTGGCTGCCGGGGGAGGGGGGGGAAGAGGGGACCTGCAACTGAATCCAAATCACATAATTGTGGGAACCTACTAGGATCTGGAGGAGTTGACCCGGAGGGCACAGATCCAGAAGAGGCTGTGCGGGATGCCTCGTGGCGGCGGTGGTGCTGTGTCTTTGCCTCTGTGAAGGAAAAAAAAAAAAATTTTTTTAAAAAAGGTCTGTTAGCATATATGGCAACACTGGCTGCCGGGGGAGAGAGGGGGGAAGAGGGGACCTGCAACTGAATCCAAATCACATAATTGTGGGAACCTACTAGGATCTGGAGGAGTTGACCCGGAGGGCACAGATCCAGAAGAGGCTGTGCGGGATGCCTCGTGGCGGCGGCGGTGCTGTCTCTTTGCCTCTGTGAAGGAAAAAAAAAAGGTAGGTCTGCAGTTAGCTGTGCCACATAGTACTTTTCACCGTTCATACTGTCCCATAGCTGTGGCACATAGTGGCTCTGCAACGTTCAAACTGTCCCATAGCTGTGCCACATAGTGGTTCTGCAACGTTCAAGCTGTGGCACATAGTGGCTCTGCAACGTTCAAACTGTCCCATAGCTGTGCCACATAGTGGCTCTGCAACGTTCAAACTGCCCCATAGCTGTGCCACATACTTTTGGGTACCTGCGTACTGACCTCTGCGAATCTCCTTGCGAAGCTCCTGCAGGCGCTCTGGGCTTTTGGACTTGAGATCGCCCCATTTTTTCACAATCTGGGCCTTGCTGCGAGTTATCCCAAACCGCTTCCTGAGGCCCTCAGACACCACACGGACAACTTCATCCTTGTGCTGGTTGCGGTGCAGCACCAGCCCAGTTGTCTCGTACTGCATCCGATCCATTGTTCCAATAAGGAACTTGAGCTCTGGGATGCCCATAGGAGGATCACGGCGACTGGCAGCCATTATCAAGATGTCAGGGAACCAAAACAAGCTAGCGCAGGCACGCCGGAACGCTGTAACATCATCACGCCGTCATAGACCACGAGCGTACATTACGTGACGCTCCGGCGTTAAATAACCATCCTTCGAACGGCATTTACTATGTGCGTTCATTCCGTACCGCTCAGCCGTCACAAATGTGACGCTGTCCATAAACGGCAACGCTATTGCGATGCCGATCTGGCGGCAGGACGGCGGAGTACAGCTCCTCCTCTGGGCGTTGCTGTTCAGGGTCATTCCATCTAAAATGGCGGCGAGAATGCGTTCTGCTCCTCTGAGGCAGCCAGAGCTCCTTTTTTTTATTAGACAGATGGATGCCCTGGATTATGAGGGTCTGGAGAGCCGCCCTGCCCACCCACACATCCACAAGCGGGAAGTGCTTGGCCACATAGCCAGAATGATGGAGAGGAGGTTTGGCGTCCGCCGCAGTCAGCTTCAGCTGCGTAAAAAATGGGCTGACCTCCGCTATAAAACGCCACAAATGTTTGCTGAGTTGCGTGCGGAGGCAAGGCGAGGCAAGTACTAGTATGGGGGGATTGGGAGATGCACGCTGTCAGGAGGGGGGGGGTTTGGGAGGGAGGCTTGCGCTCATGGTCGCCAACGTGACCTCAAATGCATTAAAACACATGCCCCGTTTTTGTAAAATTTAGTTATTTTCCAAGCAGAATATGCGTTGTCCGTGAGAAAACTTGTCGGGTTCCCTAATCTCAACCACCATCTTGAAATTATTATGATGTCCATTATTTTTAGTTTCTCAATTTCCCAAAAATATTAACGGAGGAGGTTGGCCTACTGATGAAATAATACGTTTTCCAAAGACAGGAAGACCATTGAACACCAGAGCCCACATACATGTCTGAGTATCGCACCCCTGTAAAGTGTGATCTCTATTTTATGTTTGAGTATATTGTAAGCTTTGATCTGCAGTACTCAACATTTGTGTGTAAACATTGTGATTCTTTACTTTAGGTGTAGAGAGACAGCGGCGGCAAGTGAGACCCACCATTGCCACCAGTACCCCATCTTCACAGTCCGGGACATCACGTAAGTTCACAATCATTGATTGCATTTTTTTTAACATCACACGGGACATAACAGGGTAGCTGAAATATTTGAAGACATTACAGACGCAATAATGACCCAGCGGCCTACCACGCCTCCACCATCTGTTGCGACCATGCACCCTCGCACCCCTGTGAAGTGTGATATAAATTTTATGTTTCAGTATATTGTTAGCTTTGATCTGCAGCACTCTACATGTGTTTTTAAAGATTGCGTTTGGTAACTTTATGTGTAGAGAGACAGCGGCGGCAACAGGTACCTGCCATTGCCAGCAGCACCACAGCATCCACCACCAGCGGGAGCCCACAGTCCATGACGTCACGTAAGTTAACAATCATAGATTACAGTTTTTCAACTGCATACGGGACATAAGAGGGTAGCGGAAATATTTGAATACATTACAGACGCAGTAATGACCCAGCGGCCTACCACGCCACCACCAGACAGCAGACGGCCTCGCACCCCTACACCACCCTCAACACCTCCCTTCCGACACTCCTCTTCCTCCCCCGGGTCGGCGGCATTCTCCCCAGAACATAACATACGTAAGTGACCAAAACAGCGAGCGCTTCCCAACGGAGTGTTCCATAGTTAACCAGATCTGTTATTATTTCCTTTAAGATGCTGCAGCAGTGGCCAGATCGCTGGGGTGGGAAATTAGCAGCTCTGGTTCTGGCAATGAGGAACCGGCGTCCCTTCTCCGTAAGTATCAAGATAATACGAGTGGTTTTCTGCTGGATGTCACAATAGACAACTAAAACTGTAAAATTTAATAAAATTTACATCGCCCTGTGGTGCCAGACCAAATAGAAATTTACAACACACAAAATTTGGTCCTGCCCAAGAGGTCGAGATGTATTTTCAGCGGAATCACCGTTGGTTCTCCAACCTCTTCTATCCACAGAACCGCCCACCGTAAGAGAGCTCCTGGCGAGACAATTGCGCCTGGAGCGGACAGCAGCGCTCCTGCAGCAGACAGCAGCGCTCCTCCAGACTCAAGTAGAGCAGCAGGGCGTGACGCTGCGACACCTCTTGGGCCGTGGAAGGAGATAATTTTTTTTTGGGGGGTTTATGTTATATTTTGTTGTTTAATAATTTAAAACCAAGAAATTGTTACCAAAAAAACCAAAAATCTTCGCATTCTTTCTTTAATGTTTACCAAGCTATAAGGGTTAACAGCACCATTTTATAGGCATCACATTTAAAGTTATTTAGAGAGGTTTATATGACAGCAAAGCAAAAAAAAAAATTTTTTTATACGGCGCGGTCCTGCCAGGGTACAGCTCCAGAACCATTAAAGTACTGACAGTATTTTTCGCGACAGTCCCTTGCATCGTCTGCCTGTCTGCCAGATCCAAGTGCTTGAAGAGCTGTAAAATTATCCGGTTGTGTACGCCATTCCCCGGGCACAATATCTCCGGTTCTTGCGTCCACTGCATCAATAAACGAAGGAGGAGAATAGGAGCTCGTATCATGACGTCTCAGGAAATTATGGAGCACACAGCATGCCAAAACCACAAAGTCTATAGACGGCAGCTTCAAGTTGATAGCTGTGTGGAACACTCTAAACCGATTTGCCATAATCCCAAAGGCATTTTCAACCACACGACGGGCCCTCGACAACCGGTAATTAAAGATTCTGCGCTCCGGTGTGAGTGTTCTCTGTGCAAATGGCTTCAGCAAATGTGGATGAAGAGGGAAAGCTTCATCAGCGATGAAGACAAAATTTAGGTTTGCTTTTGTGTCTTCATTTAGTGGCAACAGCAGTTCATTGTTCCTCAAGCTTTCCCCAAATGAAGTGTGTTCAAAAACACCACCGTCGGAGACTCGACCATTCATGCCAACATCCACATCGACAAACTCATAGTTCGCATTGACAAGGGCCATGAGGATCACACTGAAATATCCTTTGTAGTTGAAAAAAAAGGATCCAGAGTTGGCTGGTTGCGTGATGCGCACATGCTTTCCATCTAATGCACCACCGCAGTTTGGAAACTGCCACAGCTCATCAAAATCGGAAGCAATCCTCTTCCAGTCATCCGCCGTCTTGGGAAACTGCAAGATGAGAAGGAAACATGTACAAATTAGGTCAAATATATTATGCACATACACTCTCATGTGGACATCCTACAGTGATTGAGGCGCAGTATGGATTAGTATAACAAAGTCAACAACCCTGAGTATGCAGGCAGCCATTTTTTCAGATGGCTTCGGTGACTCAGAGGGGTGCTAAACAATATATCTAAATTATATAATCAATAAAATTACGTTGGGAGCAGCAAATAAAAGAAGGGTGGCGCAGGGTTGGAGCAGCACATATCAGAATGGAGACGCAAAATGGTAGCAGCACATGTCAGACTGGAGGCGCAGGATCACAGCAGCACATGTCTGAATGGGGGCGCAGGATGGGAGCAGCACATGATAGGATGTAGAACATAAACCAATAGAAATGCTCGCCATCAGGGCGTAGAACGGGTTCAATAGCTAGTATAATATATCGACATAACACAGCAGCCAAAAAAAATATAGTAGTACCTCCATATAATGCCTTAAGCTCTGCACAATGGCCTCGCATGTCTCCGGAATCACAACGCTCAGGAAAGGTCTGGAAACAGCGGCGGAAAACTGCAAATCCTGAAGAGACCTTCCTGTTGCCAGGAACCGCAGTGTCACCGCCAACCTTTCCTCCACGGGCACGGCTGCACGCATCGGCGTATCACGCCTTTGTATGAGTGGCGTAACAGCAGACAGTATTATTTTGAAGGATTCCTCGGACATCCGAAGGTAGTTTCGGAAATCATGAGGGTTATTGTCACGTAACTCTCTTATGAGACCCATGTGTGACAATGTGGATCTTTTCTGCAGCCAGCTCCGGGTCCACATGCGACGTTTTCGTTTAGGACGTCTCTCCTCTTGGAGACGTGCTGCCTCAAACACCAGGGCAGCAGCAACAACAGAACTCTCATCGGAAGTGAGCATAGTTCCTAAAAAGAAAACAAACGTACAATAAATACACGTGCTTACAAAACAATGTTCTGACCATTGATCTAATAACTATATATGTTACTACTGGTATTAAATGGGGCAGTCAACCATCTCGATCTGTAAAAGGATTAATTAATTGGGCCACGCTACAGCTGTGTACCTGAGGTTCTCAGGCCTACCCTACTCAAAGGAACAATCGACCACACTCCAGCGTTTATCCCCGTTGAAGCGCAACATATGCTATGCTGTAGCGTTATACATACCTTTTGCGGTAAAAGTCTAGTAGTTAAAAGTCCAGGGAATCCAGCGAATTTATGAGTTCTGTTTACAGCACGTGCTACAGAGAGAAATGAATAGCGCGCTCGAGAGCTCCGGTTTTATCCGCTGGGAACAATAGTCCTTTGTCGAATGAGCGCACAGTATTTTACCGCCCAATCAGCACACGGGAGGTGGAGAATTCAGCGCTCCTACGTAGCCAGCTCCTCCGCCCTTTACATCGTATACAATATCGTGCACACCTTTGTTACACCATGCGATCATGCCGCCACAGCGGGACACTAGACGACGAAAGAAAGTTTCAAACGATGTGCTACGACGTACGATTCACAGTGGGGTCCCTGATTGCAGGAGCGTGTCACACACTGCGATATCGTACCTATATCGCTCGAACGTCACAAATCGTGCCGTCGTAGCGATCAAAATTGCACTGTGTGACGGTACCCTAAGTGAAAACTTTGAACTTACCAACTAACTAAGTGGTTCACTAACCCCCATGGGTTCACTTTATTGAAATGCAGAACAGTTTATTACCCCCCCTCCCCCCACGGGCTCACTGTATCTTCTTTCAATTTTATTCACAGTACATCATCTCAAACTATTTCCTATTCTACATACAATTGACTATGGAGCATATAGTACTATTATGTATAAACAATGTCTTTATTAGTTCAAATATTAAAACAGAGAACAGTAATACATTCCAATAATAGGCATTCCTAATCAAGCACAGAAGGGGAACTACCACTCCATTGCCCCCCTAGGTAAATAAATAAGTACACACAGAGGGGGAACGAAGGACCCCATGTGAAGAGTAGAATTGGCAAGCCTGAATATATCTAGAGTGGTGTGGTAGCCAGAAACAGACTACAGTAACAGTAATAGGTAATCCATAGCAGCGCAATAGATAACACAGATAAGCTTACCAATGGGGAGGGCAGAGGAGGGGAATCCCGCCGGAAAAGAGCGCTCTTTTGTTTTAACTTCCTATCCAGACCACCAGTTTTACCTAATTGTGAAGAGTGCCCTACTAAATAGGCGCATAGCTCCCCCTGGTGGACTGGAGGGTATAGTGTGGTTTGTGATACCTGGTAAAGTGATCTCCTTTATTGCCTTCAGACGTAACATCACTCCCCCTGTTGGAAGAACGACATTACTGCAATGACCAGGACTCTGGGGCGCTGCAGTAACATAATAAAAGAACATTTTGTTTGAACTTGCTTGGGTCACTGCCGTTTCACTGTGTATGGTCCTACCGCTGCATCACATATGGTGGAAAGAATGCGGGCCATGTGAACTGAGGCATACCCAAAGCGTGCTGCATGTCAGTGATTAAGCCTGCAAAGCTACAATTTAAGCCAGCTGATAAAATGGAGGAGCTTTTGAAGCAGTTTGCCCGCTCACAGCAGCAGCAGCAAGAGGCGCTGCAGTTGCAGCGACAACAGTTGGAGTTACATAAGCAGCAACAGCAGCAGACTACTGAATTGTTGATGCAGCAGATCGCGGCTATGCGAGAGGCAGGTCTACCAGGGACAACATTCCGGTCTGAGGCTCGGTTCAAGGTCCAGTCAGCGCTGAGGAAGATGGAGCCTAAGGACGACATGGAGGCTTTTCTCGCCATCTTTGAATGTACTGCGGAGTGGGAGAGCTTGTTGGTGACTCAGTGGGCTGAGGTGGTGTCCAATTTCCTGACGGGAGATGCCCAGAAAGCCTTCATAGACCTCAGTCGGGACGATGCCCTGGACTATGGGAAGCTGAAAGGTGAGATCCTTGCTAGACTGGGGGTTAATACATATGTGCGGGCCCAACGGGTGTTCCAGTGGTGCTTTTCTGAGACTTGCCCTGCCCGATCTCAGGCCTTGTTGCAACTGGTTAAAAAATGGCTTCAGCCTGAGACATTAACCCTGTTCCAGATGGTGGAGAGGGTGGTGGTTGACCGCCTGGTGGGGGCTCTGCCAGCAGCCATACAACGTTGGGTGGGAGAAGGGGACCCAGGCACTCTGGATGAAGTGGTGGAACTGGTAGAGCGATATACAGCCACTCAGGACTTTATACGGGACACCGATCCATTTCGGCTGTCACGTAAGGTTTCCCCAGCCCAGGAGCCGGGGAAAACTAAAACGGCTCCTGGGCACAGTTGTGCTGCACCGATCAGGTGTTGGCGCTGCCAAGGGCCCGACCATGTGGCTGCTAACTGCTCGTTGGTGTCTGAACAGATGGACTGCAGGTATGGTCGCCATATTTCAATGTATGCTCAGCCAGTCGGGACCACCACTACAGGCACCGCCGACAGCGAACCCCAGCTGTGCCAGGTACTTGTGAACGGGTACCAAACAGAGGCCCTCCTGGACTCAGGGAGCATAGTGACCTTGGTTCATGGGTCCCTTGTTGCCAGTGACAAACCTAAAGGACCGAAAGTGGAGGTGATGGGTATCCACGGGGAAATCCGGGAGTACCCGACCATGGAGGTTAATTTTTCCACACCATGTGGGGACATTAAACATGTAACATAACATAGTAACATAGTTAGTCAGGCCGAAAAAAGACATTTGTCCATCCAGTTCAGCCTATATTCCATCATAATAAATCCCCAGATCTACGTCCTTCTACAGAACTTAATAATTGTATGATACAATATTGTTCTGCTCCAGGAAGACATCCAGGCCTCTCTTGAACCCCTCGACTGAGTTCGCCATCACCACCTCCTCAGGCAAGCAATTCCAGATTCTCACTGCCCTAACAGTAAAGAATCCTCTTTTATGTTGGTGGAAAAACCTTCTCTCCTCCAGCCGCAAAGAATGCTGCCTTGTGCCCGTCACCTTCCTTGGTATAAACAGATCCTCAGCGAGATATTTGTATTGTCCCCTTATATACTTATACATGGTTATTAGATCGCCCCTCAGTCATCTTTTTTCTAGACTAAATAATCCTAATTTCGCTAATCTATCTGGGTATTGTAGTTCTCCCATCCCTTTTATTAATTTTGTTGCTCTCCTTTGTACTCTCTCTAGTTCCATTATATCCTTCCTGAGCAGCGGTGCCCAAAACTGGACACAGTACTCCATGTGCGGTCTAACTAGGGATTTGTACAGAGGCAGTATAATGCTCTCATCATGTGTATCCAGACCTCTTTTAATGCACCCCATGATCCTGTTTGCCTTGGCAGCTGCTGCCTGGCACTGGCTGCTCCAGGTAAGTTTATCATTAACTAGGATCCCCAAGTCCTTCTCCCTGTCAGATTTACCCAGTGGTTTCCCGTTTAGTGTGTAATGGTGATATTGATTCCTTCTTCCCATGTGTATAACCTTACATTTATCATTGTTAAACCTCATCTGCCACCTTTCAGCCCAAGTTTCCAACTTATCT
This sequence comes from Ranitomeya imitator, assembly GCF_032444005.1. Taxonomy (NCBI): domain Eukaryota; kingdom Metazoa; phylum Chordata; class Amphibia; order Anura; family Dendrobatidae; genus Ranitomeya; species Ranitomeya imitator. The sequence continues at coordinate 252,275,437 of NC_091282.1, forward strand.
ATATCCATCTGTAGCAGAATACTATCTTCTCTTGTATTAGCTGCTTTACATAGTTTTGTATCATCTGCAAATATCGATATTTTACTGTGTAAACCTTCTACCAGATCATTAATGAATATGTTGAAGAGAACAGGTCCCAATACCGACCCCTGCGGTACCCCACTGGTCACAGCGACCCAGTTAGAGACTATACCATTTATAACCACCCTCTGCTTTCTATCACTAAGCCAGTTACTAACCCATTTACACACATTTTCCCCCAGACCAAGCATTCTCATTTTGTGTGCGGCACGGTGTCAAACGCTTTGGAAAAATCGAGATATACCACGTCCAATGACTCACCGTGGTCCAGCCTATAGCTTACCTCTTCATAAAAACTGATTAGATTGGTTTGACAGGAGCGATTTCTCATAAACCCATGCTGATATGGAGTTAAACAGTTATTCTCATTGAGATAATCCAGAATAACATCCCTCAGAAACCTTTCAAATATTTTACCAACAATAGAGGTTAGACTTACTGGCCTATAATTTCCAGGTTCACTTTTAGAGCCCTTTTTGAATATTGGCACCACATTTGCTATGCGCCAGTCCTGCGGAACAGACCCCGTCGCTATAGAGTCCCTAAAAATAAGAAATAATGGTTTATCTATTACATTACTTAGTTCTCTTAGTACTCGTGGGTGTATGTCATCCGGACCCGGAGATTTATCTATTTTAATCTTATTTAGCCGGTTTCGCACCTCTTCTTGGGTTAGATTGGTGACCCTTAGTATAGGGTTTTCATTGCCTCTTGGGATTTCACCTAGCATTTCATTTTCCACCGTGAATACCGTGGAGAAGAAGGTGTTTAATATGTTAGCTTTTTCCTCGTCATCTACAACTATTCTTTCCTCACTATTTTTTAAGGGGCCTACATTTTCAGTTTTTATTCTTTTACTATTGATATAGTTGAAGAACAGTTTGGGATTAGTATTACTCTCCTTAGCAATGTGCTTCTCTGTTTCCTTTTTGGCAGCTTTAATTAGTTTTTTAGATAAAGTATTTTTCTCCCTATAGTTATGTAGAGCTTCAATGGTGCCATCCTGCTTTATTAGTGCAAATGCTTTCTTTTTACTGTTAATTGCCTGTCTTACTTCTTTGTTTAGCCACATTGGGTTTTTCCTATTTCTAGTCCTTTTATTCCCACAAGGTATAAACCGCTTACAGTGCCTATTTAGGATGTTCTTAAACATTTTCCATTTATTATCTGTATTCTTATTTCTGAGGATATTGTCCCAGTCTACCAGATTAAGGGCATCTCTAAGCTGGTCAAACTTTGCCTTCCTAAAGTTCAGTGTTTTTGTGACTCCCTGACAAGTCCCCCTAGTGAAAGACAGGTGAAACTGTACAATATTGTGGTCGCTATTTCCTAGATGCCCGACCACCTGCAGATTTGTTATTCTGTCAGGTCTATTAGATAGTATTAGGTTTAAAAGTGCTGCTCCTCTGGTTGGATTCTGCACCAATTGTGAAAGATAATTTTTCTTGGTTATTAGCAGAAACCTGTTGCCTTTATGGGTTTCACAGGTTTCTGTTTCCCAGTTAATATCCGGGTAGTTAAAGTCCCCCATAACCAGGACCTCATTATGGGTTGCAGCTTCATCTATCTGCTTTAGAATTAGACTTTCCATGGTTTCTGTTATATTTGGGGGTTTGTAACAGACCCCAATGAGAATTTTGTTACCATTTTTCCCTCCATGAATTTCGACCCATATGGACTCGACATCCTCATTCCCTTCGCTAATATCCTCCCTTAAAGTGGACTTTAGACAAGACTTTACATAGAGACAAACCCCTCCTCCTCTCCAATTTTTACGATCCTTTCTAAACAGACTGTAACCCTGTAAGTTAACTGCCCAGTCATAGCTTTCATCTAACCATGTCTCGGTTATTCCCACTATGTCAAAGTTACCTGTAGATATTTCTGCTTCTAGTTCTTCCATTTTGTTTGTCAGGCTTCTGGCGTTTGCGAGCATGCAGTTTAGAGGATTTTGTTTTGTGGTGGGAGTGGAAAAGACCCTTCCATGTGGGGCTGTGTTGGGGAGAGATTTGCCCCTGTTTTGGTCCCTGTGGGAGACCAGGGTCAACCCTCTCAAGGAAAGTGTTGTACTGGGTGCAGAACCCAAAGATATTGAGTTACCTGCTATAGGACACAGCCAACCTAGGGACACAGTGTAATCCCGATAGGCTCCCTCTAGAGTTTATGGCAGTAGAGGTTGTGGGACCCCATTGAACCCTGAGCTGGAGGTGTTCCCTGGTAAGGTCAGGACAGCTCAGATCCAGGGTCCCTTTTGGGGACGCAGACATAAAAGACGCAGGTATGAGAAGAGCCGAGAGTGTATGGTCGCAGAGGCGAGTAGGAACGTGCGCACAAGGAACCCTCTGGCTCCGGTCAAGGATGGGGCCGGGGGTCAGGATAAATTAGATAGACAGCAGTGTCGGGAGGCTCAGGTTCAGGTGCGGCGTAGTACAGATATATGCTCAGAGTTGCCAGCGCGGTCCGCGCCGTTTCAGCGTGATATAGTCACTGAGGTAAAGGTACAGAGGAAACGATACCAGGGGCCCGAAAGCAGATACTTAGGTGACAGGATGACCTGTGGGGTTAGTGGACCTGAAGTAAATAAAGAAAAGACCACCCAAAACTGGCCCAAATCTGCGGTTAATCAGAAAAGAGGGTTTGGCTTCTGCAATGGAGATCGGGATGGGTGGTCCCGTTATGAAATATGGAGGAGAAACGCAGAGGGGAGGGATGCGTGCGCCGATCGACGGTTCCGGTCCTTACTTTGGTTTCTTAATGTAGTGTCGAGCGGGAATGTCAGGGGGCATACCAATGCCCTGTCTTTCACCCTTACGGGGTAACAAATGTTCAACCCCACAGGTATGAACAAGGGGGAGGATATGTGAGGCAGTGAATGTGCATGTCCAGTGAATGTCCAGAATGTGCATGGAAGCGTAGTGAGGCCATGAGGGCCCACTACAGACACAGGTGTGGCTGTAATTAGAATAGTGAAGCAGTGACTGATTAAAAAGCCCTGTAGTAGTGGGGGAGGTGTCAGTGTGTTCTTGGAAGCAGACAGGGCAGTTGTCTGCAGAGCTCTCTCTGTGTGGAGCAACACAGAGGCTAAAGGAACCAGAGAGACTTACACCCTGCGTCTTGGGCTGTCTTATGTGTACCCGGCTACACTCCAGAGGATAAAGAGTGCAGTACGCTGAGCGAGTACAGAGACTTGTTACCGGCGTGCGGTCACCCAGGGAAACTGGACAGAGGGAAGTTCGGCCTGTGTATTGACTGCATCATATAGCCATGCATTATTAAGGGACTGTATGAAGAAGCCATATACTATATTGACTGTGTGAAGTAACACAATAAAAGAACGTTTTGTTTGAACTTGCTTGGGTCACTGCCGTTTCACTGTGTATGGCCCTACCGCTGCATCACTATATATACGTAAAAATATTTAAATACAAGACATACAGTACATATTCCAAAACAGAATGTTCCTAGAAGTGGCACTAGTAACATGTACAAAGTGAGAGGTGTAAAGTAACACAACAGATTCCAAATAAGACAAAGAACCCCATCTACGTAATAATTCAAGTCAACTAAGAAGTATCATGACTAGTACTAAATAGTTTAGTGAAAAAATGCATAAGGTAAATACATGACGAAGCCTCTGGGCGAAATGTGCGTTGGGGCTGGTGGACCAGGATGCATGTACAAGAACCCCTCCCCCCTTTTTTCACTGACATTCCATCTTGTATGTAAATACTTACCTTATGCATACATTTTCTGTGAAGCACCTGTGGGTTCAAGATGCTCACCACACATCAGCGTACTGAGGAGAAATTGCACAACAAATTTTGTGGTCCATTTTTGCTTGCTACCCTTATGAAAAAAAAAATGGGGGCTAAAATAAACATTTTTGTTAAAAAAAAAAGTGTTTTTTTCATTTTCACTGCCCACCATTATAAAATTCTGTAAAGCCCCTGAGGGTTCAAGGTGCCCACCACATATCTAGATAAAGTTCTTGAGTATAGTTTCCAAAATGGGGTCATTTGTTGGGGTTTTCCACTGTTTAGGCACATCAGGGGCTCTCTAAACGTGGCATGGCGTCAGCTATTGATGCAAGCCAATTTTGTATTCTAAAAGTAAAAGGGCGCTCCTTCCCTTCTGGGCCCTGCTGTGTGCCCAAACCTTAGTTTTCCTCCACATATGTGGTATCAGTGTACTCATGAGAAATTGCACAGGAAATTTAGTGGTCCATTTTTTTTCTTGCGTCCCTTGTGCAAATAAATCGTTTGCAGTTAAATTAACATTTTTGTTGGAGAAATGTGTTCTTTTAATTTTCACAGCTCAACATTATAAAATTCCATGAAGCACCTGAGGGTTCAAGGTGATCACCAAACATCTAGATAAATTCCTTGAGGGGTCTAGTTTCCAAAATGGGATAATTTCTGGTTGGTTTCCACTATTTAGACACATCAGGGGGCCTCCAAACCAGACAGTCTGCTATCGATTCCAGCTAATTTTGCATTCCAAAACACAAATAGTGCTCCTTTCCTTTCTGAGCCCTGCTGTGCGCCCAAATAGTTGTTTTCCACCACATAGGAGGTATTGGTGTACTCAGAAAAAATTGCACAGAATATTTCATGGTGCATTTTCTCCTGTTACTCTTGTGAAAATGAAAACTTTGGCATTAAAGTAACATTTTTGTAGGAAAAATTTAAATGTTAATTTTCTTTTCGTTCCACATTCCATTAATTCCTGTGAAGCACCTGAAGGGATAATACATTTGAATGTGGTTTTGAGCACTTTGAGGGGTGCAGTTTTTAGAATGGGGTCACTTTTGGGTATTTTCCATTATATAGGCCAAATGTGACGTGGTCCCTAAAAAAAAAAAAAATGGTTTTGTTAATTTTATGGAAAAATGAGAAATCACTGGTCAACTCTTAACCCTTATAATTCCTCACTAAAAGACATTATGTTTCAAAAATTGTGCTACTGTAAAGTAGATATGTGGGAAATCTTATTTATGAACTATTTTGTGTGACATAATTCTCTGATTTAAGGGCATAAAGATTAAAATTTTGAAAATTGTGAAATTTTCCCAAATTTCAGATATTTTCAGAAATAAACGCAAGTTATATCAAACAAATTTTACCACTATCACGAAATACAGTATGTCATGAAAAAAAGATTCCCAGAATCACTGAGATACGTTGAAGCGTTCTAGAGTTATTACCTCATAAATTTGACACTGTTCAGAATTGTAAACATTGTCCCAGTCACAAAGGCGAAAACAGGCTCTGGCGCGAAATAAAGCCACATCTGCAGGTTAATACCGTGTTTTCACCTGACAGGTTCCCTTTAAATAATTTGAAGAGGCCTAAATCTCAGCGTTATATGCAGCATTAATTGATGGCGATAATCTTAAGATATATTTTAGGGTATGTCTGCTTTGGTCATAAATGCAGTGGATTTTCCTTCCAGGTCTTACAGGTTTAAAATCTGCTGCCTATTAAAGTAGTAGCGCTAAGGATCAGATTTCACAACATCTCATCAGTATATTATCTGAAGCATATATTGACCGCCACTTGGGATGATTTCACAGACTGCAGATTTTGCTGTAGAAAATTCTGCAACATGAGAGCTTCAGAGCCTCGTATTTCTATTAGGCTGTTGCGCTCGGGTCGGAAGACTCGCGGCCAGTCCGTGCATCGTGGTCCGTGTCAGACTGAGATCCACGAACTTCTGCATGAACCCTTATTCTACGAATTTCCTAGCTGTAATCCTCCTTTCCAATACAGGGAGTGAAATGTGTGGCAAATCCGCAGCACTTCTTCAACGACATTACCAAGTTATTGGTTCTCCGGCTATTTTGCTGTGGTCTTTCTGCCTTAGAATTTTCTGTGGAGATATACAGTATAAATATAAGATATTTATACCAGAAAATAGTTTTCCAAGATACCGATGATTCTTTACAAACCAATTTATAAACTTGCAAGTATGGAATCAGTGCTCATACGTAGTTTTGAAATCATTCATCCTAGTCACTTACAAATACTAATAAAGTAGCAGTACAAAACACTTAAAAATGAATTCACAGCATTAAATTCCATAAATATTTCAACTCCTTGTAGGACAAACACTCTCCATTCTGGGTGGAGCTCATGGCAGTTCACAACACGCTAGATCATCTTGGTAGAATGCCAGAACTGCACCTTATGGCTGGATTCATACATGCAGTTTTTGTGGCTGGTTTTATAATCCAACACAGGTGTAGACTAAATAAAAGAAACTTGTAAAGGAAAGTCTAATGCGAATCAAACTAGTTTACTAAAATTAGTATAAAACCATGTCCTGGGACTATCAGCCATGTAATTAAGCAGTAATAATATTTGAAATAATACATGGAAAATTATACTGTGGACTTGAATAAAATGGTGGTGGGGATGGTAGTTATAAATCTGAACCTTTCAGGTTTGTTTGTTATTTAATTATACCTTAACTGACATATCCATCCTCTAGTGCAGTGGTCCCCAACCTTTCTGATCTTGAGAGCCACATTAAGCTTAGAGAGAGGGCCGCGAGCCACATCCAGCACTGAGAAAGAGTTGCGAGCCACATCCAGCTCCCACCCTCTTGATAGTGGCAACCAAAGCCCCCATAACAGGTATAATGATAACCAAAGCTCTTCCACAGAAATCACTCCAGAGCCGTACACTGAGATCCAGGGGTTCCCACAATACCCCCATTCAGTATTCTCTCAACACACTGTCACATCCAGCTTTGAGCACCTCCTCTAACAGGTAGTACAAACCTCCAGCGTACCATACCTAAAACATCTCGAAACCCCTAAGACCAGTAAATGTGCATCCAGATCTGCAATTCTGTGCAGGGCTACTCACAAAAATTCACCATTTTGAGATGTGGTCTTGATACCTGTTTGCTAGACCTAATGCATCAAGCTGGAGACAGTCGCGAGCCACAATTCATGGGGCCGCGAGCCACATGTGGCTCCCGAGCTACAGGTTGGGGAACCCTGCTCTAGTGCTTGATGAAGACCATTTGGCTGTTTGTATAACTTGATCGAAGAAAACATAACTTTGTTGGTCCTTGTGACTCAAACGGCAAAAACTGCTCTTGCAAAATGCACTTTAATGCCCCTTTTACCCTACATGTCAACTTACGGTGGCTTACTGGGCGGTTTACACAGGCTAAAGAGCATTCTATCTGGAGTGCCCCCATGGGGCCGTGGGGTACTCGGTACTGGGTCCTTCAGTTCACAGGGGGATGTCACGGTGGCTGACCCGGTCCATGGCCCTGGGACGTCCGTGTAAAAGTGAAAGGTCTTTAAAGGGGAAATGTTCGTGATGCCACCTGTGGTATTTGGTCAGGGTGACCGACACTACTTTAAGGGGTCCGCTGGGGTGATGTTATGGCAGCTAGATGGTATACCTTCCCACAGGTGAAGTGTATCCCCCAGAGCTTCCTGGTGTGTAGATGGTGGATGGTGAGAGGCGCAGAGAAGAACGAGAACACAAGGTTGTAGTCTCTACCTTTACTGAAGACTTCAGCATCCACAGTCCAGAGCACCAGATCACAGGGCTAGTAGAGTCCGACCGGTTTGGAAGTCCAAAGTCCCCTTGTCCAGTTGGAAAGCAGTAGCCTTCCTCTAGCTGAGGACATATCTCGTCGTTCGTGAGATTGTTTTGGGATCCCTTGGACTCGTGTGGACTATTGCTTTGCTACCTGGCACAAGGATTATCGGGAGGTGCCCCCGAACCTGTTCCGTTGGACTAATTGTGGACTCTGTAGATCTACCTGCATATGTTGTTCCAGCGTTCTTGATAATAAATCTGTGGAATCATCCCTTGGCCTGTTGTCCCTTCTTTCTCTGCCGTACACCCCATCACAAACTGGTGGCAAGCAGCGGGATCATAGCAGAGGGAATCGAGATCAGCGGCCCAGCAATAAATGGAACCAACACCGCAGAGTACAAGAACTGGACTTTGGGGAGCCTACAATCAAAGGCCCGTGAAGTAGGAGTCCGTTTTAAGGGGCTCTCCAAGGAGCAGCTTATTGAGGCTTTGGAAGGAGTTCGCCTGCAAGATGACGCTGAGGAAGGATCCTCACAGCAAATGGAGGAAAGACTGCAGCCGGAGGTAAATACCCAACAAAGTCAGTGGGTTGTGTGGTACGAGGAGGAGTTGGCATTGCTGGGAGAAGAGGCCACCATAGACTATAAGAAAGAGGCCATTCACCGAGCTCAGGAGAGGGAGAGGGAGGCCATTCACAGAGCCGAGGAGAGGGAGGCCATTCACAGAGCCGAGGAGAGGGAGGCCATTCACAGAGCCGAGGAGAGGGAGAGGGAGGCCATTCACAGAGCCGAGGACAGAGCTCAGGAGATGGCATTGCTGGAGAGGCAGATCGCTTTGGAAGCAGCTAGAAGCTTCAGACAGACTCTAACCCCAGCACCCACCATGAGGGAACTCCCCAGAGTGTCCCGCAAAGACTTCAAGCCCTTTAATGAGGCTGCAGGCGACATTGAGGGCTTCTTCCAGGACTTTGAGCATCAGTGTCGATTAATGGAAGTCCCGGAAAGGGACCGAGTCCGACATCTGGTGGGGCTCTTAGAGGGTGGAGCTGCCGCAGCCTATAGAGCTATGGACCATCAGGGGAACTGTGAGTATGCGGAGATTAAACGGACTATTCTAGAACATTATGCTGTTACCCCAGACACTTACAGGACTCAGTTCCGTACTTTAGCCTGTGATGAGGAAGTGTCTTTCAAGATGTATGCCCACAGACTCAAACAAATATGTCATCGCTGGCTGGAGGCAGAGAAGGCCTTAACCTGGGAGACCTTCCTCCAGGTTATCCTAAAAGAGCAGTTTTACTTCAAGTGCCCTGCTGAGATCCGGGAATGGGTGCGTGAGAGGAGACCAGCCACTGTGGAGGAAGCTGCAGCTCTAGCTGATGAGGCTCTCACCATCAAGCCTCAGTGGAGGGTTCTGTTGGAGGATGGAGAGAGGCCTACCAGCTCCACAACACCGGTGGCCCCCTGTTCTTCTGTCCCCATTGTTCCTCATTCCTCTAAGCCACCACCTCATGCTGATACCCATGTAAATGTGCCTCCAGTTGCTTCTACTGCGTTTTCTGGAATACAACGAGGAGAGGAAGTAGCAGAGCGCAGGTGTTATGGTAGTGGGCATCTGGGGCATCTGCAGGCCTCATGCCCAGCCAGCTCATGGAGAAGTCGTCCTCAAACCCCTACAGCACCTTCAGGTGGGAGCCGGCCTCCAGGTTCCCTTACCCCTCACCCAAGAGGACGCCTTGGATGGAGTGAGACCCAGCAGAGATGCTATCGATGTGGACAGCCGGGGCATCTGCAAGCCTCCTGCCCAGCTGTTCAAATGAGGATTAATCCTGTACCCAGTCGTATTATTAATTATGTACACCCAAGTGCCATGGAGGACGACGTGTCACCACTACGTGAGGACTGGCCTAGTGCCTCACCCACCCATGTTGCACCACTAGGAGTTTATGGTGTGCGACCCGCAGCTATGACGACTTCTGCTCATCGAGGTAAGCACTTGCAGGAGGTCGTGCTGGATGGACAGAGACTTATTGGATTTTGTGACTCAGGGGCTTTCCTCACACTGGCTGATCCCCGAGTGGTTCGGCCTGAGGCAATCCATCGAGGTCCTGGGATTGTCATTGAACTGGCTGGTGGACAATGGAGGACTATTCCCACAGCCACTGTGGATCTGAACTTTGGTTTTGGGGTCAGGCGATGTGTGGTTGGGGTGATGGGTGGTCTGCCTGCAGATGTTCTCCTGGGTAATGATGTGGGAGAGCTGCGATGCCAATTCGTGGCTGCATGAAGCCACATGTAAGTTACGCTCTGCCTGTGTGTACTTAACCAGCGACCTGTAGAGGTCCCTGGTACGTACACAAATTGGGAGGGGAAGGGATTGTCATGATCTGTACTTTTTTCCCTGTCCTGTATTTTGTATAATATGTCATGATGTGATGCGACTTCTCTTTCGTTGTATTTACTGTACATTTTGCAATGTCATGGGGTGTATGTAACTAACCTGTCTCCTTCCCCCAATACTTGCAGCCCTGATCTATAATGTAATTAAGCTTTGTCCACACCACTAGGGAAGGAATAGCCATTCTTCCTCACAGCAGGTGGCTAGTCAAATGCACACAATGAATAGACTAAGTGGAGCCACCAGTCTAGAATCTTCTGGTGGACCCAACCATTGAATAGAAGGTATAACCCCTACCCCCCCTTCATGGGCGGATCCCAGGAGCTCAGACAATCCATTCTTATTTTGAGATCAGATGTGAGTTGATCCTTGAAGGAGAAGGAGTGGGGATTCTTAGCTGAGGCAAGACCCCACATCCATCTGGGACTGTGGAAGCAAACGGGGCGAGACTTGAGCTGAGGACATATCTCGTCGTTCGTGAGATTGTTTTGGGATCCCTTGGACTCGTGTGGACTATTGCTTTGCTACCTGGCACAAGGATTATCGGGAGGTGCCCCCGAACCTGTTCCGTTGGACTAATTGTGGACTCTGTAGATCTACCTGCATGTGTTGTTCCAGCGTTCTTGATAATAAATCTGTGGAATCATCCCTTGGCCTGTTGTCCCTTCTTGCTCTGCCGTATACCCCATCACAAGGACAAACCCATATGACTGGTGGCTTGAGGCAGTTTATAGGGACTCTATCATGCCCCAGCCTCTAAGGGGTGCCCCCATGTCTCCTGGGTGTAGGGCGGACAGGTAACATGAAATTAGCTGTCCTGCCAGTCTCTGGAGCAAGGCATAAAGGTCGTTGCTCCCTCGGTGTTCCGACTACCAGGATTCTGCGCCTCAGAAGGAGGCAGCCTGTGTAGGACTGGTCCCCTTCTGATATCCACTCCTTTGCTACAACTTCCTTGTATGCTCACTGCAATACAGTTCTGCCTTTGATGTCTCTTTCCAGGAGCTGCAGCTCTGAGGGCATGCACAGCTCCGTGTCCTTCTCCCTCGATCTCTGACAGGATCCCTCCCCAGTCAGGGACCAACTACATGAGCGAAGCTCAGCCAGCAAATGCCTAACTTTCCCTACAAGTCACCAGTTTTACCAATGTGGGGAGTGATGTAATAAATAGGAGCAAGAGCTTCCCCTGGTGGCCTGGAGTGTGAAATGTGTTGCATGTTTGTGATACCTGGATGCAGTTGTCCTTCTTTGCCTCCAAACGTAATATCACTCCCCCTAGGGGAAAATGACATTACTGCAACGACCAGGACCCTGGGGCGCTGCATATCCAAACAGAGAGATTGTTACTAATGATTGTTCCGTGCCAGACCTGGGCAAACTACAGCCCATGGACCTCATCCAACCCTTTAGCTGTTCCTATCCGGATTGGGACAGACCAATGGTTGGAAACAGTGGCAAACCGCAATCCTCTCGCTCAACATATCCATTTCAATTGTATCTGCATAATAAGGATGCATATACAGTTGAATGCAATATCTGAACAGGAAGCCCTTGGTTCCCTCTTCCACCATTTAACCTGTGTGACTGAGGCTCGGCGCAGCAGTCATGATGACATCATTAGATTGCGCCTGCTGCTTGAAGACTCAATCCACACATGCTGCACAGAGTGGAGCAAGTGCTTTGGGGTGATAGTATATGTTTTGTTTTTTTTTGTCAGTCAGTAGTTGTGGGTAGAAACTGTGGGGGAATCATATTGAGTATCTGGTTGTGGGACCGTTATACTGTGTGAGGGCTGTGGGAGTAATCATAAAGTGTGGGGCCATCATACCATGCATAGGGTGCTGTGAATGTGATAAGCAGAAGGGGATCATACTGCTTGGGGGCTGAGGAGACATCACATTGTGTCAGGGATCATACTGTGTGGGTGGTTGTGGGGTCCATCATAAAGTATGTGGAAAGGCTGTGGGCGATGACACTATGTAAAGGAGCTGTAGAGACATCATACTATTTTGGGGGAACTGTTGATCAGGGTACAAGAGCTGAATAACAAGAGCAGTATGATTTTATTGTTTTTAGAAACGTTATGTAAAGTAAATTATATGATTTTGATCAGTTTCTACTGATAAGAATACAAGTTACAATAAGCTCTATCGTAACATGTATTGGCAGTAATAGCTAGTCAACATACTTAATTCAGATAAATATTAAGTGATAAAATTAATATAAAATATGTTAATATTATTAATAAGCAGAAATCATTTCAGCCTATTGGTTCGACCTCCACAACAGTCACAGTCTCTCACGTGGCCCTTGGGAAATTGAATTGCCCTCTCCTGTTCTATAATCAATAGAATAGCATCGGAAGCACATCTTCTATTTAATGTGCTGCCAATGATAATTTTCAAGCCAGATTAAAGGGAACTTGTCACCAGTTTTATCATACAGTATATCAGCTGTAAAATGGCTGCCGGACCCGTCCTGGAGGGGAGATATGTGTCATCGCGGCTATTAGCTGCGGTGATGTGATCTCAGAAGTATGCTCCAGCACATATAGTGCTGAGAGAGTTGTTTTGGACGCTCCAGGGCCGGGTTTTACAAGCGGTCATAAGAGATGGGTGAGAATAACCGCTCACATATCCCCACCCCAGGGACGTAGTTTGGATAATAAAATGGAGGCCAATTGCCATATTCAGTGTCTGTGGCTGGAGGTGTGGCGACCTCCCATGTGTGTGTGCTAAAGACACTGACCAGAGCGGGTGATCTCGCATTGCTATATGGACTGTGTATTTGTTCCTGTTTTTGCTTTTTCACTTTGTGCCAGAAAAGGCTGTTCATTTGTTTTGAGTATCCAGAGCGGTTTATGCACCTTTAATAAACTGACTTGGACATTTCCATAATACCGCATCCTGTGTCTACCTCAACTGCAAACAAGTGAGTACAGATTCCTACAATTGGTGCCAGAAGCACAAGCATGAATCCCAAGAGGCAGTGTGACTGCCGATACCGCATGTCCTTTATTAAGTATGTTGCAAGCCAGCAAGCATCGCCAGACAAAATGGAGGACCTGCTGAAACATTTGGTCCAGTCGCAGCAGCAGCAAGAGACCAACAGGCTGTTGTTACAGCAGATCGAGCAGGAGCAATGGCAGCAGATGCAGCTTCTGGCAACAGCCATCCAGGGCAGGACGAGCGCCCCAAGTCCGGCTGATGACACCCACGTCTGGAAGGCGGTAAGAAGAGCGTTGCAAAAGATGACCCTGGGGGTTGACGTTGAGGCGTTCCTGACTGTTCTCAAGAGGGTGGCAGAACGGGAGAAATTGCCTCCAGACCAGTGGGCGGAGATTCTGGTGCCATATTTAACAGGTGAACCGCAGAAGGCCTACTATGACATGGCGTTGCAGGACGCTAAAGAGTATACGAAGTTGAAAGCTGAGATCTTGGCATGCTTAGGAGTAATTCTGACTGTCAGGGCGCAGCAAGTGCACCAGTGGGCCTTTCATAGTGACAAACCTTCCCCCGGTCCGAATTGTTTGACCTTCTACACCTGGTCCAAAAGTGGTTGCAACCTGAATCTTCCTCCCCAGCACAGATGGTGGAGAGGGTCATTATGGACAGGTTCATACACTCCCTGCCAAGGCCGGTGCAATCCTGTGTTGCCCAGGGAGATCCTGTGATGCTGAGGACCTAGTGAGCCTGGTGGAGAGGTACCAGGTGGTCGACAGTTCCATGGGGAAGCAAGGAGGCTGACACACAAAAGAGGGGAGCTAGAGCCACACCTGGGGGGCGGCCAAGAGTACTGGAGTTAGTGCCCAAGGTCCTTTCCCATAGTGTAATTTGTTGGAGGTGTCATACCCCTGGCCACATAGCGACCCGTTGTCCCATGACCACCGAGTCAATGGACTGCAACACAGGATGGTGCTGCTCGTATTTTGCATACCCTGCCTGCAGTACTTTCCCTCAAACAGGGAAGGGACCACAAGCATGTCCCGTAACAGTAAATGGGGTGCAAGTGACTGGTCTGCTGGACTCAGGGAGTTTGGTAACCCTAGTGAGTGCTGCCATTCCCCATCGGCTGATTCCTGGAAAAAGGGTGGGGGTTGGCTGTATCCATGGCAACGCTAAGGACTATCCTGTGGCTCAAGTGGTCATTACACAAACTGTGGCATAGAGTCCCATGAGGTCGGCATGGTCACGGACCTATTGCACCCGATTATACTAGGGTGGGACTTTGTATTATTTTGGGATTTGTGGGGGAATGGGAGAACATCTCGTTGTCCGGACAACAGCCAGGTTGCTCCCAAAGAAACCACATCGCAGGCTGCAGATGACAGGTTTCCGTTGTGTGTGTGTGTGGTGGTTGGCGTTGAGGATGAAGCAGCATCCACTAAGGCCAACATCCCTGAGCTGGAGGAGTCCGGGGGAAACTTTAGAACCGCCCACCTCAGAAACCTAACTCTTAAAGGGGCCTTTGAAAACGTTACTGTGTAAAATGGTGTGCCTCAGGAGCCAGGGACCGACAGTCGGTTCCCTCATTTTTCTGTGATTGGAGATCTGCTTTACAGGGTCATCAAGCCAAGAGGTGAGGTGATAGAACAGTTAGGACAGATATTGGTACCAGGGCCCTATAGACGCAGAGTGCTAGACATGGCTCATTCCCATGTGTTGGGTGGTCACCTGGGGGCAGATAAGAATCTGTATTCTGCAGAGATTCTACTGGCCTGGCTGTTACAGGGAAATCCTGAACTACTGTCGTTCCTACCCCATGTGCCAGCTGACCTCCCCCGCAGCTCACTTCCGCAGTCCTCTGGTACCACTGCCCATCATTGAGATGCCATTCGAGCGGATAGTGATGGACCTGATGGGACCCCTGGTAAAGTCTGCAAGAGGACATCAATACATACTGGTGGTCCTGGATTATGCTACCTGGTACCCTTAAGAAATGCCTCTGCTAAATATATCTCTAAGGAGCTGATCCATATCTTCTCCAGAACCGGGCTGCCGAAGGAGATACCAAGGGACCTCCTTCATGTCGAAGGTCATGAGGGAGTTGTGCAAGACCCTGCAAATCTCCCAGCTCAGAACCTCAGTGTACCATCCCCAGACTGGTGGAGAGGTGTAACAATGCTGAAGAAAGCAGTGGAGAAGGATGGCAGAGACTGAGACTGTCTGATTCTCCCCATTTGAACTGCTCTATGGACGACACCCTCGGGGGCTCCTGGATGTGGCGATGGAAACCACCCCCTATAGAAGTGTGGTAGAGCATGTCACCCAGATGCAAGAGAGGATTGCCAACGTGATTCCCATTGTGAAGGAGCACCTCCTCAAGGCTCAGAAAGCCCCGTCCAGGGTGTATAACAGGTCAGTCAGGGTAAGGCAGTGCAACCCAGGGGATTGAGTGCTTGTGCTGGTACCCACGGCGAAGACCAAGTTCCTGGCCAAGTGGCAGGGTCCCTATGAGGTGGTGGAGAAAGTTGGTAAAGTCAACTACAAAATCTTGGTAGCAGAAGTCCTACCAAGTATACCACGTGAACCTGATCAAGCCATGGCAGAAAAGAGAACCCATGGAAGCTCCTTGTCTGATGTTGGTGTGGAAGATTTTAAGGTGGCAGACACCTTGTCTCGCTCGCAGAAGCAGCAGTGCTGAGAGTTGCTACAGCGCAACAGAGACCTGTTCTCAGATCTTCCAGGATGTAACGAAGCTCACAGAGCATGATGTCCTGACGCAGCCTCATGTCCGGGTCAACTTAAAGCCATACCGGATTCCCGAAGCATGCCGAGAGGTGATCTCCAGGGAGGTGAAGCGGATGCTGAGTTTGGGAGTCATTGAGGAATCCAAGAGTGCCTGGTCCAGCCCAATAGTCCTAGTGCTAAAACCAGATGGGGAATGGCGATTTAACAATGACTATCCGAAGCTGAACAAGGTTTCTAAGACTGATGCCTACCCAATGAACTGGGTCAATTAATTAATTGAGAGGCTAGGGCTGTCTCGGTACATTACTACCCATGACCTCACAAAAGGGTATTGGCAAATTCCCATGTCCCAGGGCGCCAAAGAAAAGACTGCGTTCTCAACACCAGATGGATGCTTCCTATACCCAAACGACATCCTTGTGTATCAAGGCAGTCCAGCAACTTTCCAGAGAGCCATGGACCGGATCCTAGCTCCCCACAAGAAGTATGCAGCTGCCTACCTAGACGATATTGTAATCTTTAGCCAGAGTTGGGGAAGCCATCTGAGCAAGGTCCAAGTGGTATTTGATGCTCTACAGAAGGCAGGGTTTTCCATAAACCCAAAGAAGTGTGCCTTGGGAATGGAGGAAGCTAAATACTTGGGCTATGTGTAGGCTGGGGTGAAATAAAGTCCCAGATAAATAAAGTGGTGGCTTTCCAGGGCTGGCCACAACCCCTCTCAAAGAAACAGGTCAGGGCGTTCCTGGACATTGTAGGATACTACCGCAGGTTCATCACAAACTTCGCCATGGTAGCCGCCTCTCTGACGGATCTCCTTAAAGGGACGAAGTCGGCTATGGCTAAGTGGTTCCCAGAAGCTAAGATAGCCTTCCAGGAACTGAAGTTAGTCCTATGTAAACAGCCGGTGCTGGTAGCATCCGATTTTTCCAAGAAGTTCGTGGTCCAGACGGACGCATCGGTTGTTGGGCTGGGAGCTGTATTATCTCAAGAGGTGTATGGGGATGAGCACCACATAATGTGTCTTAGCTGGAAGTTGTCATCTTATGAGAAAAACTATTCCATAGTCGAAAAGGAATGTTTAGGCATCAAGTGGGCCTTGGACTCCCTAAGGTACTATCTCTTAGGTAGGAGGTTCAGACTAGTGTCAGACCATGCCCCACTGAAGAGGATGAGGTAAAAGAAAGGGAAAAATGCCCAAGTGGCCAGGTGGTTCCTAGCACTTCAGGATTTTAACTTCCATGTGAAGCATAGGTCAGGGAAACTGCATAGCAATGCTGACGCTCTGTCGAGGATCCACAGTTTGATGGAAGAAGGTGCCAAGCCCCCGGCTTTGGGAAGAGGGGGAGGGTATGTAAGATGGCTTCTGGACAAGTCTTTGAGGGGAGATATGTGTCAATGCAGCTATTAGCTGCGGTGAAGTGAGCTCGGAAGTATGCTCCAGCACTTATTGTGCTCAGAGTTGTTTGGGCTGCTCCAGGGCCGGGTTTTATGAGCGGTCATAAGAGATGGGTGGGAATGACAGCTCACATATCCCCACCCCAGGGGCGTGGTTTGGATAATAAAATGGAGGCCAATGGCCTCATTCAGTGTCTGTGGCTGGAGGTGTGGAGACCTCCCATGTGTGTGTGCTAAAGACACTGACCAGAGCGGGCGGACTCGCATTGTTATTTGGACTGTATTTGTTGCTGTTGCTTTTCACCTTGTGCCAGAAAAGGCTGTTTATTTGCTTTGAGTATCCACAGCGGTATATGCAACTTTAATGAACTGACTTGGACATTTCCACAATACCGCATCCTGTGCCTACCTCAGCCACAACCATGTGAGTACAGATTCCTACACAGCTAAGACTGTTGTGAATTCTGTGGCAGAGCTCCCTCCTGTGGTCACAAGTGGTACTTCGGCTGATTCTCTCTGGGAGCTTCCGTTTGTGGAGGAAACTGGTACTGCTGCTTCTGAGTTTCCTTCCTCAGGTGATCTGGTGAGGTCGTTAGGTGCTTCTCTACTTAACCCCACCTAATGCTTTGATTCATGCTTCCTGTCTATGTTCCAGTGTTGGACTTGTGTTTCTCTGGATCATTCCTGTGGCCTGCTGCTCTGCATAGCTAAGTGCTTCTTTGCTATTTGTTGCTATTTTTTCTGTCCAGCTTGTCTATTTGTTTTGCTGGAAGCTCTGGGACGCAAAGGGTGTACCTCCGTGCCGTTAGTTCGGTACGGAGGGTCTTTTTGCCCCTTTGCGTGGTTTTCTTTAGGGTTTTGTGTAGACCGCAAAGTTATCTTTCCTATCCTCGTTCTGTCTAGAATATCGGGCCTCACTTTGCTGAATCTATTTCATCCCTACGTTTGTCTTTTCATCTTACTCACAGTCATTATATGTGGGGGGCTGCCTTTTCCTTTGGGGTATTTCTCTGAGGCAAGGTAGGCTTATTTTTTCTATCTTCAGGCTAGTTAGTTTCTCAGGCTGTGCCGAGTTGCATAGGGAGCTTTAGGCGCAATCCACGGCTGCCTCTAGTTGTGTTTGGAGAGGATCAGGGATTGCGGTCTGCAGAGTTCCCACGTCTCAGAGCTCGTTCTATTATTTTGGGTTATTGTCAGATCACTGTATGTGCTCTGACCTCCATGTCCATTGTGATACTGAATTGCCTTTCATAACAGTACAGGAAGCCAAAAGTACTAATGATTCTCAATAGAGGGAAAAAAGAAGTTCTGAGACCATTTTTTTTTCTTGGCTTTGTGTTTTGTCTTTTTTTTTCCCCTAGACATTTGGGTGGTTCAGTACACAGGTGTAGCGATGGACATTAGAAGTCTGTCTTCATTTGTGGATCAGCTCTCGGCAAGAGTACAAAAGATTCAAGACACTATTGATCAGAAATCTATGTTAGAACCAAGAATTCCTATTCCTGATTTGATTTTTGGAGATAGAACTAAGTTTCTGAGTTTCAAAAATAATTGTAAGTTATTTCTGGCCTTGAAACCTCGTTCCTCTGGTGATCCAGTTCAACAGGTTTTGATTATTATTTCTTTTTTGCGCGGCGACCCTCAGGACTGGGCATTTTCTCTTGCGCCAGGAGATCCTGCATTAAGTAATATCAATGCGTTTTTCCTGGCGCTCGGATTGCTGTACGATGAGCCTAATTCAGTGGATCAGGCAGAAAAGAATTTGCTGGCTCTTTGTTAGGGTCAGGATGAGATAGAGGTATATTGCCAGAAATTTAGAAAATGGTCAGTGCTCACTCAATGGAATGAATCTGCGCTGGCAGCTATGTTCAGAAAGGGTCTCTCTGAAGCCCTTAAGGATGTCATGGTGGGATTTCCTATGCCTGCTGGTTTGAAGGAGTCTATGTCTTTGGCTATTCAGATCGGTCGACGCTTGCGTGAGCGTAAATCTGTGCACCATTTGGCGGTATTACCTGAGCTTAAACCTGAGCCTATGCAGTGCGATAGGACTTTGACCAGAGTTGAACGGCAAGAACACAGACGTCTGAATGGGCTGTGTTTCTACTGTGGTGATTCCACTCATGCTATCTCTGATTGTCCTAAGCGCACTAAGCGGTTCGCTAGGTCTGCCACCATTGGTACGGTACAGTCAAAATTTCTTCTGTCCGTTACCTTGATCTGCTCTTTGTCATCATATTCTGTCATGGCGTTTGTGGATTCAGGCGCTGCTCTGAATTTGATGGACTTGGAATATGCTAAGCGTTGTGGGTTTTTCTTGGAGCCCTTGCAGTGTCCTATTCCATTGAGAGGAATTGATGCTACGCCTTTGGCCAAGAATAAGCCTCAATACTGGACCCAGCTGACCATGTGCATGGCTCCTGCACATCAGGAGGATATTCGCTTTCTGGTGTTGCATAATCTGCATGATGTGGTCGTGTTGGGGTTGCCATGGCTACAAGCCCATAATCCAGTATTGGATTGGAAATCCATGTCGGTGTCCAGCTGGGGTTGTCAGGGGGTACATGGTGATGTTCCATTTTTGTCAATTTCGTCATCCACCCCTTCTGAGGTTCCAGAGTTCTTGTCTGATTACCGGGATGTATTTGATGAGCCCAAGTCCGAAGCCCTACCTCCGCATAGGGATTGTGATTGTGCTATCAATTTGATTCCTGGTGGTAAATTCCCAAAAGGTCGACTGTTTAATTTATCCGTGCCTGAGCACACCGCTATGCGCAGTTATGTGAAGGAATCCCTGGAGAAGGGGCATATTCGCCCGTCATCGTCGCCATTAGGAGCAGGGTTTTTTTTTGTAGCCAAAAAGGATGGTTCGCTGAGACCTTGTATAGATTATCGCTTTCTTAATAAGATCACTGTTAAATTTCAGTACCCCTTGCCTTTGATATCTGATTTGTTTGCTCGGATTAAGGGGGCTAGTTGGTTCACCAAGATTGATCTTCGTGGTGCGTATAATCTGGTGCGAATCAGGCGAGGCGATGAATGGAAAACTGCATTTAATATGCCCGAGGGTCATTTTGAGTATCTAGTGATGCCATTCGGACTTGCCAATGCTCCATCAGTGTTTCAGTCCTTTATGCATGACATCTTCCGAGAGTACCTGGATAAATTCCTGATTGTGTACTTGGATGACATTTTGATCTTCTTGGATGATTGGGAGTCTCATGTGAAACAGGTCAGAACGGTTTTTCAGGTCCTGCGTGCTAATTCTTTGTTTGTGAAGGGATCAAAGTGTCTCTTTGGTGTGCAGAAGGTTTCATTTTTGGGGTTCATCTTTTCCCCTTCTACTATCGAGATGGATCCTGTTAAGATCCAAGCCATCCATGACTGGACTCAGCTGACATCTCTGAAAAGTCTGCAAAAGTTCCTGGGCTTTGCTAATTTTTATCGTCGCTTCATCTGCAATTTTTCTAGTATTGCCAAACCATTGACCGATTTGACCAAGAAGGGTGCTGATTTGGTCAATTGGTCTTCTGCTGCTGTGGAAGCTTTTCAAGAGTTGAAGCGTCGTTTTTCTTCTGCCCCTGTGTTGTGTCAACCTGATGTTTCTCTTCCGTTCCAGGTCGAGGTTGATGCTTCTGAGATTGGAGCAGGGGCTGTTTTGTCGCAGAGAGGTTCTGATTGCTCAGTGATGAAACCATGCGCTTTTTTTTCCAGGAAGTTTTCGCCTGCTGAGCGGAATTATGATGTGGGCAACCGAGAGTTGCTGGCCATGAAGTGGGCATTCGAGGAGTGGCGTCATTGGCTTGAAGGAGCTAAGCATCGCGTGGTGGTATTGACTGATCATAAGAACCTGACTTATCTCGAGTCTGCTAAGCGTTTGAATCCTAGACAGGCTCGTTGGTCGCTGTTTTTCGCCCGTTTTGACTTTGTGATTTCGTACCTTCCGGGCTCTAAAAATGTGAAGGCGGATGCTCTGTCTAGGAGTTTTGTGCCCGACTCTCCGGGTTTATCTGAGCCGGCGGGTATCCTCAAGGAAGGAGTAATTGTGTCTGCCATCTCCCCTGATTTGCGGCGGGTGCTGCAAAAATTTCAGGCTAATAAACCTGATCGTTGTCCAGCGGAGAAACTGTTTGTCCCGGATAGGTGGACAAATAAAGTGATCTCTGAGGTTCATTGTTCGGTGTTGGCTGGTCATCCTGGAATCTTTGGTACCAGAGAGTTAGTGGCTAGATCCTTTTGGTGGCCATCTCTGTCGCGGGATGTGCGTTCTTTTGTGCAGTCCTGTGGGATTTGTGCTCGGGCTAAGCCCTGCTGTTCTCGTGCCAGTGGGTTGCTTTTGCCCTTGCCGGTCCCGAAGAGACCTTGGACACATATCTCTATGGATTTTATTTCAGATCTTCCCGTCTCTCAAAAGATGTCAGTCATTTGGGTGGTCTGTGATCGCTTTTCTAAGATGGTCCATCTGGTACCCTTGTCCAAGTTGCCTTCCTCCTCTGATTTGGTGCCATTGTTCTTCCAGCATGTGGTTCGTTTGCATGGCATTCCAGAGAATATCGTTTCTGACAGAGGTTCCCAGTTTGTTTCGAGGTTTTGGCGAGCCTTTTGTGGTAGGATGGGCATTGACTTGTCTTTTTCCTCGGCTTTTCATCCTCAGACTAATGGCCAGACCGAACGAACCAATCAGACCTTGGAAACCTATCTGAGATGCTTTGTTTCTGCCGATCAGGATGACTGGGTGTCCTTTTTGCCTTTGGCTGAGTTCGCCCTTAATAATCGGGCCAGCTCGGCTACCTTGGTTTCACCATTTTTCTGCAATTCTGGGTTCCATCCTCGTTTCTCTTCAGGACAGGTTGAGTCTTCGGACTGTCCTGGTGTGGATACTGTGGTGGACAGGTTGCAGCAGATTTGGACTCATGTAGTGGACAATTTGACCTTGTCCCAGGAGAAGGCTCAACGTTTCGCTAATCGCAGACGCCGTGTGGGTCCCCGACTTCGCGTTGGGGATCTGGTTTGGTTATCTTCTCGTCATATTCCTATGAAGGTTTCCTCTCCGAAGTTTAAACCTCGTTTCATTGGTCCTTATAGGATTTCTGAGGTTATTAATCCTGTGTCTTTTCGTCTGACCCTCCCAGATTCTTTTTTCATACATAACGTCTTCCATAGGTCATTGTTGCGGAGATACGTGGCACCTATGGTTCCATCTGTTGACCCTCCTGCCCCGGTTTTGGTGGAGGGGGAATTGGAGTATATTGTGGAGAAGATTTTGGATTCTCGTGTTTCAAGACGGAAACTCCAGTATCTGGTTAAATGGAAGGGTTATGCTCAGGAGGATAATTCCTGGGTTTTTGCCTCTGATGTCCATGCTCCCGATCTTGTTCGTGCCTTTCATGTGGCTCATCCTGGTCGGCCTGGGGGCTCTGGTGAGGGTTCAGTGACCCCTCCTCAAGGGGGGGGGTACTGTTGTGAATTCTGTGGCAGAGCTCCCTCCTGTGGTCACAAGTGGTACTTCGGCTGATTCTCTCTGGGAGCTTCCGTTTGTGGAGGAAACTGGTACTGCTGCTTCTGAGTTTCCTTCCTCAGGTGATCTGGTGAGGTCGTTAGGTGCTTCTCTACTTAACCCCACCTAATGCTTTGATTCATGCTTCCTGTCTATGTTCCAGTGTTGGACTTGTGTTTCTCTGGATCATTCCTGTGGCCTGCTGCTCTGCATAGCTAAGTGCTTCTTTGCTATTTGTTGCTATTTTTTCTGTCCAGCTTGTCTATTTGTTTTGCTGGAAGCTCTGGGACGCAAAGGGTGTACCTCCGTGCCGTTAGTTCGGTACGGAGGGTCTTTTTGCCCCTTTGCGTGGTTTTCTTTAGGGTTTTGTGTAGACCGCAAAGTTATCTTTCCTATCCTCATTCTGTCTAGAATATCGGGCCTCACTTTGCTGAATCTATTTCATCCCTACGTTTGTCTTTTCATCTTACTCACAGTCATTATATGTGGGGGGGCTGCCTTTTCCTTTGGGGTATTTCTCTGAGGCAAGGTAGGCTTATTTTTTCTATCTTCAGGCTAGTTAGTTTCTCAGGCTGTGCCGAGTTGCATAGGGAGCTTTAGGCGCAATCCACGGCTGCCTCTAGTTGTGTTTGGAGAGGATCAGGGATTGCGGTCTGCAGAGTTCCCACGTCTCAGAGCTCGTTCTATTATTTTGGGTTATTGTCAGATCACTGTATGTGCTCTGACCTCCATGTCCATTGTGATACTGAATTGCCTTTCATAACATAAGACAATCACCTTATTCAGTGTCTGTGCTGCATTCCATAAATAGTTATATAACCCCCTGACTCCCCCTGTGCACCTGTGCACCCCAAAAAAACTTTTGAAGTTCTCCTGTGCTGAATGTTAATCCTGTTTGTCCAGTGCTGTATGTTAATCCTGTCTGTCCGGTCCAATAGGCTTCCGTTATGTGCTCTCTATTCCTCCTCCTGGTTGCTGCTCACTGTCCTGCTTTGACTGATGTGGAGGACACCTCCTGTGTCTATGTGATTAGACGTTTAGTCTAGTGCAAGTATGTAGATGTTGCCTGCAGAGGAGGAGACAACTTTTTATTATCTTAAGGTACCTTCACACTGAGCGACTTAACAACGATATCGCTAGCGATCCATGACGTTGCAGGGTCCTGGATAGCGATATCGTTGTGTTTGACACGCAGCAGCGATCTGGATCCTGCTGTGACATCGTTGGTCGGAGCAGAAAGGCCAGAACTTTATTTCGTCACTGGATCTCCCGCAGACATCGCTGAATTGGCATGTGTAACCCGATGTTTACCCTGGTTACCAGTGTAAATGTAAAAAAAAAAAACACTACATACTTACATTCCGGTGTCTGTCCCCCGGCGCTCTGCTTCCCTGCACTATGAGCGCCGGCCGGCCGTAAAGCACAGCGGTGACGTCACCTCTTTGCTCTACGGCCAGCCGGCGCTCTCAGTCAGTGCAGGAAGCAGAGCGCCGGGGGACAGACACCGGAATGTAAGTACCGTATGTACTGTTTGTTTTTTTTTACATTTGCACTGGTAACCAGGGTAAACATCGGGTTACTAAGCGCGGCCCTGCGCTTAGCAACCCGATGTTTACCCTGGTTACCAGGGGACTTCGCATAGTTGGTCGCTGGAGAGCTGTCTGTGTGACAGCTCTCCAGCGACCACACAGCGACGCTGCAGCGATCGGCATTGTTATCTAGATCGCTGCAGCGTCGCTAAATGTGTGTTATGATACGGTGGTCTAGGAGCAACATAGAACGAGCTCTGAAGGAAGTGGTAACTGTACTGACCGCAGTCTCTAAGCTCAACACAACACTAGAAGTAGCTGTGGAATGCTCCTAACTCTCCCTAGGCATCTCGTCACAGCCTAAGAGCTAACTACCCCTAAAGAAAGAAGCAGGAAAGCTATCTTGCCTCAGAGAAAATACCCAAAGGATAGATTAGCCCCCCACAAACAACATAGTCCTGGATACTCTGTACTCTTGCAGCAAGTTGATCCACACGAGAAAACAAACCCTGAACATCCATGCCAAAGCATATATCCTGAACCACCCAGATATCAAGAGGAAAAAAAGACAAACCAGAGCACAGAAAAAAAATGGTTCAGAACTTTCTTTTCCTTCTTTTGAGATGCATTTAATTCATTTTTGGCCACTTGCACTGTTATGATACGGTGGTCTAGGAGCAACATGGAACGAGCTCTGAAGGAAGTGGTAACTGTACTGACCGCAGTCCCTAAGCTCAACACAACACTAGAAGTAGGCGTGGAATGCTCCTAAGAGCTAACTACCCCTAAAGAAAGAAGCAGGAAAGCTATCTTGCCTCAGAGAAAATCCCCAAAGGATAGATTAGCCCCCCACAAATAATGACTGTGAGTGGAGAGGGAAAAGACATACACAGAATGAAACCAGGATGAGCACAGGAGGCCAGACTAGCTAAATAGATAGGACAGGATGGAATACTGTGCGGTCAGTATAAAACACTACAAAAATCCACGCAGAGTTTACTAAAAATCTCCACACCTGACTAAAGGTGTGGAGGGCAAATCTGCCTCCCAGAGCTTCCAGCAAGACAGAATTAATTCACACTGATAAGCTGGACAAACATAGAAAGCACATAATGGATAAGTCCACAATCTATGGACAGAAAAGAGCAAGCAAAAACTTAGCTTTGCTGAACTGGTCAGGATAACAGGGAACTCCAAAGAGATGTGAATCCAACCAGGAACCATTTACAAGTGGCACTGGCTGAAGAAAGAGCCAGGCCTAAATAGCCAAGCAGAAGAGACGATAAGTGGAGGCAGCTGATGACAGCTAACTCCAAGGAGCAGACATACCACTAGAAACCACAAGATGGAGCCCAAGAGCAGAACTCACAAAAGTGCCACTTACAACCACCGGAGGGAGCCCAAGAGCGGAATTCACAACAGTACCCCCACCCTTGAGGAGGGGTCACCGAACCCTCACCAGAGCCCCCAGGCTGATCAGGACGAGCCAAGTGGAAAGCACGAACCAAATCGGTGGCATGGACATCGGAGGCAACAACCCAAGAATTATCCTCCTGGCCATAACCCTTCCACTTGACAAGATACTGAAGCCTCCGCCTCGAAAAATGAGAATCCAAAATCTTCTCAACCTCCTATTCCATCTCTCCCTCAACCAACACCGGGGCAGGAGGGTCAACCGAGGGAACAACGGGCACCACATATCTCCGCAACAAAGATCTATGGAAAACATTATGAGTGGCAAAAGAGGCTGGAAGAGCCAAACGAAAAGACATCGGATTAATAATTTCAGAAATTTTATAAGGACCAATAAACCGAGGCTTAAACTTAGGAGAAGAAACCTTCATAGGAACATGACGAGAAGACAACCAAACCAAATCCCCCACACGAAGCCGGGGACCAACACACCGACGGCGGTTAGCAAAACGTTGAGCCCTTTCCTGAGACAACGTCAAATTGTCCACCACATGAGTCCAAATCTGCTGCAGCCTGTCCACCACAGAATCAACACCAGGACAATCAGAAGGCTCAACCTGCCCAGAAGAAAAACGAGGATGAAAACCAAAATTACAAAAGAAAGGTGAAACCAAAGTATACGAACTAGCCCGATTATTAAGGGCAAACTCGGCCAACGGCAAGAAAGACACCCAATCATCCTGATCAGCAGACACAAAGCATCTCAAATAGGTCTCCAAGGTCTGATTAGTTCGCTCAGTTTGGCCATTAGTCTGAGGATGAAACGCCGAAGAAAAAGACAAATCAATGCCCATCCTAGCACAAAAGGCCCGCCAAAATCTAGAGACAAACTGAGAACCTCTGTCAGACACAATATTCTCCGGAATGCCATGCAAATGAACCACATGCTGAAAAAATAATGGAACCAGATCTGAGGAGGAAGGCAACTTAGGAAAAGGTACCAGATGGACCATTTTAGAGAACCGGTCACAAACAACCCAGATAACAGACATCTTCTGGGAAACAGGAAGATCCGAAATAAAATCCATGGAAATATGCGTCCAGGGCCTCTCAGGGACCGGCAAAGGCAAAAGCAACCCACTATCGCGGGAACAGCAAGGCTTGGCCTGGGTGCAAGTCCCACAGGACTGCACAAAAGCACGCACATCGCGTGACAAGGAAGGCCACCAAAAGGACCTAGCAACCAAATCTCTGGTACCAAAAATCCCAGGATGACCAGCCAACACTGAACAATGAACCTCAGAAATTACCTTACTTGTCCATCTATCAGGAACAAACAGCTTCCCCACTGGACAGCGGTCAGGCCTATCAGCCTGAAATTCCTGAAGCACCCGCTGCAAATCAGGGGAGATAGCAGAAAGAATCACCCCCTCCTTAAGAATGCCAACCGTCTCAAGGACTCCAGGAGAATCAGGCGAAAAGCTCCTAGAGAGGGCATCAGCCTTAACATTCTTAGATCCCGGAAGATACGAGACCACAAAATCAAAACGGGAGAAAAACAGGGACCATCGAGCCTGTCTAGGATTCAGCCGCTTGGCCGACTCGAGGTAAATCAGATTCTTATGATCGGTCAGGACCACAACACGGTGTTTAGCTCCCTCAAGCCAATGTCGCCACTCCTCAAATGCCCACTTCATAGCCAACAACTCCCGATTGCCGACATCATAATTGCGTTCCGCAGGCGAAAACTTTCTGGAAAAAAAAGCACACGGTTTCATCAAAGAGCCATCAGACCCCCTCTGAGACAAAACGGCCCCTGCCCCAATCTCAGAAGCGTCGACCTCAACCTGAAAAGGAAGAGAAACATCCAGCTGACGCCACACAGGGGCAGAAGTAAATCGGCGTTTAAGCTCCTGAAAGGCCTCAACAGCCTCAGAGGACCAATTTGTCACATCAGCGCCTTTCTTCGTCAAATCAGTAAGGGGCTTAACCACACTGGAAAAGTTGGCAATGAAACGGCGATAGAAATTAGCAAAGCCCAAAAATTTTTGAAGACCCTTCACAGATGTGGGTTGGATCCAGTCATGAATAGCTTGGACCTTAACAGGATCCATTTCTATAGACGAGGGAGAAAAAATAAAACCCAAAAAAGAGACCTTCTGAACTCCGAATAGGCACTTAGACCCCTTCACAAATAAAGCATTATTACGAAGGATCTGGAACACCATCCTGACCTGCTTCACATGAGACTCCCAATCATCGGAAAAAATCAAAATATCATCCAAATATACGACCATGAATTTATCAAGATAATTGCGGAAAATATCATGCATGAAAGACTGGAACACAGATGGAGCATTAGAGAGTCCAAATGGCATCACAAGGTACTCAAAATGGCCTTCGGGCGTATTAAATGCAGTTTTCCATTCGTCACCCTGTTTAATACGAACAAGATTATATGCCCCTCTGAGGTCAATCTTAGTAAACCAACTAGCCCCCTTAATCTGAGCAAACAAATCAGTAAGCAAAGGCAAGGGGTATTGGAATTTGACCGTGATCTTATTAAGAAGACGATAATCAATACAGGGTCTCAAGGAGCCATCCTTCTTAGCAACAAAAAAGAAACCCGCTCCCAATGGTGACGAAGAGGCCCGAATATGCCCCTTCTCCAAAGACTCCTTAACATAACTCCGCATGGCGGCATGCTCTGGCACAGACAGGTTGAAAAGTCGGCCCTTAGGGAACTTGCAACCAGGAATCAAGTTAATAGCACAATCACAGTCCCTGTGCGGAGGAAGGGAACTGGACTTGGGCTCATCAAATACATCCTGGAAATCCGACAAAAACTCAGGGACCTCAGAAGAGGGGGAAGAGGAAATTGACATCAAAGGAACGTCACTATGTACTCCTCGACAACCCCAACTAGTCACCGACATAGTTTTCCAATCCAGCACCGGATTATGTTCCTGTAACCATGGAAATCCCAGTACAACAACATCATGCAGGTTATGCAACACCAGAAAACGGCAATCTTCCTGATGTGCAGGAGCCATGTACATAGTCATCTGTGTCCAGTACTGAGGTTTATCCTTGGCCAAGGGTGTAGCATCAATACTCCTCAAAGGAATAGGGCTCTGCAAAGGCTGCAAGGAAAAACCACAGCGCCTGGCGAATTCTAAGTCCATTAAGTTCAGGGCAGCGCCTGAATCCACAAATGCCATGACAGAAAAGGATGACAATGAGCAAATCAGGGTCACAGATAAGAGAAATTTAGGCTGTATAGTACTAATGGTAACAGACCTAGCGACTCTCCTAGTACGCTTAGGGCAATCAGAGATAACATGAGCCGAATCACCACAGTAAAAACACTGCCTATTCTGACGTCTGAATTCCTGCCGTTCTATTCTAGTCAAAATCCTATCACATTGCATAGGTTCAGGACTTTGCTCAGAGGATACTGCCATATGGTACACAGCTTTGCGCTCGCGCAGACGCCAATCAATCTGAATGGCTAGAGACATAGATTCGCTCAAACCGGCAGGCGTAGGAAAGCCCACCATAACATCTTTAAGGGTTTCAGAAAGACCCTTTCTGAAAATAGCAGCCAGAGCCTCTTCATTCCATTTAGTGAGCACAGACCATTTTCTAAATTTCTGGCAGTATAACTCTGCCGCTTCCTGACCTTGACACAAGGCCAACAGGGTTTTTTCTGCATGATCCACAGAATTAGGTTCGTCATACAATAATCCGAGCGCTTGAAAAAATGCATTTACATTCAATAATGCCGGATCCCCTGTTTCAAGAGAAAAAGCCCAGTCTTGAGGGTCACCACGCAGCAAGGATATGATGATTTTTACTTGCTGAATGGGATCAGCAGAAGAACGGGGTTTCAAAGCAAAAAACAAATTGCAGTTATTTTTAAAGTTCAAAAACTTGGATCTGTCCCCAAAAAACAAATCAGGAGTAGGAATTCTAGGCTCTAAAGCCGGAGTCTGGACAACATAGCCCTGGATACTCTGTACTCTTGCAGCCAGTTGATCCACACGAGAAAACAAACCCTGAACATCCATGCCAAAGCATATATCCTGAACCACCCAGATATCAAGAGGAAAAAAAGACAAACCAGAGCACAGAAAAAAAATGGTTCAGAACTTTCTTTTCCTTCTTTTGAGATGCATTTAATTCATTTTTGGCCACTTGTACTGTTATGATACGGTGGTCTAGGAGCAACATGGAACGAGCTCTGAAGGAAGTGGTAACTGTACTGACCGCAGTCCCTAAGCTCAACACAACACTAGAAGTAGCCGTGGAATGCTCCTAAGAGCTAACTACCCCTAAAGAAAGAAGCAGGAAAGCTATCTTGCCTCAGAGAAAATCCCCAAAGGATAGATTAGCCCCCCACAAATAATGACTGTGAGTGGAGAGGGAAAAGACATACACAGAATGAAACCAGGATGAGCACAGGAGGCCAGTCTAGCTAAATAGATAGGACAGGATGGAATACTGTGCGGTCAGTATAAAACACTACAAAAATCCACACAGAGTTTACTAAAAATCTCCACACCTGACTAAAGGTGTGGAGGGCAAATCTGCCTCCCAGAGCTTCCAGCAAGACAGAATTAATTCACACTGATAAGCTGGACAAACATAGAAAGCACAGAATGGATAAGTCCACAATCTATGGACAGAAAAGAGCAAGCAAAAACTTAGCTTTGCTGAACTGGTCAGGATAACAGGGAACTCCAAAGAGATGTGAATCCAACCAGGAACCATTTACAAGTGGCACTGGCTGAAGAAAGAGCCAGGCCTAAATAGCCGAGCATTGATTATTAACACAATCAAGAAGCACCAAGGTATAGTACTGTATATCTGAGAGCGAACAAATTCTGCTCTCCCCAAACACCAGCACGGTGTCTTATTACTGGGACCACTCCAGACAAATATAAGTACAGAAAAATAGAGTGATAAAGTCCACAAAGACATAATTATAATAAAAATGTCAATCCAATTTTTATTAAAGACACAAATTCACAACAAAATATATACATAAACAATCACATTTTGCATAGGTGCTGTGTGCACCATGCAAACACAGGAGTAACAATAAGAAAGAGACATGACGGAAAAATGGAGAAGGGAAGAGGGAAAGCGCTCCCTATATATCCTCAAGTAACAATAAGATGCTGATTCACAGGAGACCCGTTACTGCACATGTGAATCAGCGTCTTATTGTTACTTGAGGATATATAGGGAGCCCTTCCCTTCTCCATTTTTCCGTCATGTCTCTTTCTTATTGTTCCTCCTGTGTTTGCATGGTGCACGCAGCACCTATGCAAAATGTGATTGTTTATGTATATATTTTGTTGTGAATTTGTGTCTTTAATAAAAATTGGATTGACATTTTTATTATAATTATGTCTTTGTGGACTTTATCACTCTATTTTTCTGTGCCTAAATAGCCGAGCAGAAGAGACAATAAGTGGAGGCAGCTGATGACAGCTAACTCCAAGGAGCAGCCATACCACTACAAACCACAAGAGGGAGCCCAAGAGCAGAACTCACAAAAGTGCCACTTACAACCACCGGAGGGAGCCCAAGAGCGGAATTCACAACAATGTGACGGTACCTTTAGTGTTAAGGTACCGTTACACTAAACGACTTACCAACGATCACGACCAGCGATACGACCTGGCCGTGATCGTTGGTAAGTCGTTGTGTGGTCGCTGGGGAGCTGTCACACAGACGGCTCTCTCCAGCGACCAACGATCAGGGAAACGACTTCGGCATCGTTGAAACTGTCTTCAACGATGCCGAAGTCCCCGGGTAACCAGGGTAAACATCGGGTTACTAAGCGCGGCCCTGCGTTTAGTAACCCGATATTTACCCTGGTTACTAGTGAACACATCGCTGGATCGGCGTCACACACGCCGATCCAGCGATGACAGCGGGTGATCAGCGACCAAAAAAAGGTCCTGATCATTCCCCAACGACCAACGATCTCCCAGCAGGGGCCTGATCGTTGGTCGCTGTCACACATAACGAGATCGTTAGGGGGATCATTGCTACGTCACAAAAAGCATGACGTTGCAACGATATCGTTAACGAAATCGTTATGTGTGAAGGTACCTTTAGCCTCCTCATTTCAGCACCAACACCAATGATTTGTGTCCACAAGTAGTTACTGTATCCCCAATGAAGATTATGAGAGAGATTTTATAGTAAATACTAAAAATCCACATTTCATTGCCATATTCTAAGTGCAATAATCTTTTTATTAGCGATACAGTTGAATAAGGTCTTGTTTTTTTTATTGTTTTTTACAGATTGTGTCACGTATTGTGAATTCTGTGGCAGAGCTCCCTCCTGTGGTCACAAGTGGTACTTCGGCTGATTCTCTCTGGGAGCTTCCGTTTGTGGAGGAAAGTGGTACTGCGGCTTCTGGGTTTCCTCCCTCAGGTGATCTGGTGAGGTCATTAGGTGCTTCTCTACTTAACTCCACCTAATGCTTTGATCCACGCTTCCTGTCAATGTTCCAGTGTTGGACTTGTTTTTCCCTGGATCATTCCTGTGGCCTGCTGCTCTGCATAGCTAAGTTCTTCTTTGCTATTTGTTTGCTATTTTTTCTGTCCAGCTTGTCTAATTGTTTTGCTGGAAGCTCTGGGACGCAAAGGGTGTACCTCCGTGCCGTTAGTTCGGTACGGAGGGTCTTTTTGCCCCCTTTGCGTGGTTTTATTTAGGGTTTTGTGTAGACCGCAAAGTTATCTTTCCTATCCTCGCTCTGTTAAGAAAGTCGGGCCTCACTTTGCTGAATCTATTTCATCCCTACGTTTGTCTTTTCATCTTAACTCACAGTCATTATATGTGGGGGGCTGCCTTTTCCTTTGGGGTATTTCTCTGAGGCAAGGTAGGCTTATTTTCTATCTTCAGGCTAGTTAGTTTCTCAGGCTGTGCCGAGTTGCATAGGTAGAGTTAGGCGCAATCCACGGCTGCCTCTAGTGTTGTTTGGAGAGGATTAGGGATTGCGGTCTGCAGAGTTCCCACGTCTCAGAGCTCGTTCTATTATTTTGGGTTATTGTCAGATGTTTTGCCTTTTTTTTTCCCCTAGACATTTGGGTGGTTCAGGACACAGGTGTAGCAATGGACATTAAAGGTCTGTCTTCATGTGTGGATCAGCTCACGGCAAGAGTTCAAAATATTCAAGATTTTGTGGTTCAGAATTCTTTGTTAGAACCGAGAATTCCTATTCCAGATTTGTTTTTTGGAGATAGAACTAAATTTCTGAGTTTCAAAAATAATTGTAAACTATTTCTGGCTTTGAAACCTCGCTCCTCTGGTGACCCAGTTCAACAGGTTAGGATCGTCATTTCTTTTTTGCGTGGCGACCCTCAGGACTGGGCATTTTCTCTTGCGTCAGGAGATCCTGCATTAAGTAATATCGATGCGTTTTTCCTGGCGCTCGGATTGCTGTACGATGAGCCTAATTCAGTGGATCAGGCAGAAAAAAATTTGCTGGCTCTTTGTCAGGCTCAGGATGAGATAGAGGTATATTGCCAGAAATTTAGAAAGTGGTCCGTGCTCACTCAATGGAATGAATCTGCGCTGGCAGCTATATTCAGAAAGGGTCTCTCTGAAGCCCTTAAGGATGTCATGGTGGGATTTCCTATGCCTGCTGGTTTGAATGAGTCTTGTTGTGAATTCTGTGGCTGAGTTCACTTCTGTGGTCACAAGTGGTATTGCAGTCTCTGGGCTTCCTCCCTCAGGTGTTTTGGTGAGCTCGTTGGCTGCCTTGCTATTTAGCTCCACCTGAGTCTGTCTTCCTTGCTCCTTGTCAATGTTCCAGTGTTGGATCTGAGCTACTGCATCTTTCCTTGGGCCTGCTGCTCTGCTAGATAAGTGCTTCTAGTTTGTTTTCTGTTTTTTCTGTCCAGCTTGCTATTAAAGGGGTTGTCCACTACTTTCATGTAACCCCCCAATGTATCCCCCCAGGGCCCCAATTGCATTGTGTAAATACCTTGCGTTGTCGTTTTTGCCTGTGAGCGGCGCTATGGCTGCAGCTGGGTACGGGTCACATGACCCCCAGACTGCAGCCGCCGCTCATTTCCGCCGACGTCACGTCAATTTCCAGGCTCTGAAAATTGACGTGACGTCAGCAGCAGGCGTGACCAGCCCCCACAGTCTGCAGTCACTCAGCAAAAGTGACTGGGCTGGGGGCGGGGCTGCCTGCAGGGCTGTGCTGGGGGCGGGCGGGGCTATGTGTGCTCACTGCTCACGCTGGGATCTGAGGACAGGGCTGTGCTGGGGCGGGCAGGGCTGTTCTGGCTCTGCTGGGGGGAGTGCGTGGATGCCTGACGCTGGGGTCTGGGTGCCGGCATGTGCCGCTCGGTGCCGGCGGTCTCCTGTGCCGCTCGGCGCCGGGGGTCTCCTGTGCCGCTCGGCGCCGGGGGTCTCCTGTGCCGCTCGGCGCCGGGGGTCTCCTGTGCCGCTCGGCGCCGGCGGTCTCCTGTGCCGCTCGGCGCCGGGGGTCTCCTGTGCCGCTCGGCGCCGGGGGTCTCCTGTGCCGCTCGGCGCCGGGGGTCTCCTGTGCCGCTCGGCGCCGGGGGTCTCCTGTGCCGCTCGGCGCCGGGGGTCTCCTGTGGGGGGTTGTTGGTGTGTGTGTGTGTGTGTGTGTATGTATATATATGTGTATGTATGTGTGTGCAGGCATCGTCCGATGGGACTACAAGTCCCATCGGGCTCTGCCTGCTACACTGACAGTGACTGGCACATTAGCCAATGATGGGACAGTTGTAGTCCCATCATCCGGCTAATGTGTTGAATGAAAAAAAAAAAACACTCAGTACATACATACAACACACACCATGTAACATGCGACGACATGCACTATGCGACGACATGCTACATGCACCATGCGATGACATGCACCATGCTACATGCACCATGCTACATGCACCATGTGACGGCATGCGACATGTACCATGCGACGACATGCACCATGCGACGACATGCACCATGCAGCGACATGCACCATGCAGCGACATGCACCATGCAGCGACATGCACCATGCGACGGCATGCAACATGCACCATGCAGCGGCATGCGACATGCACCATACGACGACATGCACCATGCGACGACATGCACCATGCGACGACATGCACCATGCAGCGACATGCACCATGCAGCGACATGCACCATGCAGCGACATGCACCATGCGACGGCATGCAACATGCACCATGCAGCGGCATGCGACATGCACCATGCGACGACATGCACCATGCGACGACATGCACCATGCGACGACATGCACCATGCAGCGACATGCACCATGCAGCGACATGCACCATGCAGCGACATGCACCATGCGACGGCATGCGACATGTACCATGCGACGACATGCGCCATGCACCATGCGACGGCATGCGACATGCACCATGCAGCGACATGCACCATGCAGCGGCATGCGACGACATGCACCATGCAGCGGCATGCGACGACATGCACCATGCGACGACATGCACCATGCAGCGACATGCACCATGCAGCTACATGCACCATGCGACGGCATGCGACATGTACCATGCGACGACATGCGTCATGCACCATGCGACGGCATGCGACATGCACCATGCGGTGACATGCACCATGCGGCAACATGCTACATGCACCATGCGCTGGCATGCACCATGCAACATCATGCAGCGGCATGTGACATGCACCATGCAGAGGCGTGCACCATGCAGCGGCATGCGACATGCACCATGCGACGACATGCACGATGCAACAACATGCGCCATGCGACGGCATGTGACATGTACCATGCGACGACATGCTACATGCACCATGCGATGACATGCACCATGCGACGACATGCACCATGCGACATGCTACATGCACCATGCGCCGGCATGCGACATGCACCATGCAACGACATGCACCATGCGACGACATGCGACATACAGTACATACATACTACAGACATACAGTACATATAACATAGAGTACATACTCACCATCACTTGTCACTTTGTTCCCCGAAGCCATTGTCACCTGTAAAAAATATTAAAATAATAAACAAACAATATACTCCCTGTCCGCAGATATCCAATTAAAACGAGTGTCCCATGACGATCTCCCGTGGAGAGCAGGAGCATCAGTTGATGCGACCACTCTCCAGGGGCTCCAGGAACACAATGATGGAAGGTATCCTTCCATCATGTATTCCTCACAAGGTATTCCTACGCCCCTGTGAGAAAATAGTCCCTAGTCTCACTATTGGCATTGCTGGGTGAGACATTTTCCCACGCAGCAATTGCCATAAAGTGAGACCAGTGAACTAGAGTAACCTCAGTGATGCACTGCAGGAGCCATTGTCTCCTGTCAGTGTGTCACTGAGGGTCCTATAGAGCAGTGACATCACCCGATGTCACTGTTCTATAGGGGAGATCGTCGTGGGACACTCGTTATTATTTGGACTGCGTCGGACAGGTAGTATACGGTTTATTATTTTACTTTTTTTTGCAGGCGCAGAAGTATGGTAAGTATGGTTAAATGAAGAATATTAAAATATTTTTTTCCAAATGTGTGTGTTTTATTAACCCTTTCTTACTATTGGATTAGTAATGGATAGGCGTCTTATTGACGCCTCTCCGTTATTAACCCGGCTTCATGTCACCTTACAATAGCAAGGTGACATTAACCCCTTATTACCCCATATCCCACCGCTACTCGGGAGTGGGAAGAGAGGGGCTAAGTGCCGGAATTGGCGCATCTTACAGATGCGCCATTTCTGGGATGGCTGCGGACTGGTATTTGTAGCCGGGGGGGGCCAATATCCATGGCCCCTCTCTAGGCTATGAATATAAGCCCGCAGCTGTCTGCGTAGCCTTTCTGGCTATAAAATATAGGGGGACCCCACATCATTTTTTGGGGGGGGTCCTCCTATTTTAATAGCCAGTAAAGGCTACGCAGACAGCTGCGGGCTGATATTCATAGCAGGCTACAAATATTGGCCCCCGGCCGTCGGCTTTCCCCCTCTGGCGCAGAGAATTGCACGGGAGCCCACGCCGTTTTTTTCTTTATTTTTAAAAAATTCAACGCTCATTAAGGCCTCTTTCACTCTTGCGTCGGTACAGGTCCGTCGCTATGCGTCGGGCCGACGTACCGACGCACGTTGTGAAATTTGTGTACGAAGTGGGCAGCGGATGCAGTTTTTCAATGCATCTGCTGCCCATTCTGAAGTGCGAGGAGGAGGGGGCGGAGTTTCTGCCGCAACGGCCAAAAAAACGTTCACTTGAACGTTTTTTCGTGCCGACGGTATTCCAAAACACGACTGATCCGTAGCACGACGGACGCGACTTGTGGCCATCTGTCGCTAATACAAGTCTATGGGTGAAACGCATCCTGCGAGCACATTTGCAGGATCCATTTTTTTCCACCGGGATGTTTTTTTTCCGCCGGATGTTTTTTTTTTTTCCACCAGATCTGTTTTTTCCACCGGATCCGTTTATTTTCGCCGAATCCTTTTTTTTACGCCAGATCCGTTTTTTCTCATAGAGTTGTATTAGCGCCGGATTACACCTGATGGCCACACGTTTCATCCGTTTTTGGCAGGATATGTCAAAAAAGCTGTTTCCGCCGGACGGAAAACACATACAAAGAAACGGTTTTTCGGTACGTCGAAAAAATGCACAGCGACGGATCTAGCAAAAAACGGATGAAACGTGTGGCCATCAGGCGCTAATACAACTCTGAGAAAAAACGGATCCAGCAAAAAAAAAAAAGGATCCTGCAAATGTGCTCGCATATAGTATATAAGACAGCCTCCCCCATAGAATATAATATACCCCACATAGTATATAAGACAGCCTCCCCCATAGAATAGAATATACCCCCGCAGTAGTATATAACACAGCCACATCTATAATATAACACTGGGAGCGTCACTCTGTCCGAAGCCTTTATAGACTGCGCAAGCGCCGGCACAGTCTGGACCCCACAGAGTGACGCTCCCAGGAGATCGAGGTATGCGTAAACACTGAACGCACACCACGATCTCCAACGGAGAGGCAGGGACGCGCCAGGAGGGTAAGTATAAGCTATATTCACCTGTCCCCCGTTCCAGCGCTGCGTGCGGCTCTGTCTCCCGGGTCCTCTGCCTGTGATTTTCACAGTTCAGAGGGCGCGATGACGCGCTTAATGCGCGCTGCCCTCTGACTGAACAGTCACAGCCAGAGGACCAGAAGAAGTGGCGTGCAGCGCTGGAACAGGGGACAGGTGAATATAGCAAGTGTCGGGGGCCTGAGCTAGCGGCAATACCGGCACCTGACCCCCACAGCGCGCCGGTGTCCCCGCCTGCTCAGGCCCCCCAGCACTCGGTGCCCAGCGACGATAGGTGAGTATGTTATTTTTTTTTTTTATATATATATATATCGCAGCAGCATACGGGGCATATAATACTATGAAGCATCTTATGGGGGCCATCAACATTTATGGAGCAGTGTATGGGGCATATACTATGGAGCATGTTATGGGGGCCATGAACCATAATGGAGCAGTGTACCGGCCATATGCATGGGAGCAGCAAATTACAGAACGGTGGCGCAGGATGGGAGCAGCACATGTCAGAATGGGGCTGCAGGATGGCAGCAGCACATGACAGAACAGGGGTGCAGGATTTGAGCAGCACATGACAGGATGGGGGCGCAGGATGGAGCAGCACATGACAGGATGGAGACCATATACCAATATAAATGCTCGCCACCTGGGCGTAGAACGGGTTCAATAGCTAGTAGTATATAACACGGCCTCCCCCATAGAATATAATATACCTCCCATAGTATATATCAAAGCCCGCATATAATATAGCACAACTTGCATAGTATATAGCACAGCCCATGTAGTAGTATACAGCACAGCGCGGGTCGTAGTATATACAGCACAGCCCGAATAGTAGTTTACAGCACAGCCCGTGTAGTAGTATACAGCACAGCCCGTGTAGTAGTATACAGCACAGTCCGGGTCGTAGTATATACAGCACAGCCCGCGTAGTAGTAAATACAGCACAGCCCGCGTAGTAGTATATACAGCACAGCCCGCGTAGTAGTATACACAACACACAGCCCACACAGTGGTATATACACAGCACAGCCCACACAGTGGTACATACACAGCCCAGCCCACACAGTGGTATATACAGCACAACCCACATCTCATCCCCCCGATAATGGCTCCACACTCTCCTCACCTTTCCTCTTGCCCGCGCTGCTCCTGTCTCGGCGTCTGCAGTCTGCCCGGGACACTGCAGGTCTGTGATGATATGACGTCATCGCGCACCCGCAGTGTCAGAGGCAGAGCGGGGAATGATGGGAGAGGGAGCGTCAGCGGACGCTCTCTCCTCCATCATTGCATTGAACTATACCGGCGTCATGGACGCCGGTATAGTTGAATGCGGCGGCGGCACTGGCGGGAGTAGGGGGGAAAGAGTGCAGCGGCCCACTACTGGCACCGGCCCTTCTGGCATTTGCCAGAAGTGCCCGATGGCCAGTTCGGCCCTGGTCACCACCCACACACTTCCCTCCTCCTGAACTGCAGCGTTTCTTGGACCCACATCCGCAGCAAAACTGCAGATATTTTCTACATCTCAATGAAAGTTTGAGGCCGGAGTCACACTACAGCGAGATACGGCCGAGTCTCGCAGGTTAAATACAAGCTCTGGCACCGGCACTCCGGAGCGGAGCGTGCGGCTCCATGTATTGCTGTGCGGCTGCACGCTCCGCTCCGGAGTGCCGGTGCCAGAGCTTGGTTTTAACCTGTGAGACACGGCCGTATCTCGCTGTGTGTGATCCCGGCCTAAGGGTGCAGAAACGCTGCAGTTCGGCACAAAAGAAGTGACATGCTGCGGAGAAAAAAAAAAGCTGCGTTTCGGTGCGGCCTTTTCCGCAGCATGTGCACAACAAGTCTGCGGCTCCCATAGACTTACATTGGTTGTGCACTACAATGCGGATTTGCTGCAATTCTGTGCGGCAAAAAACGCTGCGGATCTGCAATCAAATCCGCAACGTGTGCACACAGCCTTAGCATTTAGTGAGCCTAGCAAAAAGGCAAGCAAAAAACAAGTGTGGGATTGCACTTTTTTTGCAATTTCATCGCACTTTGAATTTTTTTCACATTTCCTGTTACACGACATGGTGAAACCAATGGTGTCGTTCAAAAGTAGAACTTGTCCCGCAAAAGATAAGCCCCCACATGGCCATATTGACGGAAACATTATGGCTCTGGAAAGAAGGGGAGCGATAAACGAAAAAAGCTCCAGGGGTGAAGGGGTTTAGAAACATGGATATGGACATATCTATGGAAATAGATATATAGATATATCTGTATGTATCCATCTATCCCATATCTATCTAATTCTATCCATCTGTCTGTGTCTATCTATCTATCTATCTATCTATCTATCTATCATCTCTCTATCCTATATCTATCTATCTATCTATCTATCTATCTATCTATTATCTCTCTATCCCATATCTATCTATCTATTATCTGTCTGTGTCTATCTATCTATCTATCATCTCTCTATCCCATATCTATCTATCTATTATCTGTCTGTCTATCTATCTATCTATTATCTCTCTATCCCATATCTATCTATCTATTATCTGTCTGTGTCTATCTATCTATCTATCTATCTATCTATCATCTCTCTATCCCATATCTATCTATTATCTGTCTGTGTCTATCTATCTATTATCTCTCTATCCCATATCTATCTATCTATCTATTATCTCTCTATCCCATATCTATCTATCTATTATCTGTCTGTGTCTATCTATCTATCTATCATCTCTCTATCCCATATCTATCTATCTATTATCTGTCTGTGTCTATCTATCTATTATCTCTCTATCCCATATCTATCTATCTATCTATCTATCTATCTATCTATCTATCTATCTATCTATCTATCTATCTATCTATCTATCTATTATCTCTCTATCCCATATCTATCTATCTATTATCTGTCTGTGTCTATCTATCTATCTATCTATCTATCTATCTATCATCTGTCTGTCTATTATCTATCTATCCCATATCTATCTATCCCACATCTATCTATCTATCTATCTATCCCACATCTATCTATCTATCTCATATCTATCTCTCTCTCTATCTAATATCTATCTATCTATCCCATATCTATCTATCTCTCTATCTATTATCTATCTATCTATCTATCTATCTATCTATCTATCGCTCTGTGTAATGGAGTGTGGGTTGGACAAATGTAAAAGAGGAGTTGGACAGAAATGACACCACAAATCTTTTTGAAGAGAGAGGAGGGAGAGGAGGGAGGGGTTTGGGTGTGTTTTTGGAGGGGGTGTGCTAGATTCGGGCTTAGTGGCATTGCAAAGCATCATGGAACTTGTAGTATTAGGTCACAATAAGGAAGTAGTCGATTAACCCCATGAGAGCTGAATCCAGCACTGAAGATGTGCTGCTACAGCATGATAACAGCTAATATTGCTAAAATAAACACAGTAGATGTTTTCAGTGGCACATAATAGCAAGATTTATGAAAAAAAAAAAAAAACTTTATAGTAGTGGATAACTTCTTTAACTTTTGCTGGAAGCTCTGAGAAGCAAAGGGTGCACCGCCGTGCCGTTAGTTCGGCACGGTGGGTCTTTTTGCCCCTTTACGTGGTTTTCGTTTAGGGTTTTTTGTAGACTGCATGGTTCTCTTTGCTGTCCTCGCTCTGTCTAGAGTATCGGGCCTCACTTTGCTGAATCTATTTCATTCCTACGTTTGTCTTTTCATCTTGCTGGCAGTCATTGTGTGTGGGGGGCTGCCTGTTCCTTTGGGGTGTTTCTCTGAGGTAAGTCAGGCTTGTATCTCTGTCTTCGGGCTGGTCAGCTCCTCGGGCGGTGCCGAGTTGCGTGGGTAGTGATGGGCGCAGTCCACTGCTGCTTATAGTTGTGTGAGGATAGATCGGGTACTGCGGTCTGCGGAGATTCCACGTCTCGGAGCTCGTCCTATTGTTTTTGGTTATTGCCAGATCTCTGTATGTGCGCTGATTACTGCACGCTGTGTTGCCTGATTGCCAGCCATAACAGTACAAGGAGCCACACCAATGATTCCCAATAGAGGGAAAAAAGAAATCCTGACATCATTTTTTTTCCTTAGCTCTGTCTTCAGTCTTTTTTTCCCCCTAGACATTGGAGTGCTTCAGGACACAGCTGTGGACATGGATATTCAGGCTCTGTGCTCCTCAATGGATAATCTCGTTGTAAATGTACAAAAGATTCAAGATACTATTGATCAGAAATCGATGCTAGAACCAAGAATTCCGATTCCTGATTTGTTTTTTGGTGACAGAACTAAGTTCCTGAGCTTCAGAAATAATTGTAAGCTATTTTTGGCCTTGAAACCTCATTCTTCTGGTAATCCTATTCAACAGGTTTTGATTATTATTTCTTTTTTGCGCGGCGACCCACAGGACTGGGCGTTTTCTCTTGCACCAGGAGATTCTGCATTGAGTAATGTTGATGCATTTTTCCAGGCGCTGGGATTGCTTTACGATGAGCCTAATTCAGTGGATCAGGCTGAGAAAAATCTGCTGGCTTTATGCCAGGGTCAGGATGATGTAGAAGTATATTGTCAGAAATTTAGGAAGTGGTCAGTACTCACTCTGTGGAATGAATCTGCACTAGCGGCTTGGTTCAGAAAGGGTCTCTCTGAAGCTCTTAAGGATGTAATGGTGGGATTTCCTATGCCTGCTGGTTTGAATGAGTCTATGTCCTTGGCCATTCAGATCGGTCGTCGCTTGCGCGAGCGTAAATCTGTGCACCATCTGGCGGTATTGTCTGAGAGTAAACCTGAGCCTATGCAGTGCGACAGGACTATGACTAAAGTAGAACGGCAA
The DNA here is from genome assembly GCF_032444005.1 of Ranitomeya imitator. NCBI lineage: Eukaryota > Metazoa > Chordata > Amphibia > Anura > Dendrobatidae > Ranitomeya > Ranitomeya imitator. The sequence continues at coordinate 252,317,915 of NC_091282.1, forward strand.
GAACACAGACGTCTGAACAGACTGTGTTTCTATTGTGGTGATTCTACTCATGCTATTTCTAATTGTCCTAAATGCACTAGGCGGTTCGATAGCTCTGCCGTTATTGGTACTGTACAGTCCAAATTCCTTTTGTCCATTACCTTAATGTGCTCTTTGTCATCGTATTCTGTCATGGCGTTTGTGGATTCAGGCGCTGCCCTGAATCTGATGGATTTGGATTATGCTAAACGTTGTGGATTTTTCTTGGAGCCTTTGCGGTGTCCTATTCCGTTGAGAGGAATTGATGCTACACCTTTGGCCAAGAATAAGCCTCAGTACTGGGCCCAGCTGACCATGTGCATGGCTCCTGCACATCAGGAAGTTATTCGCTTTCTGGTACTGCATAATTTGCATGATGTGGTCGTGTTGGGGTTGCCATGGCTACAAACCCATAATCCAGTATTGGATTGGAACTCTATGTCGGTAACCAGCTGGGGTTCTCAGGGAGTACATGGTGATGTTCCATTTTTGTCTATTTCGTCATCCATTCCTTCTGACATCCCAGAGTTCTTGTCGGACTTTCAGGATGTATTTGAAGAGTCCAAGTCTGATGCCCTACCTCCGCATAGGAATTGTGATTGTGCTATCAATTTGATTCCTGGTAGTAAATTCCCTAAGGGTCGTTTATTTAATTTGTCCGTACCTGAACACACCGCTATGCGCAGTTATGTGAAGGAGTCCCTGGAGAAGGGACATATTCGCCCATCGTCGTCACCATTGGGAGCAGGGTTCTTTTTTGTAGCCAAGAAGGATGGTTCGCTGAGACCGTGTATTGATTACCGCCTTCTTAATAAGATCACTGTTAAGTTTCAGTATCCCTTGCCATTGATTTCTGACTTGTTTGCTCGGATTAAGGGGGCTAGTTGGTTTACTAAGATTGATCTTCGTGGTGCGTATAATCTGGTGAGAATCAGGCAGAGAGATGAATGGAAAACGGCATTTAATACGCCCGAGGGTCATTTTGAGTATCTGGTGATGCCGTTTGGACTTGCCAATGCTCCATCTGTTTTTCAGTCTTTTATGCATGATATTTTCCGTGAGTATCTGGATAAATTCTTGATTGTTTACTTGGATGACATTTTGATCTTCTCAGATGATTGGGAGTCTCATGTGAAGCAAGTCAGAATGGTTTTCCAGGTACTGCGTGCTAATTCCTTGTTCGTGAAGGGATCAAAGTGTCTCTTCGGTGTGCAGAAAGTTTCATTTTTGGGGTTCATCTTTTCCCCTTCTACTATCGAGATGGATCCGGTTAAGGTTCAGGCCATCCAGGATTGGACTCAGCCGACATCTCTAAAAAGTCTGCAGAAATTCCTGGGCTTTGCTAATTTTTATCGTCGCTTCATCTGTAATTTTTCTAGCATTGCCAGACCATTGACCGATTTGACCAAGAAGGGTGCTGATTTGGTTAATTGGTCTTCTGCTGCCGTGGAAGCTTTTCAGGAGTTGAAGCGTCGTTTTTGCTGTGCCCCTGTGTTGTGTCAACCTGATGTTTCTCTTCCGTTCCAGGTCGAGGTTGATGCTTCTGAGATTGGTGCAGGGGCGGTTTTGTCACAGAGAGGTTCTGGTTGCTCAGTGTTCAAACCATGTGCTTTCTTTTCCAGGAAATTTTCTGCTACTGAGCGTAATTATGATGTGGACAACCGAGAGTTGCTGGCCATGAAGTGGGCATTCGAGGAGTGGCGTCATTGGCTTGAGGGTGCTAAGCATCGCGTGGTGGTTTTGACTGATCATAAGAACCTTACTTATCTTGAGTCTGCCAAGCGCTTGAATCCTAGACAGGCCCGTTGGTCGTTATTTTTTGCTCGTTTTGATTTTGTGATTTCATACCTTCCGGGCTCTAAAAATGTGAAGGCGGATGCTCTGTCTAGGAGTTTTGTGCCCGACTCTCCGGGGTTATCTGAGCCGGCGAGTATCCTCAAGGAAGGAGTCATTGTGTCTGCCATCTCCCCTGATTTGCGGAGAGTGTTGCAGAAATTTCAGGCTAATAAACCTGATCGTTGTCCGGCCGAGAAACTGTTCGTCCCTGATAGGTGGACTAGTAAAGTTATCTCTGAACTTCATTGTTCGGTGCTGGCCGGTCATCCAGGAATCTTTGGTACCAGGGAGTTGGTTGCTAGATCCTTCTGGTGGCCATCTCTGTCACGGGATGTGCGTGCTTTTGTGCAGTCCTGTGGAATTTGTGCTAGGGCTAAGCCCTGCTGTTCACGTGCCAGTGGGTTGCTTTTGCCCTTGCCGGTCCCGAAGAGGCCTTGGACACATATTTCGATGGATTTCATTTCTGACCTTCCCGTTTCTCAAAAAATGTCGGTCATTTGGGTGGTCTGTGATCGCTTTTCTAAAATGGTCCATCTGGTGCCCTTGGTTAAATTGCCTTCCTCCTCTGATTTGGTGCCTTTGTTCTTCCAGCATGTGGTTCGTTTACATGGCATTCCTGAGAATATTGTTTCTGACAGAGGTTCCCAGTTTGTCTCGAGGTTCTGGCGAGCCTTTTGTGGTAGGATGGGCATTGACCTATCTTTCTCCTCGGCCTTCCATCCTCAGACTAATGGCCAGACCGAACGAACCAATCAGACCTTGGAAACATATCTGAGATGTTTTGTTTCCGCTGACCAGGATGATTGGGTGTCATTTTTGCCGTTGGCTGAGTTCGCCCTTAATAATCGGGCCAGCTCGGCTACCTTGGTCTCTCCATTTTTCTGCAATTCTGGGTTCCATCCTCGTTTCTCTTCAGGACAGGTTGAGTCTTCGGACTGTCCTGGTGTGGATTCTGTGGTGGACAGGTTGCAGCAGATCTGGACTCAGGTCTCAGGTTGCAGCAGATCTGGACTCCTGGGACCTTGTCCCAGGAGAAGGCTCAGCTTTTCGCTAATCGCAGACGCCGTGTGGGACCCCGACTTCGTGTTGGGGATCTGGTTTGGTTATCTTCTCGTCATATTCCTATGAAGGTTTCCTTTCCTAAATTTAAACCTCGTTTTATTGGTCCGTATAGGATTTCTGAGATTCTCAATCCGGTGTCTTTTCGTCTGATCCTCCCAGACTCCTTTTCCATACATAATGTATTCCATAGGTCGTTGTTGAGGAGATACGTGGCACCTATGGTTCCATCTGTGGAGCCTCCTGCCCCTGTTTTGGTGGAGGGGGAATTGGAGTATATTGTGGAGAAGATTTTGGATTCTCGTGTCTCTAGACGGAAACTCCAGTATCTGGTCAAATGGAAGGGTTATGCTCAGGAAGATAATTCCTGGGTTTTTGCCTCTGATGTCCATGCCCCAGATCTTGTTCGTGCCTTTCATGTGGCTCATCCTGGTCGGCCTGGGGGTTCTGGTGAGGGTTCGGTGACCCCTCCTCAAGGGGGGGGTACTGTTGTGAATTCTGTGGCTGAGTTCACTTCTGTGGTCACAAGTGGTATTGCAGTCTCTGGGCTTCCTCCCTCAGGTGTTTTGGTGAGCTCGTTGGCTGCCTTGCTATTTAGCTCCACCTGAGTCTGTCTTCCTTGCTCCTTGTCAATGTTCCAGTGTTGGATCTGAGCTACTGCATCTTTCCTTGGGCCTGCTGCTCTGCTAGATAAGTGCTTCTAGTTTGTTTTCTGTTTTTTCTGTCCAGCTTGCTATTAACTTTTGCTGGAAGCTCTGAGAAGCAAAGGGTGCACCGCCGTGCCGTTAGTTCGGCACGGTGGGTCTTTTTGCCCCTTTGCGTGGTTTTCGTTTAGGGTTTTTTGTAGACTGCATGGTTCTCTTTGCTGTCCTCGCTCTGTCTAGAGTATCGGGCCTCACTTTGCTGAATCTATTTCATTCCTACGTTTGTCTTTTCATCTTGCTGGCAGTCATTGTGTGTGGGGGGCTGCCTGTTCCTTTGGGGTGTTTCTCTGAGGTAAGTCAGGCTTGTATTTCTGTCTTCGGGCTGGTCAGCTCCTCGGGCGGTGCCGAGTTGCGTGGGTAGTGATGGGCGCAGTCCACTGCTGCTTATAGTTGTGTGAGGATAGATCGGGTACTGCGGTCTGCGGAGATTCCACGTCTCGGAGCTCGTCCTATTGTTTTTGGTTATTGCCAGATCTCTGTATGTGCGCTGATTACTGCACGCTGTGTTGCCTGATTGCCAGCCATAACAGAGTCTATGTCTTTGGCCATTCAGATCGGTCGACGCTTGCGTGAGCGTAAATCTGTGCACCATTTGGCGGTATTACCTGAGATTAAACCTGAGCCTATGCAGTGCGATAGGACTATGACCAGAGTTGAACGGCAAGAACACAGACGTCTGAATGGGCTGTGTTTCTACTGTGGTGATTCCACTCATGCTATCTCTGATTGTCCTAAGTGGTTCGCTAGGTCTGCCACCATTGGTACAGTACAGTCAAAATTTCTTCTGTCCGTTACCTTGATCTGCTCTTTGTCATCGTATTCTGTCATGGCGTTTGTGGATTCAGGCGCTGCCCTGAATTTGATGGACTTGGAATATGCTAAGCGTTGTGGGTTTTTCTTGGAGCCCTTGCAGTGTCCTATTCCATTGAGAGGAATTGATGCTACGCCTTTGGCCAAGAATAAGCCTCAATACTGGACCCAGCTGACCATGTGCATGGCTCCTGCACATCAGGAGGTTATTCGCTTTCTGGTGTTGCATAATCTGCATGATGTGGTCGTGTTGGGGTTGCCATGGCTACAAGCCCATAATCCAGTATTGGTTTGGAAATCCATGTCGGTGTCCAGCTGGGGTTGTCAGGGGGTACATGGTGATGTTTCATTTCTGTCAATTTCGTCATCCACCCCTTCTGAGGTTCCAGAGTTCTTGTCTGATTACCGGGATGTATTTGATGAGCCCAAGTCCGATGCCCTACCTCCGCATAGGGATTGTGATTGTGCTATCAATTTGATTCCTGGTAGTAAATTCCCAAAAGGTCGACTGTTTAATTTATCCGTGCCTGAGCACACCGCTATGCGCAGTTATGTGAAGGAATCCCTGGAGAAGGGGCATATTCGCCCGTCATCGTCGCCATTAGGAGCAGGGTTCTTTTTTGTAGCCAAGAAGGATGGTTCGCTGAGACCTTGTATAGATTACCGCCTTCTTAATAAGATCACTGTTAAATTTCAGTACCTTTTGCCATTGTTATCTGATTTGTTTGCTCGGATTAAGGGGGCTAGTTGGTTCACCAAGATAGATCTTCGTGGTGCGTATAATCTGGTGCGAATCAGGCGAGGCGATGAATGGAAAACTGCATTTAATACGCCCGAGGGTCATTTTGAGTATCTAGTGATGTCATTCGGACTTGCCAATGCTCCATCAGTGTTTCAGTCCTTTATGCATGACATCTTCCGAGAGTACCTGGATAAATTCCTGATTGTGTACTTGGATGACATTTTGATCTTCTCGGATGATTGGGAGTCTCATGTGAAGCAGGTCAGAACGGTTTTTCAGGTCCTGCGTGCTAATTCTTTGTTTGTGAAGGGATCAAAGTGTCTCTTTGGTGTGCAGAAGGTTTCATTTTTGGGGTTCATCTTTTCCCCTTCTACTATCGAGATGGATCCTGTTAAGGTCCAAGCCATCCATGATTGGACTCAGCCGACATCTCTGAAAAGTCTGCAAAAGTTCCTGGGCTTTGCTAATTTTTATCGTCGCTTCATCTGCAATTTTTCTAGTATTGCCAAACCATTGACCGATTTGACCAAGAAGGGTGCTGATTTGGTCAATTGGTCTTCTGCTGCTGTGGAAGCTTTTCAAGAGTTGAAGCGTCATTTTTCTTCTGCCCCTGTGTTGTGTCAACCAGATGTTTCTCTTCCGTTCCAGGTCGAGGTTGATGCTTCTGAGATTGGAGCAGGGGCTGTTTTGTCGCAGAGAGGTTCTGATTGCTCAGTGATGAAACCATGCGCTTTTTTTTCCAGGAAGTTTTCGCCTGCTGAGCGAAATTATGATGTGGGCAACCGAGAGTTGCTGGCCATGAAGTGGGCATTCGAGGAGTGGCGTCATTGGCTTGAAGGAGCTAAGCATCGCGTGGTGGTATTGACTGATCATAAGAACTTGACTTATCTCGAGTCTGCTAAGCGTTTGAATCCTAGACAGGCTCGTTGGTTGCTGTTTTTTGCCCGTTTTGACTTTGTGATTTCGTACCTTCCGGGCTCTAAAAATGTGAAGGCAGATGCTCTGTCTAGGAGTTTTGTGCCCGACTCTCTGGGTTTATCTGAGCCGGCGGGTATCCTCAAGGAAGGAGTAATTGTGTCTGCCATCTCCCCTGATTTGCGGCGGGTGCTGCAAAAATTTCAGGCTAATAAACCTGATCGTTGTCCAGCGGAGAAACTGTTTGTCCCTGATAGGTGGACGAATAAAGTTATCTCTGAGGTTCATTGTTCGGTGTTGGCTGGTCATCCTGGAATCTTTGGTACCAGAGAGTTAGTGGCTAGATCCTTTTGGTGGCCATCTCTGTCGCGGGATGTGCGTACTTTTGTGCAGTCCTGTGGGATTTGTGCTCGGGCTAAGCCCTGCTGTTCTCGTGCCAGTGGGTTGCTTTTGCCCTTGCCGGTCCCGAAGAGGCCTTGGACACATATCTCTATGGATTTTATTTCAGATCTTCCCGTTTCTCAAAAGATGTCAGTCATTTGGGTGGTCTGTGATCGCTTTTCTAAGATGGTCCATCTGGTACCCATGTCTAAATTGCCTTCCTCCTCTGATTTGGTGCCATTGTTCTTCCAGCATGTGGTTCGTTTGCATGGCATTCCAGAGAATATCGTTTCTGACAGAGGTTCCCAGTTTGTTTCGAGGTTTTGGCGAGCCTTTTGTGGTAGGATGGGCATTGACTTGTCTTTTTCCTCGGCTTTCCATCCTCAGACTAATGGCCAGACCGAACGAACCAATCAAACCTTGGAAACCTATCTGAGATGCTTTGTTTCTGCCGATCAGGATGACTGGGTGTCCTTTTTGCCTTTGGCTGAGTTTGCCCTTAATAATCGGGCCAGCTCGGCTACCTTGGTTTCGCCATTTTTCTGCAATTCTGGGTTTCATCCTCGTCTCTCTTCAGGACAAGTTGAGTCTTCGGACTGTCCTGGTGTGGATACTGTGGTGGACAGGTTGCAGCAGATTTGGACTCATGTAGTGGACAATTTGACCTTGTCCCAGGAGAAGGCTCAACGTTTCGCTAATCGCAGACGCCGTGTGGGTCCCCGACTTCGTGTTGGGGATCTGGTTTGGTTATCTTCTCGTCATATTCCTATGAAGGTTTCCTCTCCTAAGTTTAAACCTCGTTTCATTGGTCCGTATAGGATTTCTGAGGTTCTTAATCCTGTCTTTTCGTCTGACCCTCCCAGATTCTTTTTCCATACATAACGTATTCCATAGGTCATTGTTGCGGAGATACGTGGCACCTATGGTTCCATCTGTTGACCCTCCTGCCCCGGTTTTGGTGGAGGGGGAATTGGAGTATATTGTGGAGAAGATTTTGGATTCTCGTGTTTCTAGACGGAAACTCCAGTATCTGGTTAAATGGAAGGGTTATGCTCAGGAAGATAATTCCTGGGTTTTTGCCTCTGATGTCCATGCTCCCGATCTTGTTCGTGCCTTTCATGTGGCTCATCCTGGTCGGCCTGGGGGCTCTGGTGAGGGTTCGGTGACCCCTCCTCAAGGGGGGGGTACTGTTGTGAATTCTGTGGCAGAGCTCCCTCCTGTGTTCACAAGTGGTACTTCGGCTGATTCTCTCTGGGAGCTTCTGTTTGTGGAGGAAAGTGGTACTGCGGCTTCTGAGTTTCCTCCCTCAGGTGATCTGGTGAGGTCGTTAGGTGCTTCTCTACTTAACTCCACCTAATGCTTTGATCCACGCTTCCTGTCAATGTTCCAGTGTTGGACTTGTTTTTCCCTGGATTATTCCTGTGGCCTGCTGCTCTGCATAGCTAAGTTCTTCTTTGCTATTTGTTTGCTATTTTTTCTGTCCAGCTTGTCTAATTGTTTTGCTGGAAGCTCTGGGACGCAAAGGGTGTACCTCCGTGCCGTTAGTTCGGTACGGAGGGTCTTTTTGCCCCCTTTGCGTGGTTTTATTTAGGGTTTTGTGTAGACCGCAAAGTTATCTTTCCTATCCTCGCTCTGTTAAGAAAGTCGGGCCTCACTTTGCTGAATCTATTTCATCCCTACGTTTGTCTTTTCATCTTAACTCACAGTCATTATATGTGGGGGGCTGCCTTTTCCTTTGGGGTATTTCTCTGAGGCAAGGTAGGCTTATTTTCTATCTTCAGGCTAGTTAGTTTCTCAGGCTGTGCCGAGTTGCATAGGTAGAGTTAGGCGCAATCCACGGCTGCCTCTAGTGTTGTTTGGAGAGGATTAGGGATTGCGGTCTGCAGAGTTCCCACGTCTCAGAGCTCGTTCTATTATTTTGGGTTATTGTCAGATCACTGTATGTGCTCTGACCGCTATGTCCATTGTGATACTGAATTGCCTATCACAACAGTCACGCTGTAAACGGCGATAAACGGGCAGGACGGCGTACTGGGACCCGCACCTGTCCCTGCCACTATAATGAGGCCTTAACTTTCCCTTATCTCAGGGGTACCTATGAGAAAGCAGATGAGTGGAAGCATGTGACCAAAAGAAGCAAGAAGACCATGGAGAAATCACCAACCACACAACTGAAGAACCGATATCAAATCTTTGTAGAGGATGAAGATGGCACACCTAAGAATGAAGCAATACCAGCAAGCAAAAAAGAAAAGGGCACACAGCAACAAGTGACAGCAAAAAGTACAGCCAAGAAGCAACGAAGAGTGGTGGTGGTGGGAGACTCACTACTGAGAGGCACCGAAGCAGCCATCTGCAGACCGGACATAACTGCAAGAGAAGTATGCTGCCTTCCAGGTGCGATGATCAAGGATGTGACCGATAGGATACCAAAGCTCTTCAGCTCCAAGGACGTCCACCCATTTCTTCTGATACATGTTGGCACCAATGACACGGCAAGGAAGGACCTACCGACAATCTGCAAGGACTTTGAAGAGTTGGGGAAGAAAGTAAAGGAACTGGATGCACAGGTAGTTTTTTCTTCTATCCTTCCAGTAGACGGGCATGGCACCAGGAGATGGAACAGGATCCTTGATGCAAACAACTGGCTAAGACGATGGTGCAGACAACAAGGATTTGGATTCCTAGACCACGGTGTGAATTACTGGTATGATGGACTCCTCGCCAGAGACGGACTACACCTCAACAAACCTGGGAAACACACATTCGCCAGAAGACTCGCTACACTCATCAGGAGGGCGTTAAACTAGAAGAAGAGGGGACGGGAAGAAAAACATTAGACTCGAACAAAGACGACCCAGGAAAACATACTCAGAAGGGAGGTAAGAACATTTCTAAAACAATCCACAGTGAGGAGATTGGAACAAAACAAAATCCTCTAAACTGCATGCTCGCAAACGCCAGAAGCCTGACAAACAAGATGGAAGAACTAGAAGCAGAAATATCTACAGGTAACTTTGACATAGTGGGAATAACCGAGACATGGTTAGATGAAAGCCATGACTGGGCAGTTAACTTACAGGGTTACAGTCTGTTTAGAAAGGATCGTAAAAATCGGAGAGGAGGAGGGGTTTGTCTCTATGTAAAGTCTTGTCTAAAGTCCACTTTAAGGGAGGATATTAGCGAAGGGAATGAGGATGTCGAGTCCATATGGGTTGAAATTCATGGAGGGAAAAATGGTAACAAAATTCTCATTGGGGTCTGTTACAAACCCCCAAATATAACAGAAAGCATGGAAAGTCTACTTCTAAAGCAGATAGATGAAGCTGCAACCCATAATGAGGTCCTGGTTATGGGGGACTTTAACTACCCGGATATTAACTGGGAAACAGAAACCTGTGAAACCCATAAAGGCAACAGGTTTCTGCTAATAACCAAGAAAAATTATCTTTCACAATTGGTGCAGAATCCAACCAGAGGAGCAGCACTTTTAGACCTAATACTATCTAATAGACCTGACAGAATAACAAATCTGCAGGTGGTTGGGCATTTAGGAAATAGCGACCACAATATTGTGCAGTTTCACCTGTCTTTCACTAGGGGGACTTGTCAGGGAGTCACAAAAACATTGAACTTTAGGAAGGCAAAGTTTGAACAGCTTAGAGATGCCCTTAATCTGGTAGACTGGGACAATATCCTCAGAAATGAGAATACAGATAATAAATGGGAAATGTTTAAGAACATCCTAAATAGGCAGTGTAAGCGGTTTATACCTTGTGGGAATAAAAGGACTAGAAATAGGAAAAACCCAATGTGGCTAAACAAAGAAGTAAGACAGGCAATTAACAGTAAAAAGAAAGCATTTGCACTACTAAAGCAGGATGGCACCATTGAAGCTCTAAAAAACTATAGGGAGAAAAATACTTTATCTAAAAAACTAATTAAAGCTGCCAAAAAGGAAACAGAGAAGCACATTGCTAAGGAGAGTAAAACTAATCCCAAACTGTTCTTCAACTATATCAATAGTAAAAGAATAAAAACTGAAAATGTAGGCCCCTTAAAAAATAGTGAGGAAAGAATGGTTGTAGATGACGAGGAAAAAGCTAACATATTAAACACCTTCTTCTCCACGGTATTCACGGTGGAAAATGAAATGCTAGGTGAAATCCCAAGAAACAATGAAAACCCTATATTAAGGGTCACCAATCTAACCCAAGAAGAGGTGCGAAACCGGCTAAATAAGATTAAAATAGATAAATCTCCGGGTCCGGATGGCATACACCCACGAGTACTAAGAGAACTAAGTAATGTAATAGATAAACCATTATTTCTTATTTTTAGTGACTCTATAGCGACAGGGTCTGTTCCGCAGGACTGGCGCATAGCAAATGTGGTGCCAATGTTCAAAAAGGGCTCTAAAAGTGAACCTGGAAATTATAGGCCAGTAAGTCTAACCTCTATTGTTGGTAAAATATTTGAAGGGTTTCTGAGGGATGTTATTCTGGATTATCTCAATGAGAATAACTGTTTAACTCCATATCAGCATGGGTTTATGAGAAATCGCTCCTGTCAAACCAATCTAATCAGTTTTTATGAAGAGGTAAGCTATAGACTGGACCACGGTGAGTCATTGGACGTGGTATATCTCGATTTTTCCAAAGCGTTTGATACCGTGCCGCACAAGAGGTTGGTACACAAAATGAGAATGCTTGGTCTGGGGGAAAATGTGTGTAAATGGGTTAGTAACTGGCTTAGTGATAGAAAGCAGAGGGTGGTTATAAATGGTATAGTCTCTAACTGGGTCGCTGTGACCAGTGGGGTACCGCAGGGGTCAGTATTGGGACCTGTTCTCTTCAACATATTCATTAATGATCTGGTAGAAGGTTTACACAGTAAAATATCGATATTTGCAGATGATACAAAACTATGTAAAGCAGTTAATACAAGAGAAGATAGTATTCTGCTACAGATGGATCTGGATAAGTTGAAAACTTGGGCTGAAAGGTGGCAGATGAGGTTTAACAATGATAAATGTAAGGTTATACACATGGGAAGAGGGAATCAATATCACCATTACACACTGAACGGGAAACCACTGGGTAAATCTGACAGGGAGAAGGACTTGGGGATCCTAGTTAATGATAAACTTACCTGGAGCAGCCAGTGCCAGGCAGCAGCTGCCAAGGCAAACAGGATCATGGGGTGCATTAAAAGAGGTCTGGATACACATGATGAGAGCATTATACTGCCTCTGTACAAATCCCTAGTTAGACCGCACATGGAGTACTGTGTCCAGTTTTGGGCACCGGTGCTCAGGAAGGATATAATGGAACTAGAGAGAGTACAAAGGAGGGCAACAAAATTAATAAAGGGGATGGGAGAACTACAATACCCAGATAGATTAGCGAAATTAGGATTATTTAGTCTAGAAAAAAGACGACTGAGGGGCGATCTAATAACCATGTATAAGTATATAAGGGGACAATACAAATATCTCGCTGAGGATCTGTTTATACCAAGGAAGGTGACGGGCACAAGGGGGCATTCTTTGCGTCTGGAGGAGAGAAGGTTTTTCCACCAACATAGAAGAGGATTCTTTACTGTTAGGGCAGTGAGAATCTGGAATTGCTTGCCTGAGGAGGTGGTGATGGCGAACTCAGTCGAGGGGTTCAAGAGAGGCCTGGATGTCTTCCTGGAGCAGAACAATATTGTATCATACAATTATTAGGTTCTGTAGAAGGACGTAGATCTGGGTATTTATTATGATGGAATATAGGCTGAACTGGATGGACAAATGTCTTTTTTCGGCCTTACTAACTATGTTACTATGTTACTATGTATGATGGTTAGGAGGCCTGAGCCGCCAGCGTATCCCTGTCTCCTGTGCAGGCCCTATAAGTGGCCCCCTCTTTCCCCCAGGGAGGAGGACTGCACCAGTGTAAAAACACAACAATAAACAGGGTATACAGACAAGGTATAACTAAAAGTCTCAAACTCACCAAATGCTCACATAACCACAGAGGGTACACATAGAAGGGAAGAGAAGGATAAAACTAGGAAGGAAAACAGGTTTAACAAGCAACCAAAACAGCAGACACCAATCTCTGTAATAAACCTCCAAGCTCCAAATATCACTCTCCTTCAACCTCCAAGCCAGGCAGCAGAACTGATCACTGACACTAGCTGTAGTCAAGGCTGGGTCTATATAGAGAAGGAGATTACAAAAATTCACTTCAGCTGAGAGACTCAGCTCACAGCAACTTAGCAAATAAGGTTAACTCCTGCACTGCTGGCACAAAGCAGCCAGGTCAAAATACAGGAGAAGAGCTTCTGTTCACTGTGTGTGAACGAGGCCCAGAGCGCTGCGGTTCTCTGGAACCGCTCTGTCGCGGTAGCCCCGTGACAGATTGAGTAGTAGTTTTAATTTATGTACAGTGGGGCAAAAAAGTATTTAGTCAGTCAGCAATAGCGCAAGTTCCACCACTTAAAAAGATGAGAGGCGTCTGTAATTTACATCATAGGTAGACCTCAACTATGGGAGACAAACTGAGAAAAAAAAATCCAGAAAATCACATTGTCTGTTTTTTTAACATTTTATTTGCATATTATGGTGGAAAATAAGTATTTGGTCAGAAACAAACAATCAAGATTTCTGGCTCTCACAGACCTGTACGTTCTTCTTTAAGAGTCTCCTCTTTCCTCCACTCATTACCTGTAGTAATGGCACCTGTTTAAACTTGTTATCAGTATAAAAAGACACCTGTGCACACCCTCAAACAGTCTGACTCCAAACTCCACTATGGTGAAGACCAAAGAGCTGTCAAAGGACACCAGAAACAAAATTGTAGCCCTGCACCAGGCTGGGAAGACTGAATCTGCAATAGCCAACCAGCTTGGAGTGAAGAAATCAACAGTGGGAGCAATAATTAGAAAATGGAAGACATACAAGACCACTGATAATCTCCCTCGATCTGGGGCTCCACGCAAAATCTCACCCCATAGGGTCAGAATGATCACAAGAACGGTGAGCAAAAATCCCAGAACCACGCGGGTGGACCTAGTGAATGAACTGCAGAGAGCTGGGACCAATGTAACAAGGCCTACCATAAGTAATACACTACGCCACCATGGACTCAGATCCTGCAGTGCCAGACGTGTCCCACTGCTTAAGCCAGTACATGTCCGGGCCTGTCTGAAGTTTGCTAGAGAGCATTTGGATGATCCAGAGGAGTTTTGGGAGAATGTCCTATGGTCTGATGAAACCAAACAGGAACTGTTTGGTAGAAACACAACTTGTCGTGTTTGGAGGAAAAAGAATACTGAGTTGCATCCATCAAACACCATACCTACTGTAAAGCATGGTGGTGGAAACATCATGCTTTGGGGCTGTTTCTCTGCAAAGGGGCCAGGACGACTGATCCGGGTACATGAAAGAATGAATGGGGCCATGTATCGTGAGATTTTGAGTGCAAACCTCCTTCCATCAGCAAGGGCATTGAAGATGAAACGTGGCTGGGTCTTCCAACATGACAATGATCCAAAGCACACCGCCAGGGCAACGAAGGAGTGGCTTCGTAAGAAGCATTTCAAGGTCCTGGAGTGGCCTAGCCAGTCTCCAGATCTCAACCCAATAGAAAACCATTGGAGGGAGTTGAAAGTCCGTGTTGCCAAGCGAAAAGCCAAAAACATCACTGCGCTAGAGGAGATCTGCATGGAGGAATGGGCCAACATACCAACAACAGTGTGTGGCAACCTTGTGAAGACTTACAGAAAACGTTTGACCTCTGTCATTGCCAACAAAGGATATATTACAAAGTATTGAGATGAAATTTTGTTTCTGACCAAATACTTATTTTCCACCATAATATGCAAATAAAATGTTAAAAAAACAGACAATGTGATTTTCTGGATTTTTTTTTCTCAGTTTATCTCCCATAGTTGAGGTCTACCTATGATGTAAATTACAGACGCCTCTCATCTTTTTAAGTGGTGGAACTTGCACTATTGCTGACTGACTAAATACTTTTTTGCCCCACTGTAATTCTGTGGTCAGTGCAACTTTTTGGAATCTTTTTGTTCCATTATTTGGTGAAGTGATGTGACCAAAAAAACAATTTTTGCCATTTTGATTTTTTTTCAGAAATGTATATGTGGCACCCCAGGAGTTCGGGTACCACAGTAGTGCTTCCTTCCTCTCGGTGAGGGTAGTGCTATGCATGGAGACAAGTGAGATTCCCTTTGGCAGGTTATCACACACACAACATCTTCCAAATTTAGGCCAGGAGGGGGAGCTCAAAACCCTGTTTTAGGGCAGCTTCCTTGGATAAAGATCATGGTTTGGAGGAGGAGTCAGAGTTGGTCCCAGGAGACCAGTCAATTCAGTTTGTACAGACAGTCTGTGAGCGAGGACAGACAGGAAAGGAGCAGAAAAGAGATTCAGGGCTCAAGGAGGCTGAGGATAAGCCTCAAGAGAGTCAGTGCGCAGAAGCCGGGTACCGGGAGCCCGAGGCAGAGTGGAACTACAAGACACTCAGCAGAGCCGGAGTGCATAAGATCATAAAAACACTTCCCAAATTTACACTTGTGGTACAGCAGCATCTTGGAGCCTGGAGTCACCGTGTAAAGACCCCAGTAGGCACCGCTCAAGCTGCTTACCATACAGGTACCTGTCCCAGGACAGGAGGCAGAATTAGGACCTTGCTTGGAGTACATCAGGCAGCAGGGACTTTAGCAAGCGCAAAGTGGAAGGCTCCCAACCTGACTTGCCAAGGGATTCCACTTGTTTCTAGGCTACATGGACTCCTATGTACCTGTTGCCGGTGCCCTGGACTGTGGCCTGCCAACTGCAGTAAACCAGGTAAAGACTTACAACTCGTGTCCTATCTTCATTCACCGGCACATACCATCAACGCCTTACACCTTAGGACCCCTGGGGACACTGCTTCACCTGTGGGAAGTGTACCATCAGTGCTGCAGTAACATCACACAGAGGACCGCTTTAACGCAGTGTCGGTTCCGCTATTGACCAAACACCACAGGTGGCATCATGACAGACTTATAAACATTTTTCCCTTAAAAGTCAATTCCCCTTTTACAGTGAATCCCAGGGCCACGGATCGGGTCCCAGGGCCACCGAGACAACCCCTTTAATAGCCGACCAAACCCGGTACCGAGTACCCCGCTGCCCTGGTGGGCAACTCATATACAGGTACTTATCCCTTAGGCAATAACTTCAGGGAGGTATCTGTAACACTCCAGGTAAGTAACCGGTTGTTAGTGATGTTACCTTACTTTCGGGGAGGGTGATATCATGCTTGGAGGCAAGGAGGATTCCCTTTATAACACAAGAAGGAAAAACGGCTAGAAGCCGCAGCCAGCTCACCGACCAGACCACCAGATATAGAGCACGAGAGTCCGTCCTGACCAAAGACGCCAAGCGAATGCAAATAGAAGAGATGAATGGGAACTCCAGCTCCAATAAAAAGGTGAAAGTCTTTATTAATCCAAATTTAAAAATGGTAATCCAACGCACATAGTGGACAGGTGGATGAAAGCGATAGTCTCAGCTACGCGTTTCGATCCAAAAGGATCTTACTCATGCCTTCTCAGGCATGAGTAAGATCCTTTTGGATCGAAACGCGTAGCTGAGACTATCGCTTTCATCCACCTGTCCACTATGTGCGTTGGATTACCATTTTTAAATTTGGATTAATAAAGACTTTCACCTTTTTATTGGAGCTGGAGTTCCCATTCATCTCTTCTATTAGGATTCCCTTTAGCATGTAACGCACCCACGTTCAACACATTCTGAATCCAGGCCAGAAGGGGGAGCTCAGGACCCGGATTCATGGGAGCTTCCTCAGCTTTAAGTGTTCTGGTCTGGAGGAGGAGTTAGGTTAGTTGGTGAGAGACAGTGGACAGAGAAGGAAGTCTGGAACTGAAATCAGACAGTGGAGCCGTACAGCCAGGACTGAGCTGTAGCTCCAGGGAAGGAAGTGAACCCGAGGGGTTGAGAGTGGTGGAGCAACTGAGGAAAGGAGCACAGAGGAGGAAAGGGGCTCAGAAGGGAACTGTGACTGAGCACCCTCAGAGCCGAAGCGCAGGAACCGTGAGCCCAAGGCTGTGTTGTTCTATAGGACACATAGCAGAACTGGAGTGCATAGGACTGTATGTTATTGCCCACACCACACCTGGAGACGAAGCAGCACCTGAAGAGCCTGGGTCGTGATAGAGACCTTATAAAACGGCTCAAACTGCCCACCATGCAGGTACCTGTAGGACAGGAGGGAGAGGACTCTGCCAGCAAGCTACAGGCAACAGAGACCTTGCATACTGGTGTGAGTAAGAAGGCTTACAGACCTCACCTGGGAGAGGGATCCTCTTTTGCCTCCAGGCCTGCCGGACCATATCACCACCTGTGCCTGGTACACTGAACTGTGGACTGCTACCACCAGTAAACCAGGTAAAGACTTTACAACTCTGTATCCGCCACTTATTTGTCGGCATACACCATCCTTGCCCACACACCTTGGGAGCCCAGGGCCAGACTGGCCATCGGGCAGTTTTGGCAAATGCCAGAAGGGCTGATGCCAGTAGTGGGCCGCTGCGCGACTCACCCTTCCCCCCCCTCCAGCGCCGCTGCATTCAACTATACCGGCATCTGATGCCGGTACAGTTGAATGCAATGATGGAGGAGAGAGCGTCACCTGACGCTCCCTCTCCCATCATTCCCTGCTCTGCCTCTGACAGACACTGCCGCACACTCACTGTGTCCCAGGCAGTGCAGCGGCAGCAGCCGAGACAGGAGCAGGGAGAACCGCGGGCACGAGGTGAGCATGGTGTTTTCTTTTGTTTTTTTTTACTGGACTGTGGGGCCATTCTAGGGGGGGAGGAGAGATGTGGGCTCTGCTGTATACTATGTGGGCTGTGCTATATACTACTGTGTGGGCTCTGCTATATACTACTATGTGGGCTGTGCTATATACTACTATGTGGGCTGTGCTGTATACTACTGTGTGGGCTGTGCTATATACTACTATGTGGGCTCTGCTGTATACTACTGTGTGGGCTGTGCTGTATACTACTGTGTGGGCTGTGCTGTATACTACTCTGTGGGCAGTGCTGTATACTACTGTGTGGGCAGTGCTGTATACTACTGTGTGGGCTATGCTGTATACTATGTGGGCTGTGCTGTATACTGTTACGTGGGCTGTTATCTGCTATGCGGATTGTGCTATATACTATGGGGGTATATTATATTCTATGGGGGAGGCCGTGTTATATACTATGTGGCTGTGTTATATACTATTGTGGGTGTATTATATTCTATGGGGGAGCATGGTGTTTTCTTTTGGTTTTTTTTACTGGACTGTGGGGCCATTCTAGGGGGGGAGGAGAGATGTGGGCTCTGCTGTATACTATGTGGGCTGTGCTATATACTACTGTGTGGGCTCTGCTATATACTACTATGTGGGCTGTGCTATATACTACTATGTGGGCTGTGCTGTATACTACTGTGTGGGCTGTGCTATATACTACTATGTGGGCTCTGCTGTATACTACTGTGTGGGCTGTGCTGTATACTACTGTGTGGGCTGTGCTGTATACTACTCTGTGGGCAGTGCTGTATACTACTGTGTGGGCTGTGCTGTATACTATGTGGGCTGTGCTGTATACTGTTACGTGGGCTGTTATCTGCTATGCGGATTGTGCTATATACTATGGGGGGTATATTATATTCTATGGGGGAGGCCGTGTTATATACTATGTGGCTGTGTTATATACTATTGTGGGTGTATTATATTCTATGGGGGAGGCTGTGTTATATACTATGGGGGGCTGCATTATATTCTATTGGGGCTACATTATATATTATGGGAAGGTGGGCTGTATTATATTCTATGGGGTGGCTGTATTATACTCTGGGTGGCTGCATTATGTTCTGTAGGGTGGTGGCTGCATTATACTATATGTGGGCTGCATTATACTGTATTGAGGACTGACGAATACGTTATACTATATGAAGAACTATGGGGTGCATTATACTATGGGAAGTGAATTGTACTACATGGATGACTATAGCGGTGCATTATACTATATGGCGCACTATGAGGAGTGTATTATGCTATATGGAGGACTGAGCAGTGTATTTTAATATATGGATGACTATAGGGAGTGTATTATACTATATGGAGGACTGTGGTGCACATTATAATATATGGAGGACTTTGAGGTGTATTTTACTAAACAAGTAAAATGCTGCATATTCAGATTGTGTTTGCTGGAACAAAAATCATTGTTCTCAGCAGCACATCGCCGGTGTAAAATGGTAGATGTGCTGCTGATAACATGATACTGTATGGTGATCTGTTAGTGATCTATTAGTGATCGTTCTGTCCCATCATTATTCCTCAGCTGGTGGAAAGAGGCCGGTAAACAAGTGTTGAACAACTTCAGTATTGTCGATAAAACTCATTTAGCGGCCTGAACTCAGCGCATGTAAATACAACCAAAATGCTTCTGTGTGATGTGCAATATGTTAGCATTTGGGGCCCCATTTTAAACTTTGCCTAGGCGTATGGCCCCACATTTTGGAAGTGCATTGAACAGCAAGGTGGATTGCAGCTTAGCGAGTGTGAACGAGCTGAGTGTGACCTGAGCGTAAGTGTGAACGGCGGTAAGTGTGACTTGTGATTCAGTGACTTTGGATTCAGGGAGTTTCTAAGGGAGGATTTACTGAATTGCTGTCTGTATTTTATTAATACTTTGCATTTGTTTTTTATTTAACGGTTGTGTCTGGTGCAATCCCCATTAGGAAATGTGCTCCACTATTGTTAATGCCATCCAGTGCACATCTTGCCACATGTATGCAGTCCTTGATCAGCCGGTCGAGGGTGCATACTGCTGTGCGTGATGTGAGCACGTTGTGCATTTGGAAGCCCGTATTCTGGATCTAAATGTGCAGCTGGCAACACTGAGATCCATTGACAACATGGAAAGGAGTCTTCTGCTCACTGAGCAGACGCTCAATGGGATAGATGAGGTGGGGGATGGTAGTATGGAGCTGCAGGACAGTGAAGTAGCAAGCTGGGTGACAGTTAGAAGGCCGGGTAGAGGGAAGAGTGTCAGGGAGGCTAGTCCTGATCTGGCACACCCCAATAAGTTTGCTAAGTTGGCAGATGAGAGGGGTGCCAGTACAGGGGTAGCAGTGCTGCAGCCAGGCATGTCCTCTGAAAGCCGGAGGAGTGACTGCTCCAGTAAGGAGGGAAATAGGAGTGCAGGCCAGACAGGTGCTGGTTGTGGGGGACTCAATTATTAGGGGAACAGATAGGGCAATCTGTCACAAAGACAGGGATTGTCGAACGGTGTGCTGCCTACCTGGCGCTCGAGTCTGACACATCGCTGATCGGGTGGACAGATTACTGGGAGGGGTTGGTGAGGACCCAGCGGTCATGGTGCACATTGGCACAAATGACAAAGTTAGAGGTAGATGGAAGGTCCTTAAAGATGATTTCAGGGAATTAGGCTGCAAGCTGAAAGCAAGGACCTCCAACGTGGTATTTTCCGAAATACTGCCTGTGCCACGCCAGAGAGGCAACAGGAGATTAGGGAGGTTAATAAGTGGCTCAAGAATTGCTGTAGGAAGGAGGGGTTTGGGTTCCTGCAGAACTGGGCCGACTTCTCAGTTGGCTACAGTCTCTACGCTAGGGACGGGCTGCACCTCAATGAGGAAGGTGCCGCTGTGCTGGGGGAGAAAATGGCTAGAAGGTTGGAGGAGTGTTTAAACTAGGGTTTGGGGGGGTATTCATTTTATAGGAGGGGAAGATAGTGCAGATAGAGACCTGGGCACAAATAAGGAATTTAGGGGTGGCGGTGGCATGGGGGTCGGGTTAGATCAATTAATAATTTAAGAAAGAATAGAGGTACAGAGAGGAACATCAAGTGCATGTATACTAATGCCGGAAGCCTCGCCAACAAAATGGACGAATTAGAATTAATCAGTGTATCAAAAAATTCCCAATAGTTAACCACCAGGCACTTCAACAATACATAACCACAAAAGAGACCTACAATAAAGTAGTCAAAATGAAGCGAACCAAATTAAAAAAATAATCATATTTATTGAAGACACATTTCATATATAAAAATGACAGACAAAAAACATAATCCAAGATATTCAACAGGAGGGGCTCCGGACAGTATACCAAACCTTATATTATAGATAGTAAATATATAGCTCCAAAAATCATATGCTATAGTACTCCCTTAGCTATAATATGTGCATTTGAGACATTTTCAGGAATAAAAATTAAAAATTAACAAGCAGGGACCTAGAGCCTTAAGGAAGGGGGTAAGAATTAGAATTAATGTTGTTGGAGCATAATTATCACATGGTGGGGATATCTGAAATGTGGCTGGATGAGAGCCATGACTGGGCTGTTAACTTACAGGGTTATAGTCTGTTCAGAAATGACCAAATGGATAGGCGAGGGGGAGGGGTGTGTCTATATGTAAAATCGTCCTTAAAACCCATCCGGCGTGATAATATAGGTGAATCTAATGAAAATGTAGAGTCCCTGTGGGTGGAGATAAGGGGAGGGGGAACAAATAATAAATTACTGATAGGGGTTTGTTATAAATGTCCAAAAATAATGGAAGCAATGGAGAATATCCTCGTAAAGCAAATAGATGAAGCTGCAACTCAAGGGGAAGTCATTATTATGGGGGACTTCAACTACCCTGAAAAAGATTGGGGAACAGAAGCCTGCAGTTCCAGCAAAGGTAATCGGTTTTTGACAACTATGAGAGACAAAATTACCTTTCACAACTGGTTCAGGACCCAACAAGAAGGGGGGCACTACTAGACCTATTATTAACCAACAGGCCAGACCGCATATCAAATATAAGGGTTGGGGGTCACTTGGGGAATAGTGATCACAAAATAATAAGTTTTCAGGTATCCTTTAATAAGATGTGTAGTAGAGGGGTTACAAGGACACTAAACTTCAGGAGGGCAAATTTCCAACAGATGAGAGAGGAACTTGGTGCAATTAACTGGGATGATATCCTGAGACATAAAAATACACAAAGAAAATGGGAGACATTTATTAGCATCCTGGAGAGAACCTGTGCACAGCATATACCATATGGGAATAAACATACTAGAAATAGGAGGAAACCAATATGGCTAAATAGAGCTGTAAAGGGTGCAATAAGTGACAAAAAGAAAGCATTTAGAGAATTAAAGGAAGTAGGTAGTGATGAGGCATTAAATAAATACAGAAAATTAAATAAAGTCTGGAAAACGCAAATCAAGGCAGCAAAGATTGAGACAGAGAGACTCATTGACAGAGAGAGTAAAAATAATCCCAAAATATTCTTTAACTATGTAAATAGTAAGAAACTAAAAAATGATAGTGTTGGTCCCCTTAAAAATAGTCTGGGTGAAATGGTGGATGAGGATGAGGAAAAAGCCAATATGCTAAATTACTTTTTTTCATCAGTATTTACACAAGAAAATCACATGGCAGACAAAATGACTAGTGATAAAAATTCGCCATTAAATGTCATCTGCTTAACCCAGCAGGAAGTACGGCGGCGTCTAAAAATCACTAAAATTGACAAATCTCCGGGCCCGGATGGGATACACCCTCGAGTACTGCAGGAATTAAGTACAGTCATTGATAGACCATTATTTTTAATCTTTAAAGACTCCATAATAACAGGGTCTGTACCACAGGACTGGCGTATAGCAAATGTGGTGCCAATATTCAAAAAGGGGACAAAAACTGAACTCGGTAATTATAGGCCAGTAATCTTAACATCTACTGTGGGTAAAATCCTGGAGGGCATTCTAAGGAATGCTATTCTGGAGTATCTGAAGAGGAATAACCTCATGACTCAGTATCAGCACGGGTTTACTAGGGACCGTTCATGTTAGACTAATTTGATCAACTTCTATGAAGAGGTAAGTTCCGGACTGGACCAAGGGAACCCAGTGGATGTAGTGGATATGGACTTTTCAAAAGCTTTTCATATGGTGCCACACAAAAGGTTGATACATAAAATGAGAATAATGGGGATAGGGGAAAATATGTGTAAGGGGGTTAAGAGCTGGCTCAGGGATAGGAAGCAAAGGGTGGTTATTAATGGAGCACACCGGGCTGGGTCACAGTTAGCAGTCGGGTACCACAGGGGTCAGTATTGGGCCCTCCTTTTTAACATATTTATTAATGACCTTGTAGGGGGCATTCAGAGTAGAATTTCAATATTTGCAGATGACACTGAACTCTGCAGGGTAATCAATACAGGGGAGGACAATTTTATATTACAGGATGATTTATGTGAACTAGAAGCTTGGGCTGATAAATGGCAAATGAGCTTTAATGGGGATAAATGTAAGGTCATGCACTTGGGTAGAAGTAATAAGATGTATAACTATGCGCTTAATTCTAAAACTCTGGGCAAAACCGTCAATCAAAAAGACCTGGGTGTATGGGTGGATGACAAACTCATATTCAGTGGCCAGTGTCAGGCAGCTGCTGCAAAGGCAAATAAAATAATGGGATGCATTAAAAGAGGCATAGATGCACATGAGGAGAACATAATTTTACCTCTATACAAGTCACTAGTTCGACCACACTTAGAATGCTGTGTACCGTTCTTGTCTCCAGTGTATAAGAAAGACATAGCTGAACTAGAGCGGGTGCAGAGAAGAGCGACCAAGGTCATTAGAGGACTGGGGGGTTTGCAATACCAAGATGGGTTATTACACTTGGGGCTATTTAGTTTGGAAAAACGAAGGCTAAGGGGTGATCTTATTTTAATGTATAAATATATGAGGGGACAGTACATAGACCTTTCTGACGATCTTTTTCATCATAGACCTGAGACAGGGACAAGGGGGCATCCTCTACGTCTGGAGGAAAGAAGGTTTAGGCATAATAAGACACGGGTTCTTTACTGTAAAAGCAGTGAGACTATAGAACTCTCTGCCGTATGATGTTGTAATGAGTGATTCATTTCTTAAATGTAAGAGGGGACTGGATGCCTTTCTTGAAAAGTATAATGTTACAGTGTATATATACTAGATTCTTTGATAGGGCGTTGATCCAGGGAACTAGTCAGATTGCCGTATGTGGAGTCGGGAAGGAATTTTTTTCCCCAAAGTGGAGCTTACTATTTGCCACATATTTTTTTTTTTTGCCTTCCTCTGGATCAACATGTTAGGGCATGTTAGGTTAGGCTATGGGTTGAACTAGATGGACTTAAAGTCTTCCTTCAACCTTAATAACTATGTTACTATGTTACTTTGCCTAAAACCGGCCCTGCCTACAAGTGTACAAAGATATTATACAGTCACCATGTGACAAGTGGGCCTGTGTAACTTCAAATGCCAGGGCTGAATTTTAGTCCCAGTCCGGCCCTTCCTGGGGACCCTGCTTCACCTGTGGGAAGTGTTACCATCTTGATGCAACAACATCACCTCAGAGGACCCCTTTAAGCAGCATCGGTCCCCTCTGACCGAGAACCACAGGTGGTGTCAAGAATAAACTTTATTACCAAAATTCCTTTGAAGACCTATATAAGGTGGTTATAAATGGTATAGTCTCTAACTGGGTCGCTGTGACCAGTGGGGTACCGCAGGGGTCAGTATTGGGACCTGTTCTCTTCAACATATTCATTAATGATCTGGTAGAAGGTTTACACAGTAAAATATCGATATTTGCAGATGATACAAAACTATGTAAAGCAGTTAATACAAGAGAAGATAGTATTCTGCTACAGATGGATCTGGATAAGTTGGAAACTTGGGCTGAAAGGTGGCAGATGAGGTTTAACAATGATAAATGTAAGGTTATACACATGGGAAGAGGGAATCAATATCACCATTACACACTGAACGGGAAACCACTGGGTAAATCTGACAGGGAGAAGGACTTGGGGATCCTAGTTAATGATAAACTTACCTGGAGCAGCCAGTGCCAGGCAGCAGCTGCCAAGGCAAACAGGATCATGGGGTGCATTAAAAGAGGTCTGGATACACATGATGAGAGCATTATACTGCCTCTGTACAAATCCCTAGTTAGACCGCACATGGAGTACTGTGTCCAGTTTTGGGCACCGGTGCTCAGGAAGGATATAATGGAACTAGAGAGAGTACAAAGGAGGGCAACAAAATTAATAAAGGGGATGGGAGAACTACAATACCCAGATAGATTAGCGAAATTAGGATTATTTAGTCTGGAAAAAAGACGACTGAGGGGCGATCTAATAACCATGTATAAGTATATAAGGGGACAATACAAATATCTCGCTGAGGATCTGTTTATACCAAGGAAGGTGACGGGCACAAGGGGGCATTCTTTGCGTCTGGAGGAGAGAAGGTTTTTCCACCAACATAGAAGAGGATTCTTTACTGTTAGGGCAGTGAGAATCTGGAATTGCTTGCCTGAGGAGGTGGTGATGGCGAACTCAGTCGAGGGGTTCAAGAGAGGCCTGGATGTCTTCCTGGAGCAGAACAATATTGTATCATACAATTATTAGGTTCTGTAGAAGGACGTAGATCTGGGTATTTATTATGATGGAATATAGGCTGAACTGGATGGACAAATGTCTTTTTTCGGCCTTACTAACTATGTTACTATGTTACTATGTTACCTTCCCCTTTTTAAGTGAGCGCCCAGGGTCACGGAATTGGTTGCAGCCACCGTGACATCCCCTTTAAGTGCGACTGGACCCGGTACAGAGTACCCCACTGCACAGGCGGGCGATTCACATCTGATTGACATCAAATTTATTCTGCAACAGGAGGATGACTCCAAACATACAGCCAATATCATAAGCGATATCTTTGGGGTATAGAAGAAGTAGTCCTGGAGCTCTGATCTCAACATCAACAAGTCTATCAGGGATTACATATAAAGATAGAAGGATATGTGCAAGCCTACATCCACAGAAGATCTATGGTTAGTTCTTCAAGATGTTTGGAACCATCTCCCTGCCACATTTCTTCTTGTATGCAAGAATTGGTTCTTTCATGATTTTTTTAAAGACCAAGAATGGACACACCAAGTATTGATCTGATTAAGCCCACATTCACATGTTCTGTATTTGGTCAGTATTTTACATCAGTAAAAAAACAGGAGTGGAGCAATCAGACTTAGGGCTCCTACTCACTTGCGCGAGACTTGGATGAGTCTTGCACGGCAATACCCCAGCACTGCACCTGGCACAGAGGAGCGGAGTGTGTGGCTGCATGTATTGCTATGCGGCCACACGCTCCGATCTGAGTGCCGGCAGCAGCGCTGGGTTTTAAACATCCGAGATGCATCCGAGTTGCTCGCAAGTAAGTAGGAGCCCTTAAAGTATAATACAAACACGTCACCATTTCTGCATTTTTCACCCACTCCTGGTTTTGACTTAAAAATACTGATGAAAACTACTGATCAAATACTGAACGTGGCCTTAGATTTCTTTTGTGCATTCACTTTTCATTTTCTTAAAAATAAACTATTAACTTTTCTGTTATTAAAAGAATTCTAACTTTGCAGCATTTTTTCAACACATGCCTGAAATTTTTGCACAGCGCCGCTCAAAAGTTTGGGCATACCTGTTCATGCAATGGATTTCCTTGTTATTATTGAGATATGCACATTGATTGCAGAAAACCCATGAAGGAACACGCATCTGTCACTGGGCTACTACAGGACTGGCGTATAGCAAATGTGGTGCCAATATTCAAAAAGGGGACAAAAACTGAACTTGGAAATTATAGGCCAGTAAGCTTAACCTCTACTGTGGGTAAAATCCTGGAGGACGTTCTAAGGGATGCTATACTGGAGTATCTGAAGAGGAATAACCTCATGACCCAGTATCAGCACGGGTTTACTAGGGACCGTTCATGTCAGCCTAATCTGATCAATTTCTATGAAGAGGTAAGTTCCGGACTGGACCAAGGGAACCCAGTGGAAGTAGTGTATATGGACTTTTCAAAAGCTTTTGATACGGTGCCACACAAAAGGTTGATACATAAAGTGAGAATAATGGGGATAGGTGTTATGAACTGGTGGTTTAGGAGCAACATGGGACGAGCTCTGAAGGAGGTGGTACCTGTACTGACCGCAGTCCCTAAGCTCAACACAACACTAGAAGTAGCCGTGGGATGCTCCTGTCACTCCCTAGGCACCTCGTCACAGCCTGAGAACTAACTACCCCTAAAGATAGAAACAGGAAAACTATCTTGCCTCAGAGAAAATGCCCAAAGGATAGATAGCCCCCCACAAGTAATGACTGTGAGTGGAGAGGGAAAAGACATACACAGAATGAAACCAGGATGTAGCACACGAGGCCAGTCTAGCTAGATAAATAAGACAGGATAGAATACTGTGCGGTCAGTATAAAAACTACAAAAATCCACACAGAGTTTACAAAAATCTCCACACCTGACTAAAGGTGTGGAGGGTAAATCTGCTTCCCAGAGCTTCCAGCTTAACTAAATTAATCCATACTAACAAGCTGGACAAAACATAGAATGCACAGAACGAATAAGTCCACAACATGTGGACAGAAAAGAGCAAAGCAAGGACTTAACTTTGCTGAACTGGTCAGGATATCAGGGAAATCCAAGAGAGATGTGAATCCAACCAGGAACCATTGACAAGTGGCACTGCTGAAGGGAAGAGCCAGGCATAAATAGCCGAGCAGAAAGACAATCAGTGGAAGCAGCTGCAGACTGCTAAATCCAAGGAGCAGCCATACCACTTAAAACCACCGGAGGGAGCCCAAGAGCAGAACTCACAAAAGTGCCACTTACAACCACCGGAGGGAGCCCAAGAGCGGAATTCACAACAGATAGGGGAAAATATGTATAAATGGGTTAAGAGCTGGCTCAGGGATAGGAAGCAAAGGGTGGTTATTAATGGAGCACACACGGACTGGGTCGCGGTTAGCAGTGGGGTACCACAGGGGTCAGTATTGGGCCCTCTTCTTTTTAACATATTTATCAATGACCTTGTAGGGGGCATACAGAGTAGAATTTCAATATTTGCAGATGACACTAAACTCTGCAGGGTAATCAATACAAAGGAGGACAATTTTATATTACAGGATGATTTATGTAAACTAGAAGCTTGGGCTGATAAATGGCAAATGAGCTTTAATGGGGATAAATGTAAGGTCATGCACTTGGGTAGAAGTAATAAGATGTATAACTATGTGCTTAATTCTAAAACGCTGGGCAAAACTGTCAATGAAAAAGACCTGGGAGTATGGGTTGATGACAAACTCGCATTTAGTGGCCAGTGTCAGGCAGCTGCTACAATAAAAGGCATATAAAATAATGGGATGCATTAAAAGAGACATAGATGCTCATGAGGAGAACATAATTTTACCTCTATACAAGTCACTAGTTCGACCACACTTAGAATACTGTGTACAGTTCTGGTCTCCAGTGTATAAGAAAGACATAGCTGAACTAGAGCGGGTGCAGAGAAGAGCGACCAAGGTTATTAGAGGACTGGGGGGTCTGCAATACCAAGATAGGTTATTACACTTGGGGCTATTTAGTTTGGAAAAACGAAGGCTAAGGGGTGATCTTATTTTAATGTATAAATATATGAGGGGACAGTACAAAGACCTTTTTGATGAACTTTTTAAACATAGACCTGAGACAGGGACAAGGGGGCATCCTCTACGTCTGGAGGAAAGAAGGTTTAAGCATAAAAACAGACGCAGATTCTTTACTGTAAGAGCAGTGAGACTATGGAACTCTCTGCCGTATGATGTTGTAATGAGTGATTCATTACTTAAATTTAAGAGGGGACTGGATGCCTTTCTTGAAAAGTATAATGTTACAGGTTATATATACTAGATTCCTTGATAGGGCGTTGATCCAGGGAACTAGTCTGATTGCCGTATGTGGAGTCGGGAAGGAATTTTTTTCCCCAATGTGGAGCTTACTCTTTGCCAAATGTTTTTTTTTTTTTTTGCCTTCCTCTGGATCAACATGTTAGGGCATGCTAGCTTAGTCTATGGAATGAAATAGATGGATTTAAAGTCTTCCTTCAACCTTAATAACTATGACAGAGAGGAGCCAGAAGACCGCAGTGTCTGATTGCTCCTACTCCTGCACTGAATAGAAGCACTTCACCTTCATTTTAAACTGTGCAAATTTCTTTTGCAGTACAGGGGTTAGTTTGTTGTTGAGAGCTCTGGGAACTAAGGCTCTTGGCTGAGCATGGTTAGCCACTCCTATCCCCTATATAATCTGGGTCCTGACTGACACACATCATCAGAGGTAGCTTATTCTGCATGGCTAGGAGTTGGTGGTTATAAGAGTAGGTGTTTGGTTGATTTATCTGTGACTATTGCTTGGTTTAATGAGTGTGATAATTCCCTTTCTTCTTCTTTGGTTTTCACCCATCCTCCACTCCTTGGTGTATTCCTCTGTTATATGTGTGTGTTTATTTGTATGTCTGGTATTTTCACTTTCCCTGTTCATCTGGTTGGTGTACTATGGTGCACTGCTACTCCCCTCTTCCCTGGGTGGGGGAAGGGTGCAGAAAGAGGGTGGATTCAGGAGATAAGGCAAGGTACATGGCCCCGGCATCTTCACCTTCAGAAGTAAGCCAGGGAAAAGGGCGAAGTAGGGCCAGGGAAGGAGACACTGGTCCCGGGTCACCTGACAACAGGGTCATGACAGTATGGAAACAAGAAGTAAAGAAATATGTATGAAATAAACCAGAATATGTGATGAATCTTAGATTCCTCAAAGTAGCCCCATTGTACTCTAATGACAGCTTAAACACCCTTGACATTCTTGGAAACAGCTTTATTAGTTACCTGGAATGGCTTTCCAACAGACTTGAAGGAATTCCAAGAGATACTGAGGACTTTGTGGTCCAACTCATCCTAAACAATCTCAATTGGGTTGAGGTCTGGTGCAGCACTTCAACACTCTCTTTTTTGGTCACTTAGCCTGGAGATGTGTTTTGGGTCATTATCCTATTGCATCACAAATGACTGTCAAAATAGTGCAAAATAGAATGAGATGCCATATCTTTGCAGAATATTGTGGTAGCCATAGTTAGTAATTGTGCCTTGAATTTGGAATAAATCACCAACAGTATCACTAGCAAACCACCTCATACATCACACCTCATCCTCCTGCTTCCAGTTAGGCACAACACATGTACACCATCCACTCACCTTTCTCTGTCTCACAAAGAGTGTTTTGTATGTTTTGTACCAAAAGTCCTCAGTAGTGGCTTCTTTGAAATAATTTGACAGTAAATACCTGCTTCTTGCAGTCTCTTTTGGACAGTTGATGTTGAGATGTGTCAGTTCCTTGATGTCTGTGTATCATTTATCAGACTGTTGTCTGAGGTGCTATCAATTTGTGGTTTCTGAGACTGGTAATTCTGAACTTATCATGTGCAGCAGATTTAATTCTTAATTAGGATTTTTTCTTAAAAAGGAATTCTTCATTTCCTGGGGTGGTCCTCATGAGAGCAAGTTTCATCATAGCTATGGATGGTTTCAATTACTGCACTTCAGGTTACTTTCTACGTCCTAATAATAAGAAACCCAGCACTTTGAGTGCCGGGTTTCTTATTATTTTTGTTATTATTCTTATTATTATTACTAATGGTGTGGGAACCTACCCTTGGCACCTTAAATAGTGGTGCGCACGGTTCTCTTTTTCAGCGACTTTCTACGTCCTAGCATATTAACTAACTGTTATATCTTCTTAAAAGGAATCTTTCAGGTCCCCCATGTCCTCCGACCCAGCAGCATTCACCTATGTACGATTAAACACCCTGCCTAACCAGCCCTTTATAATGTCATTCAGCTAAATAAATGCTTTAAAAGCATTTATAATGTCCCTGTTTCCTATATTAATGAGGTCTTTGACTAGTCGATGAGGCGTTAATTACCCCAGACTAGTCAGCCCTCTTTCCATGGTATCACGCCACTGTGGGCATGACAACATAATTTGCATGAGCGTCGTCATTGCCAGCTCATGCAAATCTAGCACATGCGTGCTGCTCTATTCAGCAGCGTCAAGGCATCTCTGAAGCCAAGTGTACACTTCCTGGCTTCAGAGACGCACTGTGCATGACTAGAAGTTTCAGGAGATGGCTTCTAGTCAGCACAATGTCCCTCTGAAGCCAGGAAGTACCTAGTTTGTACCTAGTAGCACCCCCTTTTGCAAGTATCACAGCTTGTAAATGTGATATCTGTGGTGTCCTGAAGAAGCCTTGTACTTTGAAACGCGTTGAATAAATCCATGATTTAATGGCTACATATTTGGACCTTGAATTATTCAGCAGCGCAGTTTAAATCCACGTTTTACCCCCTTTTTTTCTCCCACTGTTTGTCATATCTTCCTTCTGTTGTCTTTTTGTAGTACTGAGATTAGCGTCTCGCTTGCCTATGCACTAGACACGGTAAGCTCAAGGCCAGTGAAGGTTTAGGCACATGATCACGCACGGGGGAAGATCCCATCTAGGAAAGATAGGGAATGCATTTATCATACTCATGTTTATGTTAGAAGGTGATCCCCCTCCCTTTTCCCTATCGCCAGGTTATCCTTATACATCCTCCCTAGTGTTCCCCTTGTGTTGCATCACACGCTGGGTGTCCTTTCACCCCCAGCATGACATATACGTCTAGTCCACAAGCAAGAAGAAATGAGGGCACTCACCACTCTTCACAGGATTCGAAACTTTATTATCGTGATCTTCACATAAAAATCATGGCCGGAGCCTGCAGCGGCGCAGCTCGTGTGAGCAGGGGAGCGCTTGGACGACGGCTGTTTCGCGCTGTGCTTGCGCTTCTATGGGTCCATCAGTGGTCAGGTGAGGCAGCGGAAATATAGCGCAGACAAAGCTGCACCTCCCCTCTTCAGCTGTCTGACCCTCCCACTCTTAAAAACAATACAAATAAAAGCACAATTAAAAACATGTATCAAATACAAAGACATGAAAGCGCCGGAATCACAATACATTTGGCTTACAATAGATGATACAAAATAACTCTACTAATGTTATAGGGAGAACTGTTGACACTGTATATCCGTAGAGATCTCATCCGGTAATAGAACTTTACTGCAGAAAGATAGACATATCCACCCTATCATTGAACCCCAACGGGCCCGTGGCGTTGCTACGCATAATCCATCTGGCTTCACACTTTAAAAGCAAACCGTCTAGATCTCCCCCTTTGGTAGGTAAATTAACCTTTTCAATACCGGCAAAGGTCATTGTGTCCGCCCTCCCTCCATGTTGTTCTTTCATATGGGTAATTACCCGCGGTACTCCCTTGCCAGTTACTATGGATCTACAATGCTCCCGAAAATGGATATGGAGCGGTCTTATCGTTTTCCCTATGTAGAAATATCTACAAGGGCAAAAGATCACATATACAACATGATCTGTTCGGCACGTGATGAAATCCTTAACCATGTGTTTTAACGCCCCTATGTGCAATACCCGATCTGATATGTGCTGTTCACAAAACGAGCAATGACCGCACTTAAAATTCCCCTTCGGAATCATTGTATTTAACCAATTTTGACCCGTTTTTTAAAGGGACTCTGTCACCTGAATTTGGCGGGACTGGTTTTGGGTCATATGGGCGGAGTTTTCAGGTGTTTGATTCACCCTTTCCTTACCCGCTGGCTGCATGCTGGCTGCAATATTGGATTGAAGTTCATTCTCTGTCCTCCATAGTACATGCCTGCGCAAAGCAATCTTGCCTTGTGCAGGCATGTACTATGGAGGACGGAGAATGAACTTCAATCCAATATTGCAGCCAGCATGCAGCCAGCGGGTAAGGAAAGGGTGAATCAAACACCCGAAAACTCCGCCCATATGACCCAAAACCAGTCCCGCCAAATTCAGGTGACAGGTTCCCTTTAATGCGGTTTTGAACCAACCTGTCTTTTAGCCTGACACTGCGTCTGTTTGCTATCAAAGGACCTCTAGCTACTACATCC
This sequence comes from Ranitomeya imitator, assembly GCF_032444005.1. Lineage (NCBI taxonomy): Eukaryota > Metazoa > Chordata > Amphibia > Anura > Dendrobatidae > Ranitomeya > Ranitomeya imitator. Next base: position 252,350,379 of record NC_091282.1, read on the forward strand.
ATAAGATCTTTATCTCGACCTAAAATGTGCCAATTCTTTTTGATAGCCAATCTGATCTGCTGATCCATATTATTAAAAGCAAAACAAAAAGTAATTCTCTTCCCTGTCTGTTTCTTTCGACAAGACAACGAATACCTATTGTCTGTCTCTCTCTCTTCAGTTACCTCATCTTTAACTGTTTCCAATAATTTCCGTGGATAACCCCTTTGTTCAAATCTATGCAACATATCCTCAAATTGTAGAAAAAAACCTTCATCAGTGTTATTAACTTTGCTCACCCTCAAAAACTGACTTCGAGGTAATGCTCTTTTGACATGTCCTGGGTGAAAACTATTAAAATGCATCATGGTGTTAGCCGAGACTGGTTTGCGAAATAGCGATGTGCAAATACCATCATTATTAATCTCAACTAAAACGTCCAGAAATTCCAACCGGCGTCCACCGAACACCGATGTGAATGCCATGTTCATCTCATTTTTTTCATTCAGATGGTTTACAAAATCATTAAATGTCTCTTCTGTGTCGTCACAGGTTACCACTATATCATCGATATATCTCTGATAAAATTTAATATGTCGCAAAAAAACATTACTGTCCGAATAAACATATTTTTCTTCAAATAAGGCCAGAAACAAATTGGCGAAAGTACATGCTACCGGAGTACCCATCGCAGTGCCCACCTGTTGGAGATACCAATCATCCAAAAACATAAACGCGTTATGCGTAAGAATAAATTCCAAACCTTCACAGATAAATATTACAAATTCATGACCCTTGTCTGTTGTGCATAAAATCTGTCTAATAGCCTCCACTCCCATTTTCTGGGGAATTTTGGTGTAAAGACTCTCTACATCAATTGAAGCAAGGGAATAATGTTCCTGCCATTCAAAATTTTGAATACTTTCTAAAAATGACTTAGTGTCCTTTAAGTACGCTGGAACATCTTTTAATAAAGGTCGAAGTAACCAATCGATATACTGGGACAGGGGCTCAGTGAGCGACCCTATCCCAGCCACGATTGGTCGACCCAGTGGGTGAAGAATAGATTTATGCACTTTAGGGATGTGGTACCAGTGGGGTTTGGTTGGGTACTCCGGTAGCAACCTCTCTGCTTTTCTACGGGTGATCGCTCCCGTTTCTACATGCCTTCTCAGAAACGATCTTAATTCTGTCTTAAACTTTACTAACGGACTACTAGCTAACGGTAAATAAACTTCGTTATTCAGCAGCTGTCTTTCAGCTTCGGCGATATAATAGGATCTGGGAAGCAGCACTATTTTGCCCCCCTTGTCGGCTACTCTCACAACTGTGTCCTCCCAGGAACATATATCTCGCATTGCTTTATTTTCATCAACTGTCAAATTGTTCTGAGGTTTCTGATAAATAAGTGCTTCAACGTCTTTGATAACCTGTGCCTCAAACAAATCCACTAAATTTCCCGGAGAGACTGGTGGCATAAATTTAGATGGAACCCCCCCTGTAAATGGGGTACTACTCTCTTCGTTCTCGCTGGTTTCCTCATTGATGCCCATTAATAGTCTGGCATCCTCTCTAACATCCGCTAGAGACCCCGTCCCAGCCATAAACCCCAACGGGCCGATGGTACACGGGATTTCTCCTTCAGGCACGTTATCCGTATCAACTTTATTAATAAAAGATTTGAACAGGTGAATTTTCCGAATGGATTTAAACAAATCGATTTTAAATTCAGTCATGTCGAAGTCTTGTGGGATACAATACCCCAAACCTTTTGATAATAATGACAAGTGTGACGCAGTCAATACATGGTCGGACAAATTAATCACAGCATCTTCAGCTATTGGACTATCTATTATTTCCGATTCCAAGCCACATGTTTCCTCTTTTGCTGTTTGTTCCCGCCTTCTCTTCTTTCTACCCCTCCTGATCTTCCTCCTAAAGGGGTCGATATATCCACATTATCACCTGTGGTGGGCAGCAACTCTAGTGAACTAGTAGACATCCCGGCCCCATCGTTCATGCTTGATTCAGATTCCGTGGTCAAATAATCTCTTTTGTGGTGCTGATTTTTATAAACATTCTTTTTTCTCCAACGAGGGTTAGATCTACTCCCTCCGGTGCTTTCCTTCGCATTAGACCAAACCTTTTGATAATAATGACAAGTGTGACGCAGTCACATATACGTCTGATGCTGAATTTATTGGTGAGGACACAGGCAAGGTTTTCATCTGATGACTCTTCTATGAAGAGTTTGTTCAGGTATCTCTAGAACAATGTACCACAACTCCAGAGTCTTCTAAATCTTTCTGAAAGTCTTTTGCAGTCAAGCGGAAGTTATGATAATTGCATATTCAATTTGCTTAACTGTTCACAATAACAGTAATTCTGACCAGTGGTGCCCAAACTTTTAGATGCCACTGTAGATAAATACATTAAAACAATCAAGGCACTTTGTCACCTACTTGTTTTCCATCTGCATCCTCTTTTTTTCTTGATAGACATTACTGGCTTTATAGGAGCCAGAGTAGAGTAGGTATAGATGCAAAATGTAGTTGGGACGGTGTTAGGACTGGCGGAACGCACCAAGAGAGATGATATAGATGCAGAGTAAAGAGAAAAAAATGCAATCGCACAGCCGCTATACGCTAGACCCTTACTGCTCCAGGGGCAAAAAAATGCACTGTTTAAGCCTTTTGTCAGAAAACAAACCAAACAAAAACACCGCTGAAAAGATTATACCTTGGTGCTGCTTAAGAAAAACAGATCCAATATGATACATAAGAAGAGACTGAAAGCGCACTCACCGGTATTTGAACAATCAAAGCGGTTTATTCACATGAGATCATGCGGTGCAGGGAGGGTATGTGAATACAAAGAGGGTGACAGCTGTTTCGTGCTAGGTGAGCACTTCAACAGATCCAATGGCGAGTGAAGAGAGAGAGGGCCTTTTAACTAAATAGTCTTCCGGTCCCTCCCATTATTCACTTCGTCATAATGAACAATTAGTCACTATCCGGAGGAAAAAAAGGGGGAGTGAAACAGTGAAAAGTTAAAATACAATAAAAACATTGACGGGTGACGAAGAATATCATTTAGGAAGAAATATACTATAATATGATAACCAATACACAGGAATTTTTTACAAAAAAACAGACATGTCAACTTTATCGTTGAACCCTGTTGGTCCAGAAGCATTGGCTCTTAATATCCACTTTGCTTCATTACGCAGAAGCATACGATTTAAATTACCGCCATCCTGCGGTAGGGCAGTTTTCTCTATCCCCGCAAATCGAAGCAATTTTGCATCACCTCCATGTTGTTCATTCATGTGCTTTATCAAACGGGGGACCCCCTTGCCTGTGCGCAATGAATTGAGATGTTCTCTGAATCGAACAAACATTGGGCGAATTGTTTTCCCGATATAGAAAAAACTACAAGGGCAATATAAAATATAAACCACATGAGTTGTTCTACAAGAGATGAAATCACGTACTGTATGCATTATTGGGCCAATTTTTAAATTAGTTCCTGTTTGATGTTGATTACAATAATTACAATGCCCACAACGGAAATTTCCTTTGGGTGCAGTATTTCGGAGCCAATTATTATGAGATGAAGTTACCCGATTTCGAACTATTAAATCCCCTATATATTTACTGCGGCGGCAGGCAAAAAGGGGACCCTTCTCTGTCATTTCCTTCAACGCTGGATCTTGGCAGAGAATTTGCCAATTTTTTCGAATTGCTGTTCTAATTTGTGTGTCCATAGGACCATATTTAAAGCAGAAAACAAATTTTCTATCATTCTTAGATGTTTTTTCTGTTATATTCTCTGTTTCTGCTCGTTCCAACGCTGAGTTCAAGACAGATTGGGGATACCCCCTATTACTGAACCTTCCATATAATTCTTGGGATTGCCTTTGAAAACTCGCATCATTACTGTTTATTTTTTTTACTCGGAGGAACTGGGTGTAAGGCAATGCTTTCTTCACGTACATTGGGTGGGCACTATTGAAATGCAGCAGGGAATTACAAGAGGAAGGTTTACGATATAGCTCTGTATGCAAATTACCATCAATTACTTTTAGGCTCACATCCAAAAATGTTAATTCTGTACCTCCAAACTGGTGAGTGAACTGCATGTTCATGGTGTTGGAAAGCGCCAGGTGCTCCATGAACTGTGTGAATGAAGCCCGGTCGCCGTCCCACACCACGAACATGTCGTCCACAAATCTCACATAAAATTTTATGTACTTGAGATATGGATTTTTCTCAGAATATATATACCTCTCTTCAAATACAGACAGGAAGAGGTTAGCCAGGGTACAGGAGACTGGTGTACCCATGGCAGTGCCCTCCACCTGTCTGTACCAGGTATTATAGAATTGGAAAGTGTTATTTTTCAAGACAAAAGTCAAACCTTTTTTAATGAATGAGATAGTATTGGGGTCCGTAGGGGTACTTTTCAAGATTTCTTGGATCGCCTCCACACCCGCATCTTGTGGGATGCGGGTGTAAAGGCTTTCCACGTCTATCGATGCTAAAGAAAATCCCTTTTGCCAGTCAAAGCCTCGCAGAGTTTTTAAAAAATGCTTAGTGTCCCTTATATATGCCGGTGTATCGCATAATAAGGGTCGCAAAAGCCAATCCATATAAGCCGACAAGGGTTCCGTTATTGAACCCACCCCGGAAACAATAGGACGACCTGGCGGTTCTTCTAGAGATTTGTGGATTTTAGGTAAATGGTACCAATGCGGTTTTCTAGGAAATTCCGGAAAAAGTTTTTCCGCTTGTGTTTTTGACATGGTACCATTTTCCACAAAAACCCTCAGAAGAGAACGTAGTGAGTTCTGAATTTTAAAGGTGGGATCTCCTTTTAAAGGGAACCTGTCACCTGAATTTGGCGGGACTGGTTTTGGGTCATATGGGCGGAGTTTTCGGGTGTTTGATTCACCCTTTCCTTACCCGCTGGCTGCATGCTGGCTGCAACCTCAGGCGTGTACTATGGAGAACAGAGAATGAACTTCAATCCAATATTGCAGCCAGCATGCAGCCAGCGGGTAAGGAAAGGGTGAATCAAACACCCAAAAACTCCACCCATATGACCCAAAACCAGTCCCGCCAAATTCTGGTGACAGAGTCCCTTTGATTTTTCGTCTGAAAGCTGTTTCAAGGCTTCTTTAATATACAGTTCTTTTTGAAGGAGAACAGTGTTGCCACCTTTATCTGCTCTGCGTACTATAATATCCGGGCGTTTTTGTATATCTTTTATGGCTTCTAATTCTGCTGGTTTTAAATTTTTACCGATTTTGTTATACAAGATTGCTTCCACGTCTTTGACCACTTGGGCCTCGAAGGCATCAATTAGATTTCCTGGGGAAACCTGAGGGACATATGTGGATTTAACCCCTTTACTAAAAGGCCTTGTTGGAAGTGTACTTGTATTTGGTGATAAATCACTGGTAATACTAACTAATAACTCCGCTTCTCGTTGTACATTTTCAGAGGGATCCATCGATAATGGAAAACCCAAAGGGCCCATTTTACAAGGTTGTTCTGCAGGAAATATTTTTTTCTCACTCTCATTTTGATTTTTATTAATAATACCTGCTTTCTGTGTAAACGTTTTATATAGATGAACTTTTCTTACAGCCTTATACAAATCTATCTTGAAGTCCACTATGTCAAACTCCTCAGGGAGGCAATAATTCAAGCCCTTGGACAGGGCTGACACATGTGCCTCATTCAAAGGAAAGTCCGTTAAATTTACGATTAAATTCCTGTCACTCTCTGCTACTGCGGTCTCCATGAGACTTGTTTCCTCTTCCGTTCGTTGCCTTTCACCCCTTCTTTTTCCTCCACGCCGTGTCCTTCTTCTAAAGGGAGGGACGCTGTATCTGAGTAACGATTAGCAGCCGAGGTTGATGGTTCTGATCTTACTTCTGCGTCTTCTCCAGCGCTAGATTCAGAGTCAGTGGTAAGATAGTCTTTTTTATTTAGATTTTTTCTCCAGCTATGACTTTTTTTGGAAAAACTTTTTTTCTTATAATTTTTCTGAGATTGAATATTTTTATACCAAGTGAATATTTTGCCGCTTTCAAAGTCGTTCTTATCTCGGATAAACTTATCCTTTTTCCTTTGCTTTATCTCATTTTGTAGCAAAACCAATTTTGCATCCAATTTTTTGTTTACTGCAGACCATTGTGATTCCGATAATCTTGTTTTCAATTCGTCCATAGGTTTATTCAGTTCTAATTTCGTGGTTTCATAGTTTATTACATTTTGTTTTAAAACCAATTGTAAAAGATCCTGTGAGAATTTCAAAAGAATTTTCTCCCATTCCTTTCTAAAACTCTCGTTGTCTTTAAACTGAGACATTTCTTTCTGCATTCTTAAACCGCGTGGCACTCTTCCGCATTCAATATACGACTGTAGAGAATTATTTGTCCAAAAGAGGTTTACTTCCCTCTCTGCGGTGTTGAACAGTTTATACTCCAAGGTTTTAGTACTTAATGATAATATATCTTCTTGTGTTTCACACTCCGAAAAAAATGTATTCACATTTTCCCTCCCTGCTAAAAGTCTGTTTGACAGGGCTGTAGTTTCCATTTCCATAGTGCTGAATAGGTTACAAAGAACCTCTGCACACCTGGGCTGTATCAAGGAATCTAAACACGGCGTGCTGAAAGCTATAAGAAAAGTCCAAAGTCCAGAGTAAAGAGAAAAAAATGCAATCGCACAGCCGCTATACGCTAGACCCTTACTGCTCCAGGGGCAAAAAAATGCACTGTTTAAGCCTTTTGTCAGAAAACAAACTAAACAAAAAAACCGCTGAAAAGATTATACCTTGGTGCTGCTTAAGAAAAACAGATCCAATATGATACATAAGAAGAGACTGAAAGCGCACTCACCGGTATTTGAACAATCAAAGCGGTTTATTCACATGAGATCATGCGGTGCAGGGAGGGTATGTGAATACAAAGAGGATGACAGCTGTTTCGTGCTAGGTGAGCACTTCAACAGATCCAATGGCGAGTGAAGAGAGAGAGGGCCTTTTAACTAAATAGTCTTCCGGTCCCTCCCATTATTCACTTCGTCATAATGAACAATTAGTCACTATCTGGAGGAAAAAAAGGGGGAGTGAAACAGTGAAAAGTTAAAATACAATAAAAACATTGACGGGTGACGAAGTATATCATTTAGGAAGAAATATACTATAATATGATAACCAATACACAGGAATTTTTTACAAAAAACAGACATGTCAACTTTATCGTTGAACCCTGTTGGTCCAGAAGCATTGGCTCTTAATATCCACTTTGCTTCATTACGCAGAAGCATACGATTTAAATTACCGCCATCCTGCGGTAGGGCAGTTTTCTCTATCCCCGCAAATCGAAGCAATTTTGCATCACCTCCATGTTGTTCATTCATGTGCTTTATCAAACGGGGGACCCCCTTGCCTGTGCGCAATGAATTGAGATGTTCTCTGAATCGAACAAACATTGGGCGAATTGTTTTCCCGATATAGAAAAAACTACAAGGGCAATATAAAATATAAACCACATGAGTTGTTCTACAAGAGATGAAATCACGTACTGTATGCATTATTGGGCCAATTTTTAAATTAGTTCCTGTTTGATGTTGATTACAATAATTACAATGCCCACAACGGAAATTTCCTTTGGGTGCAGTATTTCGGAGCCAATTATTATGAAATGAAGTTACCCGATTTCGAACTATTAAATCCCCTATATTTTTACTGCGGCGGCAGGCAAAAAGGGGACCCTTCTCTGTCATTTCCTTCAACGCTGGATCTTGGCAGAGAATTTGCCAATTTTTTCGAATTGCTGTTCTAATTTGTGCGTCCATAGGACCATATTTAAAGCAGAAAACAAATTTTCTATCATTCTTAGATGTTTTTTCTGTTATATTCTCTGTTTCTGCTCGTTCCAACGCTGAGTTCAAGACAGATTGGGGATACCCCCTATTACTGAACCTTCCATATAATTCTTGGGATTGCCTTTGAAAACTCGCATCATTACTGTTTATTCTTTTTACTCGGAGGAACTGGCTGTAAGGCAATGCTTTCTTCACGTACATTGGGTGGGCACTATTGAAATGCAGCAGGGAATTACAAGAGGAAGGTTTACGATATACCTCTGTATGCAAATTACCATCAATTACTTTTAGGCTCACATCCAAAAATGTTAATTCTGTACCTCCAAACTGGTGAGTGAACTGCATGTTCATGGTGTTGGAAAGCGCCAGGTGCTCCACGAACTGTGTGAATGAAGCCCGGTCGCCGTCCCACACCACGAACATGTCCACAAATCTCACATAAAATTTTATGTACTTGAGATATGGATTTTTCTCAGAATATATATACCTCTCTTCAAATACAGACAGGAAGAGGTTAGCCAGGGTACAGGAGACTGGTGTACCCATGGCGGTGCCCTCCACCTGTCTGTACCAGGTATTATCGAATTGGAAAGTGTTATTTTTCAAGACAAAAGTCAAACCTTTTTTAATGAATGAGATAGTATTGGGGTCCGTAGGGGTACTTTTCAAGATTTCTTGGATCGCCTCCACACCCGCATCTTGTGGGATGCGGGTGTAAAGGCTTTCCACGTCTATCGATGCTAAAGAAAATCCCTTTTGCCAGTCAAAGCCTCGCAGAGTTTTTAAAAAATGCTTAGTGTCCCTTATATATGCCGGTGTATCGCATAATAAGGGTCGCAAAAGCCAATCCATATAAGCCGACAAGGGTTCCGTTATTGAACCCACCCCGGAAACAATAGGACGAACTGGCGGTTCTTCTAGAGATTTAAAAAATTAAAACCAGCAGAATTAGAAGCCATAAAAGATATACAAAAACGCCCGGATATTATAGTACGCAGAGCAGATATAGGTGGCAACACTGTTCTCCTTCAAAAAGAACTGTATATTAAAGAAGCCTTGAAACAGCTTTCAGACAAAAAAACCTACGAAAAATTAAAAGGAGATCCCACCTTTAAAATTCAGAACTCACTAAGTTCTCTTCTGAGGGTTTTTGTGGAAAATGGTACCATGTCAAAAACACAAGCGGAAAAACTTTTTCCGGAATTTCCTAGAAAACCGCATTGGTACCATTTACCTAAAATCCACAAATCTCTAGAAGAACCGCCAGGTCGTCCTATTGTTTCCGGGGTGGGTTCAATAACGGAACCCTTGTCGGCTTATATGGATTGGCTTTTGCGACCCTTATTATGCGATACACCGGCATATATAAGGGACACTAAGCATTTTTTAAAAACTCTGCGAGGCTTTGACTGGCAAAAGGGATTTTCTTTAGCATCGATAGACATGGAAAGCCTTTACACCCGCATCCCACAAGATGCGGGTGTGGAGGCGATCCAAGAAATCTTGAAAAGTACCCCTACGGACCCCAATACTATCTCATTCATTAAAAAAGGTTTGACTTTTGTCTTGAAAAATAACACTTTCCAATTCGATAATACCTGGTACAGACAGGTGGAGGGCACTGCCATGGGTACACCAGTCTCCTGTACCCTGGCTAACCTCTTCCTGTCTGTATTTGAAGAGAGGTATATATATTCTGAGAAAAATCCATATCTCAAGTACATAAAATTTTATGTGAGATTTGTGGACGACATGTTCGTGGTGTGGGACGGCGACCGGGCTTCATTCATACAGTTCGTGGAGCACCTGGCGCTTTCCAACACCATGAACATGCAGTTCACTCACCAGTTTGGAGGTACAGAATTAACATTTTTGGATGTGAGCCTAAAAGTAATTGATGGTAATTTGCATACAGAGGTATATCGTAAACCTTCCTCTTGTAATTCCCTGCTGCATTTCAATAGTGCCCACCCAATGTACGTGAAGAAAGCATTGCCTTACAGCCAGTTCCTCCGAGTAAAAAGAATAAACAGTAATGATGCGAGTTTTCAAAGGCAATCCCAAGAATTATATGGAAGGTTCAGTAATAGGGGGTATCCCCAATCTGTCTTGAACTCAGCGTTGGAACGAGCAGAAACAGAGAATATAACAGAAAAAACATCTAAGAATGATAGAAAATTTGTTTTCTGCTTTAAATATGGTCCTATGGACGCACAAATTAGAACAGCAATTCGAAAAAATTGGCAAATTCTCTGCCAAGATCCAGCGTTAAAGTAAAAGACAGAGAAGGGTCCCCTTTTTGCCTGCCGCCGCAGTAAAAATATAGGGGATTTAATAGTTCGAAATAGGGTAACTTCATCTCATAATAATTGGCTCCGAAATACTGCACCCAAAGGAAATTTCCGTTGTGGGCATTGTAATTATTGTAATCAACATCAAACAGGAACTAATTTAAAAATTGGCCCAATAATGCATACAGTACGTGATTTCATCTCTTGTAGAACAACTCATGTGGTTTATATTTTATATTGCCCTTGTAGTTTTTTCTATATCGGGAAAACAATTCGCCCAATGTTTGTTCGATTCACAGAACATCTCAATTCATTGCGCACAGGCAAGGGGGTCCCCCGTTTGATAAAGCATATGAATGAACAACATGGAGGTGATGCAAAATTGCTTCGATTTGCGGGGATAGAGAAAACTGCCCTACCGCAGGATGGCGGTAATTTAAATCGTATGCTTCTGCGTAATGAAGCAAAGTGGATATTAAGAGCCAATGCTTCTGGACCAACAGGGTTCAACGATAAAGTTGACATGTTTGTTTTTTTGTAAAAAATTCCTGTGTATTGGTTATCATATTATAGTATATTTCTTCCTAAATGATATTCTTTGTCACCCGTCAATGTTTTTATTGTATTTTAACTTTTCACTGTTTCACTCCCCCTTTTTTTCCTCCGGATAGTGACTAATTGTTCATTATGACGAAGTGAATAATGGGAGGGACCGGAAGACTATTTAGTTAAAAGGTCCTCTCTCTCTTCACTCGCCATTGGATCTGTTGAAGTGCTCACCTAGCACGAAACAGCTGTCATCCTCTTTGTATTCACATACCCTCCCTGCACCGCATGATCTCATGTGAATAAACCGCTTTGATTGTTCAAATACCGGTGAGTGCGCTTTCAGTCTCTTCTTATGTATCATGATGATATAGATGCGTTCGCAGTCCGGGGTCCACCGTGCAGGTGAAACCTGCTGCTAGGAAATGACAGACAATATGGCGGTATTCAAAAGTATACACGCGTGGGTTAAACCTCACCCAGCGTGAAGAAAGCGATCCTGTTGCGTCACAGGACCGCGGTACCGCACATAGAGCGCGAGCAAGTGGTCAGCGAACTAAACCCCAACAGGGATTGTAGTCTGATTAGACCCTTGCTGGCACTACACCGCAACTGGGTGTGAAAGGAATTATATAATAAAGGCACCGAAGTGCGAACTGTGCCGTGCTGGCAGGCACCACTAAGCACCCAGACGTGGGTCAGGAAGCGCACACTGGCGCGTGGCACCGCACTGGCGGTCACAGCAGTAGACGCTGACACGTGTGTGACACGTTGAGTGATAAGTCGGGCGCTAGATAGCAGCCATACTCCATACGCGAACAATCATACAATAGGGTAGGGGTATTTAAAGAACGACTTGCACTCACAACAAACACACGTATTAAATTGTACACTAGCGCATGGCCGTGCGGTCATGCGCAGTTTATATAGTTGCAGGACAGGAAGCGGCCACAGAAACTTTGCCCTTCCAAGACCTGCCAAGAGGACCAATAGAATGCGCTGCAGAGTCTGAGCACATGACCCTCGATCTCCAACGGGAGATCTTGCCCTGGGCATGCTCAGTGTGCGCAGACAAGGACTTAGTCCCAGAGAAGTCCACTCGCTGCTGACCAGTATAGGCTTTACAGGCAGAAGCTGGAGAAGCAGCAGTAACTCTTCTCACAGAGTCAGACTGAGCGAGACGCTGGGATCGACGTCCCTGCTGAGCAGGCTCCACTGCGGCTGGAGGAGAATGGGAGACCGCAGCGGAGACGGATCGAGATTCCCCCTGTGCAGCAGAGGAAACTCGACTCCTAACATTACCCCCCCTCCTACGGCCCCCCCTCCTTGGGCCTCGCTACGTTCGAAGGCAGCAATGAGCTGTGGGGCCCGAATGTTTTCAGCAGGCTCCCATGACCTGTTCTCTGGACCATAACCCTTCCAATCCACCAGATAGAACTTTTTGCCGCGTACCACCTTACACCCCAAAATAGCGTTCACCTCGTAATCGTCCGTAGACGAACCCGATGTCCCGGCAGATGACTCGGAAAACCGGGACATGTATACGGGTTTCAAGAGGGACACATGAAAGGTGTCGGTGATACCCAAGCGTGGAGGAAGAGCCAGGCGGTAGACCACAGGATTAACCTGTTCGAGAACCTTGAAGGGACCCAAGTAGCGAGGCGCAAACTTAGTGGACTCAACTCGCAGCCTGATGTTACGGGCGGAGAGCCACACCAAGTCGCCAGGAGCAAAGGTCGGAGCGGGGCGCCGATGAACATCGGCGGAGGACCTCATTCTCTCCTTGGAAGCCCGAATGGCATCCTGAGTGCGATCCCAAATGTCCCGTGCCTCCACAGCCCAGTCTGCCACCCTGGAATCGGCGGAAGACACGGGCATGGGCACAGGTACCCGCGGATGCTGACCATAGTTAAGGAGGAATGGGGTCTGTCCAGTGGAGTCAGCTACAGCATTGTTAAGAGCGAACTCCGCCCACGGTAGCAAAGATGCCCAGTCATCTTGTTTAGCAGAGACAAAATGTCGCAGATATGTGACCAAGGTCTGGCTGGCTCTCTCCACCAACCCATTCGTCTCGGGATGATATGCCGAAGAGAGATTCAACTCGATACTGAGAAGGCGACAAAGCTCTCTCCAGAACCGAGACGCAAACTGGGGACCCCGGTCACTGACAATTTTGTCTGGCATACCGTGAAGACGGAAGATGTGTTTAACAAACAATGCTGCCAAGGCCCGTGCAGAAGGTAGCCGGGGAAGCGGCACCAAATGCACCATTTTAGAAAAATGGTCGGTGATAACCCAAATGACAGTACAGCCACGTGACTTGGGCAAACCCACCACAGAGTCCATCCCGACCATCTCCCAGGGCCTGTCTGCCACCGGCAGAGGGTATAACAACCCAGCTGGCCGTTGACGGAGAGACTTATTTTTGGCACAAGAGACACATGCCCGAACGTAGTCTCCAACGTCACGAACCATATGTGGCCACCAATACATTCTCGCCAACAACTCACATGTCCTCTTTGCCCCAAAGTGTCCACCCACTCTGGACGAATGAGCCCACGAGAGAACCTCCGGACGCAAATTGATGGGGACAAAAGTCTTGCCCGGAGGCACAGACTCAAGCGAAACCGGAGCTACGGTTCTCAGACTCTCTGAAGGGACAATGAGCCGAGGCTCGTCCTCCTCCTCCACAGTTGACACCAGGGAGCGAGAGAGAGCGTCAGCACGAATGTTCTTCTCCCCGGCGAGATAATGTAGAGTGAAGTGGAACCGGGAGAAAAACAAGGACCATCTGGCCTGACGAGAATTCAGCCGCTGGGCTGTCTGTAAATAGACCAAATTCTTGTGGTCCGTGTAGACTTGGAATGGGAACCGAGCACCCTCCAAGAGATGTCTCCATTCCGAAAAGGCCAACTTCATTGCCAGCAACTCCCTATCCCCGATGGAGTAATTTCTCTCCGCTGGTGAGAAGGTTTTTGAGAAGAAGAAGCATGGATGCTTCCGACCTTGAGCATCCTTTTGATAGAGGACTGCTCCTGCACCAACGGAAGAGGCATCCACCTCCATTAGGAATGGCTTATCCACCTCGGGACGATGTAAGATGGGAGCGCTAGCAAAGTGGGACTTAATAGAAGTGAAGGCCTTGGAGACCTCTTCGGACCACGATTTAGGATTCGCTCCCTTCTTGGTGAGGGATACCAAGGGAGCTACCAGGGTTGAGAAGTGGGGGATGAACTGACGATAGTAATTTATGAACCCCATAAAGCGCTGCACCGCTTTCAGAGAATGGGGTTCCTGCCAGTCCATCACTGCCTGTAGTTTGGCAGGATCCATAGCCAATCCCTGGGCCGAGATGATGTAGCCCAGGAAAGGTAAAGACTCCTGCTCAAACATACACTTCTCCAATTTGGCATAGAGGGAGTTTGCCCGTAGGAGGTCGAAGACTTTGCAAACATCTCTCCGGTGGGAGTCAATATCTGGAGAGTAGATAAGAATATCATCCAGATAGACTACGTCCGAGGTGGAAAGCATATTCCGGAAGATATCGTTCACAAAGTCTTGGAAAACGGCTGGGGCATTACAGAGCCCGAAGGGCATCACCAGATACTCATAGTGCCCATCCCTGATGTTAAAGGCCGTCTTCCATTCGTCCCCCTCACGGATGCGAATCAGGTTGTAAGCACCCCGCAAATCTAATTTAGTAAATACCCTTGCTCCCTGAAGTCTATCGAATAACTCAGATATCAAGGGCAAAGGATACTTATTCTTAACGGTGATGGCGTTAAGACCCCTGTAGTCTATGCATGGGCGCAATTCCCCATTCTTCTTTTGCACGAAGAAGAACCCTGCCCCAGCAGGTGACACTGACTTCCTAATGAATCCTCTTGCCAGATTTTCCTGGATGTACTGTGACATTGCCTCCGTCTCCGGGAGAGATAGCGGATAAACTCGACCCCGGGGAGGCTCAGCACCAGGCAAGAGATCAATAGGACAGTCATAGGGGCGATGAGGCGGAAAGACCTCCGCCGCCTTTTTGGAGAACACATCTGCATAAGACCAATACTGCTTGGGGAGAGAGGATAGATCTGCGGGTACCTCAGTAGTAGCAACCTGAACGCACTCCCTCTGACACCTACCCCCACAAGATTCACCCCAACCCAGAATTCTGCCTGAGGACCACTCGATATGAGGAGAGTGGTACCGTAGCCAAGGTATTCCCAACAGGACCTCATCAATTCCTTCCGGAATGACGAGCAGAGAAATTATCTCCTGATGAGATGGCGACATGGACAGAGTAAAAGGGATGGTCTGGTGTGTTATCTGTGAGGGCAATGTCGACCCATTCACCACTCGCACCGTTACTGGTTGAGCAAGCATAACCAGGGGTATTGCGTGACGTTGGGCAAAGGCAGAAGACATAAAATTGCCCTCTGCCCCAGAATCCACGCAGAGCTCTACCGAGTGGGAGAATGAGCCAATAGTAATTGTCCCCTTAAAGGACAACTTAGAGGCAAACGTCGCCGTGTCTAGTGTAGCTCCACCTACTACCACTAGACGCTGACGTTTCCTCGACCGCTGAGGACATCTGGAGGCTAGATGTCCTGACTGCTGGCAAACATGACAGACCCTGAGTGCACAAGCGGTCCGGGACTTAGATCCTGCTTGTGACACTTCCCTGGCCTCATGTGACTCAGGAACCAGGACCGGAAATTCCAGAGGTTTGGCGAAAGTAGGAGCCAGCCGAAACCTCTGCCTACACTGGGCTCGCTCTAACCTCCGCTCGTTAAAATGGAGGTCAATTCGAGTGGAGACAGTTATTAACTCCTCCAGTGTGGCAGGAATCTCCCTAGTGGCCAGAGCGTCCTTTACGTGGTCAGCCAAGCCCCTCCAAAATATGGGGATAAGAGCTTTATCCGACCAATCCAGCTCAGATGCTAAGGTGCGGAATTGGACGGCAAAATGACTGACCAAGGACTCACCCTGAGTTAATGCCAGCAATTGGAGCGCAGTATCATGGGTGACTTGAGGTCCTAAAAAGACCTGTTTCAGAGCGCTCAGAAACAGCGGAGCACTCTGCACCACATGATCGCCACGCTCCCACAGCGGCGTAGCCCATTCCAACGCCCTGTCCGACAATAGAGACAGAATAAATCCCACCTTAGCCCGCTCTGTGGGAAAACGTGTAGCCAGGAGCTCGAGGTGAATAGAGCACTGACTCACAAATCCCCTACAAAACTTGCTATCACCAGAAAATTTTTCTGGCAGCGGGAGGCGAGATAATGTCAGAACAGGGGTGGCAATGGACATAGTAGCTGCAGCCACGCTGGCAGCCTGTACAGCTACTGCAGTAACATCCACAGCTGAGGTCGCGCTCTCGAGAGCCGCCAACCTACCCTCCAGCTGCTGGATATGCCGCAGAGATTGCTGTTTGTCTGTCATCACTAGCCAGACCCTGGCGCTAGTGTAATGTTAGGACTGGCGGAACGCACCAAGAGAGATGATATAGATGCGTTCGCAGTCCGGGGTCCACCGTGCAGGTGAAACCTGCTGCTAGGAAATGACAGACAATATGGCGGTATTCAAAAGTATACACGCGTGGGTTAAACCTCACCCAGCGTGAAGAAAGCGATCCTGTTGCGTCACAGGACCGCGGTACCGCACATAGAGCGCGAGCAAGTGGTCAGCGAACTAAACCCCAACAGGGATTGTAGTCCGATTAGACCCTTGCTGGCACTACACCGCAACTGGGTGTGAAAGGAATTATATAATAAAGGCACCGAAGTGCGAACTGTGCCGTGCTGGCAGGCACCACTAAGCACCCAGACGTGGGTCAGGAAGCGCACACTGGCGCGTGGCACCGCACTGGCGGTCACAGCAGTAGACGCTGACACGTGTGTGACACGTTGAGTGATAAGTCGGGCGCTAGATAGCAGCCATACTCCATACGCGAACAATCATACAATAGGGTAGGGGTATTTAAAGAACGACTTGCACTCACAACAAACACACGTATTAAATTGTACACTAGCGCATGGCCGTGCGGTCATGCGCAGTTTATATAGTTGCAGGACAGGAAGTGGCCACAGAAACTTTGCCCTTCCAAGACCTGCCAAGAGGACCAATAGAATGCGCTGCAGAGTCTGAGCACATGACCCTCGATCTCCAACGGGAGATCTTGCCCTGGGCATGCTCAGTGTGCGCAGACAAGGACTTAGTCCCAGAGAAGTCCACTCGCTGCTGACCAGTATAGGCTTTACAGGCAGAAGCTGGAGAAGCAGCAGTAACTCTTCTCACAGAGTCAGACTGAGCGAGACGCTGGGATCGACGTCCCTGCTGAGCAGGCTCCACTGCGGCTGGAGGAGAATGGGAGACCGCAGCGGAGACGGATCGAGATTCCCCCTGTGCAGCAGAGGAAACTCGACTCCTAACAGACGGTGCCTTGAATTCACGTGCGGACATATCATTGGTGCAGCCGCACAGGGGCCCACTTCCACCTTGAAATCGGCAAGCAGCATTTGTCACAAACATAAGAGGGGCCCATATATATGTCTTGCACAGGGGCCCTCTTCCTTCTTTGTCCGCCACTGCTTCAATTGCTCTCCTATACCAATTTAGCACCAAGTGCTATTGTAGCAGTGGATGATATGCAAGAAATGTAACCAATTTCTTAGGGAAGTGAAAAAAACTGCAGTTTCTAAGGCTAGGTTCACATTGCATTTAGTACAATCCGTTAAACGCATGTCCAGAAATGAGCCAAATTTGGTGAAAATTTGGCTTCATTTTTTAGCTATATCCAATTTGAGGGTGTCAGACTCCATTGTCCCTTTAATTGCTTTTAATAAAGTGTTATTTGTATCTTTATTAATCAAATAGAAATAATTAGGACAAGCAAATTTGAAGTGCCAGAATCTGATGCAATTTCCCCTTCTGACAATAGATTCACAGAAGACGATTCAACCACATTAAACAGTTGAGCCTCTTCTAGATTCACTTGTTTGTGTTTAACAGATTTTCTGTGCTCCTCTTTGACCTCCAAAAGCTAAAATTTAAACCAGATGGAAAACAGCTTGGTTCCATGCTGTACCCTAGATTCTTCAGGAATCTTACAAAGATTGCTAATACCAGTGTACTACTTATCCAGCAAGAGCTGCTTGCCTTGAGCAGAGAGTCTGTGGCTGGACTTCTTTTCCCCCCATCATGAGAGCTGGGTATTCAAGGAAAAGAAAAGACCAGGTCCTGCATGAGAATAAGATGCAGCAGAACTGCTCATGATAGATGGTAGAGTAGATACTACATTCTAAAATCCTCCCTACATGCATCCAAACCTTAATAAACATTGACACACCCAGATTCTGCCCATGTTTCCACTCCTGCGGCCTCTCAAAATAACAAAACCAGAAGTATAAAACTGTCCACTCCGGATAAAGGAAACAACAGCAGTTTATTCTGTGACATTCACACTGGCTGAGAATACTTTTGTTTGAATGCAGCATTAATGCCTCCAAACTTTACCAAGTCTTACAAGTCCACCCCAGAGTTTCGACCACACATTAATCACCTTGTCACATATAACTAAAAATTTATTATTTATGCCTCAAGTTAATCAAACTGCTGGTACATGCCCACAAATTCAAAGATTACAGCAACATCTCCCTTTTGGGGTTTCACCTAAAGATGAAATCACAAATACAGCCTTTTGTGCTTACTCTCCAAATCGATAATTTTTACTGCCAGTTGTGACTTATACATTTGCTAAAACACAAAAATATTTCCATCAGTAAAACACACAACCAACATGAGGGAGGGCAGCTCAGTCAGAAGGTAGTGGGGAAGAGGAAGAACAAAGAAAATGTCTGTATATAACAGGGGGGAGAAGCCCACTTTAGTTTAAGCTGAGGGTGGAAGAGGGATAGAACAGTAAGAACACAGAACCACACAAAGATGCCGGATGGGAGGACCAATATGGGGGGAACACCCGAAGCTGAACAGAAATATGCCAACCTGAAATTAACCATGATGGGAGCAATCTCACATAACCATGGGGGATATATCAAAATAAGAGAGGCGTTTTAACCCCAATTGTCTCTGAAACACAGGGATCAGCAGTCAGAAACCCCTTTCCTATAAAGCTTGTGATCCTCAAGACTGCAGAGACCAACAAACACCTTTAAGAAAACAGATGCCTCCCTCCCTTAACAATCAATAAGGCACATGACACATAACTTCTTTAGTGGACTGGGTCAGCCACAGCTTTTTTATTCCTTTTATTCTTATAAATACCCATTCTCTTAAAACCATAAAACATGTGTAACATACCAGATCTGAAACGGCAGGCACCACCTGCTCTCGAAGGGCAAGTATGTCTTCAGCTCCATACTCTCCAAATCGATAATTTTTACCGCAACAAAGTGACTTGTGTAAACCTACAACAAGATCCGATCGCAACTAAGCAATAACAAGGCTTGCTTGACCCCGTCCTGGAGACCTGATATAAATATATACAAATCTATGTAAGTGAACGCCATCCTGATCCATCAAGCAATGGTTATCACCTTCCAACTGTGTTTGGTGAATTACAACACTGGATTTTAATTGCACGAAATGAGAAATATGACAGTTAACCGTTCCATGGGCTTTTTCGACCGAAACAGCATTCCTGCCACCCTGACATGTAACTCTAGGGATTATTTCTGATCAAACTAAAATGAACTTGGAGAGAAAACCCATAATATGATACAGATCTGTGAGCATAAGAGTCATTAAATCACCCATTTTTAGAAAGCACAAGTCATTACCTCAAGCATGAATTGGCAAAATAACAGTTCTGCTCCAACAATTGTGGCAACACTTGAGACAATGTAAGACTCCGAATGCCTCTTCACATTACTTCAATGCCTCAGAAGACCAATTTCTTTCCTCCTGGTCTGCATGTGTGAATGAAGTCCTGGGAAAAGGAGGATGAGGGGAAAGAGAGGGAGAGCGCTAGCTAAGCGTAGTAGATGAGTCAATCTTACTTGGTGAGAAAAGTACAGGGTGGGCCATGTATATGGATACACCTAAATAAAATGGGAATGGTTGGTGATATCAACTTCCAGTTTGTAGCACATTAGTACTTTTCAAGATGGGTGGTGACCATGGTGGCCATTTTGAAGTTGGCCATTTTGGATCCAACTGTATTTTTTCCAATGGAGACCAGCTCTGGGTGCTGCTACCAGTGGTTGAAACGATTGGGGCAAGGGTTTTGATAGTTTTAATTTTAACAACAAAGCCCTGATGGCTGATGCTAATTCCATTTATTTACACCTGGAACTCCAAGCCCTTGTGAAGTTAAACTCACTGACTGATTGAACGTGCGACAATCTTTGCAGGGAACTCAGGACCATGTAAGCTTGACTTGCCCTGTGACCCAGCCAACAGTGAAAACTCTTGCCTCGTACGCTGGCTTGACCTACCCGAACTGCAGGATCTGTCACATGATGACGATGGTGAACGCCAGCAAGATCATCTGGAGTGATGCGACCTTCGGCTGCTCCTGGATGATCGTGAGGATAATCTGTGTCCACGCCATCTATGTTGAGGAGCTCTGCAATGCCCATGCATAGCAGAGCTCTGGGAACCGACTGAGAGCGTGACCATGAAGGAGCCCTCCTGCGGCGCCTGCGTGACACAGCACCAGGAGCAACAGTACCTGGAAATTTTTCCACTTGTGAGTTGTTAACGGGGTTTTAGGGGCATCAAAGATCCTCAGTAGCTGGGGGGTGTATGAGAGATGTAGTCTCTTCATATAATCTGTGTAGCAGGAAGGATAAAGGTTGTTCAGCAGATGAAGTGCTTCTCTGATTGCCCATTGCTACTGGCACATCAGCACCACATACAGTGGACAGCGCTGCAGGAAATTGTATCGGGGGGCTTAGCTACACTATGGGTGCAAAGCAGCTCTGAGGAGGCCTCAGACACTGCCTACGCCAACTGTCTCCTGCTCACCTCAACCACTTTGCATCTCCGAGCAGAAGCAAGGGGTCTGGGACAAAGCCTCTGTGGTGGATGAGAATGTCACGCGGACCGCCAGCCGCCCGTACTAACCTGCGAACCCAACACTGACTGGGAAGCAGGAACTGGAGCAGCAAGCTCGGCCAGGAGACGCCGTAGGCGCTGTCCTACAGGCAGAAGGCCCTGCCCTTTTGCCTGTAGTGGTGCCCTCAGGGCTGCCACTAACTCTCTGGCAGCCATACTGCTGATGTGACACAAACAGCTCAGTCAACAGGTACCAAGGAAAAACAGAACCAAAATGGCCGTATATATAACAAGGGGTACAAGACCACTTTAGTTTAAGCAGAGGGAGGAAGAGGGGTGAAACATGAAGACCACAGAACCACACATAGCTATACAAAGATGCTGGGTAGACTAATAAGGGGGGAACACCCCAAGCTGAACAGAAATTTCCCAACCCGAAATTAGCCCTGAGGAGGGCAATCTCCTCTAACCATTTTAACCTCAATAGTATCTGTAACACAGGGCTAAGTAGTCAGGACCTCTCTCCTATAAGTCTTGTGGTTCTCAAAATCTGCAGTATGTAAATTTCTCTTGCGGGTACACTGAGTTTTTTTCCATAGACTTGCATTATATGCGAGAACTCCGCAGGTAAAACATGTACATGCGTTTTAGGGTGCAACCGCAACTGAAACGCATCAAAATGTAATTTAATCCACATCTAAATATGTCAAGAAGGGTTGTCAAAACCAAATTCTATGAATTAGCAAAAATAAAGCAGCTTTATTTAAAACATGAGACAAACTGCAGTGTTACAAATGCAGATAAAGTGCATGTTAAAAAAACGCACACAAACCGCAATAAAAAAAACGGAAGTAGCCTAATAGCTGCAGAAATTCTGCAGCGTCAAAAACTTAACAAAAGCTCATAGTGGGAATGTTGCTTAATCCATCCTCATCTTCGCTGCACAGGTAATCATAATTTGCTCTTGTTCTTTCCTTTACTGCCTCTTCTCAATACAAGTTCTTTCATTGGCTATTTATTGCAAGGGAATACATTTCAATATGGTAGTAAAAGTCCTTCTTCCCTGCTTCTCACATTTTTATTCCAGAATTTCTCCCATGTATCCTACTACTCATGAACTAATCCAATTCTCACACCTTGGAAATTTTCCAAAAAGAGTACAATAAGGGTACCGTCACACACTGCCATTTCGATCGCTACGACGGTACGATTCGTGACGTTCCAGCGATATCGCTACGATATCGCTGTGTCTGACACGCAGCAGCGATCAGGGATCCTGCTGAGAATCGTACGTCGTAGCAGATCGTTTAGAACTTTCTTTTGTCGCTGGATCTCCCGCTGGCATCGCTACATCGGTGTGTGTGACACCGATCTAGCGATCTAGTGATGCGATCTAGCGATGCGTTCGCTTGTAACCAGGGTAAACATCGGGTTACTAAGCGCAGGACCGCGCTTAGTAACCCGATGTTTACCCTGGTTACAAGCGTAAAACTAAAAAAAAACAAACAGCACATACTTACATTCTGGTGTCCGTCAGGTCCCTTGCCGTCTGCTTCCCGCACTCAGTGACTGCCGGCCGTAAAGTGAAAGCAGAGCACAGCGGTGACGTGCTTTCACTTTCACTTTACGGCCGGCAGTCAGTGAGTGCGGGAAGCAGACGGCAAGGGACCTGACGGACACCAGAATGTAAGTATGTGCTGTTTGGTTTTTTTTACGCTGGTAACCAGGGTAAACATCGGGTTACTAAGCGCGGTCCTGCGCTTAGTAACCCGATGTTTACCCTGGTTACCTGGGGACCTCGGCATCGTTGGTCGCTGGAGAGCTGTCTGTGTGACAGCTCCCCAGCGACCACACTACGATTTACCTACGATCACGGCCAGGTCATATCGCTGGTCGTGATCGTAGGTAAATCGTATAGTGTGACGGTACCCTAAGGAAAAAAAATGATTGTATTAGAATTCTACCCTCACCTGCTGCCACTTACCCTTGTAGATTGCAAGCCCTCTGCTAAGCAGTTGTTTCCTTCTGTACAGAGGTTTTCTGGTAGAAAAGTGAATAGTAACTCTGTCCAAGAAGTATCGTTTCTCCTTGCGGAGATTGACATGCTAAGCATGCCGAGATGAGGAGACTTAAGGCTGCAATGCTCCTCTGGGAAATATGCTAATTATGTAAATTGTCTCTTCAGAAAAGAAGAGAACTAGAACTCTATTGCCACCTATTGGAAGGTAGCAATCCTACAAGTCAATGTCAACACTTTAACGAGCATTGTCACATGACTTAGGATAATAACAAAACCAGAATCTCAATTTGCAGACACTGTGTTTCGGGGTACTGCTCCTTATCAGTGCAAAGCGGAGATCTGGTTTGGCTGTGTGATAGGCGTCCTACCGACATCCAAGAAGTATAATTTCTCCTTGCAGAGATTGACATGCTAAGCACGCTGAGATGAGGAGACTTAAAGCCGCAATGCTCCTCTGGGAAATATGCTAATTATGCAAATAGTCTCTTCAGAGAGGAAGAGAACTATAACTCTAGTGCCACCTATTAGAAGGTAGCAATGTGTGGCACACAATGTGTTGGTACACTTAGCCGAAAAGGGCTTTTCCCGACACATGAATTAGCAAAGGCTCCTATTCCCCAAAAATACTGTTTGCTCTTTTGGCCTCCATTTGACTTGTATAGTACATTCTGTATATTTAACTGTCCAGTAGTGCACTTTTCCACAAATAAGGCTTCAGGGAAAAAAAGCAATATACATTTTACTTGTAATAATTCTCTATGACAGATAGTTTCCATGTTGCTCATCCATACTGTTGCCACTGTCAGGCGAATAGTTCCTGAGCGTACGCTGCCGACAGATTCCACAAAAGCAGTCAGCACCTAACCTAACAGTTCTAAAATTAGTTTGAGTGGTTTCTGTATTCCTAATCTCTCCATACTTGTCAGCACGACGATATGTGAAATTAGCTCTGCATTTACAGTGTCCTGTTCTTTTATATCGTCTCCGACCGACTTTTGAAACAGTTTTTTTCTGAAACGCCATAGCATTTAAAAAATACCTCACAGTTCGGAAACAAAACACAGTTTGAAAAGTCAATGGGAGACAATAGGGTAAGACCTGACTAGTCAGAAGACGTTCCTGGCCTGCTTCTCCTTGCTAGTTGCTTGACAGGTCTCTACCATGTGCGTACATAGGGTGTGACCTGTCAAACAACTGAAGCAGGGCTGGGAGAAGCTTGTCTATGGCTGTGCCGGACTAGTCAGTTCTTTCCCTACAATCTCTCAATGACTTTTTAAACATTTTTCTTTCAAACGCTGTAAAGTTGCTTGATAAAACATACCTGGCTGCAATCATACAGCCTGGCTCTGACTCATGTGGCCAAGGTCCGGCACCATGGATCTAATGGCAGGTTCCCTTTAAACACTCCGGTTTAGTGTCGATCTCTTAGACTATGTGCACATGTTGCGGATTTTGCTGTGGATCCGCAGCTGTTTTCCATGCGTTGTACAGTACCATGTAAACCTATGGAAAACCAAATCCGCAGTGCACATGCTGCGGAAAAAACGCTCGGTTTACACCTGAGTTCCTCAATAGGAATCCGCAGGTGGAATCCGCACAAAAACCACGGTAAATCTGCGGCAAATCCGCAGTGCAGTTTACCTGCGGATTTTGCAAAAATCCGCACACGAATCCGCAATGTGTGCACATAGCCTTACCAGTGTCGGTCTCTTACCATCTTTTGATGTAGTTTTGCATTGTATTCTACTTCAAATTGATGAGTCTATTCCTTTCAATTTCTTTTTCCACACTCTGTCCACTAATGCAGCCGGTAAAACTTTACGCTAAACTAGCAGCCATCTGAAGTTTCTATAACTTGATGGTGAGATGTAATTAACCGTGCATTATGTCTTTGTAGGCTGAGCGAGGGCACATGACTTTCAGAGCAGCTCAGAAGCGACATGTTAGAAATGTGAAGCGCCACACTGTTGCCATGCTACAGTTAAGTCCAAACACAGACGGCCGGATCCTCTGTGATCACATTGCACAACAATTATATTTGTGGAACAGAATTTGACTCTGCTGCATATATTACTCCTTAGTAATAACTATGACACAGGCATCAAGTATAGAAATTAATGTATTAACATACAAATGTAATATTTGAATATTTTCATACAGTAATAAACAAACTTTTTATTCTGTTTTGTGCCAATTTGTCACGCCTTTTTTATTTTTCTCTGCATTTTATCATATGCTTGATCGCTGACATACCACAAAACTTGAGAATAAGATCACATGTGTGTGGTACATGTGTGGTCACTAAAGGGAACCTGTCACCACTTAAATCAACTTTAACTATCACCTTATTCAGCACCTGTGCTGCATTCCACAAATGCTTATTTAACCCCCTGACCCCCCAAAACCTTTTTTAACCCCTTCCCGACCCATGACGCCACGTAGGCGTCATGAAAGTCGGTGCCATTCCGACCCATGACGCCTATGCGGCGTCATGGAAAGATCGCGTCCCTGCAGATCGGGTGAAAGGGTTAACTCCCATTTCACCCGATCTGCAGGGACAGGGGGAGTGGTAGTTTAGCCCAGGGGGGGTGGCTTCACCCCCTCGTGGCTACGATCGCTCTGATTGGCTGTTGAAAGTGAAACTGCCAATCAGAGCGATTTGTAATATTTCACCCATTATAACGGGTGAAATATTACAATCCAGCCATGGCCGATGCTGAAATATCATCGGCCATGGCTGGAAATACTAGTGTGCCCCCACCCCACCCCTCCGATCGCCCCCCCACCCCCCCGATCTGGCCGGTACACTGCTCCGGCTCCCCTCCGCCCTGTGCTCCGCTCCCCCCCGTGCTCGTGTCCGCTCCCCCCGTGCTCCAATCACCCCCCCGTGCTCCAATCACCCCCCCTGCACTCCGATCCACCCCCCCCGTGCTCCGTTCCACCCCCCCGTGCTCCATTCCAGCCCCCCCGTGCTCCGTTCCACGCCCCCCGCGCTCCGTTCCACCCCTCCCGCGCTCCGATTCCCCCCCCGTGCTCCGATCCCCCCCCCGTGGTCCCCCCCCACCCTATCATACTTACCGATCCAGCCGTGGTCCCGTCCGTCTTCTCCCGGGCGCCGCCATCTTCCAAAATGGCGGGCGCATGCGCAGTGCGCCCGCCGAATCTGCCGGCCGGCAGATTCGTTCCAAAGTGCATTTTGATCACTGAGATATAATCTATCTCAGTGATCAAAATAAAAAAAATAATAAATGACCCCCCCCCCTTTGTCACCCCCATAGGTAGGGACAATAAAAAAATAAAGAAATTTTTTTTTTCCACTAATGTTAGAATAGGGTTAGGGTTAGGGGTAGGGTTAGGGTTAGGGGTAGGGTTAGAGTTAAGGTTAGGGGTAGGGGTAGGGGTAGGGTTAGGGGTAGGGCTAGGGGTAGGGTTAGGGTTAGGGGTAGGGTTAGGGGTAGGGTTAGGGGTAGGGGTAGGGTTAGGGCTAGGGTTAGGGCTAGGGCTAGGGTTAGGGCTAGGGTTAGGGTTAGGAATGTGCACACGTATTCTGGTCCTCTGCGGATTTTTCCGCTGCGGATTTGATAAATCCGCAGTGCTAAACCGCTGCGGATTTATGGCGGATTTACCGCGTTTTTTTCTGCGCATTTCACTGCGGTTTTACAATTGCGATTTTCTATTGGAGCAGTTGTAAAACCGCTGCGGAATCCGCACAAAGAAGTGACATGCTGCGGAATGTAAACCGCTGCGTTTCCGTGCAGGTTTTCCGCAGCATGTGCACAGCGATTTTTGTTTCCCATAGGTTTACATTGAACTGTACACTCATGGGAAACTGCTGCGGATCCGCAGCGTTTTCCGCAGCGTGTGCACATACCTTTAGAATTAGGCCATGTGCACACGGTGCGGATTTGGCTGCGGATTCGCAGCAGTGTTCCATCAGGTTTACAGTACCATGTAAACATATGAAAAACCAAATCCGCTGTGCCCATGGTGCGGAAAATACCGCGCGGAAACGCTGCGTTGTATTTTCCGCAGCATGTCAATTCTTTGTGCGGATTCCGCAGCGTTTTACACCTGTTCCTCAATAGGAATCCGCAGGTGAAATCCGCACAAAAAACACTGGAAATCCGCGGAAAATCCGCAGGTAAAACACAGTGCCTTTTACCCGCAGATTTTTCAAAAATGGTGCGGAAATATCTCACACGAATCCGCAACGTGGGCACATAGCCTTAGGGTTAGGGTTGGAATTAGGGTTGTGGTTAGGGTTAGGGGTGTGTTGGGGTTAGTGTTGTGGTTAGGGGTGTGTTGGGGTTAGGGTTGTGATTAGGATTATGGCTACAGTTGGGATTAGGGTTAGGGGTGTGTTGGGGTTAGTGTTGGAGTTAGAATTGAGGGGTTTCCACTGTTTAGGCACATCAGGGGTCTCCAAACGCAACATGGCGCCACCATTGATTCCAGCCAATCTCGTATTCAAAAAGTCAAATGGTGCTCCCTCACTTCCGAGCCCTGACGTGTGCCCAAACAGTGGTTTACCCCCACATATGGGGTACCAGCATACTCAGGACAAACTGCGCAACAATTACTGGGGTCCAATTTCTCCTGTTACCCTTGTGAATCTAAAAAAATGCTTGCTAAAACATAATTTTTGAGGAAAGAAAAATGATTTTTTATTTTCACGGCTCTGCGTTGTAAACGTCTGTGAAGCACTTGGGGGTTCAAAGTGCTCACCACATATCTAGATAAGTTCCTTGGGGGGTCTAGTTTCTAAAATGGGGTCACTTGTGGGGGGTTTCTACTGTTTAGGCACACCAGGGGCTCTGCAAACGCAACGTGACACCCGCAGACCATTCCATCAAAGTCTGCATTTCAAAAGTCACTACTTCCCTTCTGAGCCCCGACGTGTGCCCAAACAGTGGTTTACCCCCACATATGGGGTATCAGCGTACTCAGGAGAAACTGGACAACAACTTTTGGGGTCCAATTTCTCCTGTAACCCTTGGGAAAATAAAAAATTCTGGGCTAAATAATTATTTTTGAGGAAAGAAAACGTATTTATTATTTTCACGGCTCTGCATTATAAACTTCTATGAAGCACTTGGGGGTTCAAAGTGCTCACCACACATCTAGATAAGTTCCTTTCAGGGTCTAGTTTCCAAAATGGGGTCACTTGTGGGGGGTTTCTACTGTTTAGGCACATCAGGGGCTCTGCAAACGCAACGTGACGCCCGCAGAGCATTCCATCAAAGTCTGCATTTCAAAACGTCACTACTTCAATTCCAAGCCCCGGCATGTGCCCAAACAGTAGTTTACCCCCACATATGGGGTATCACCGTACTCAGGAGAAACTGGACAACAAATATTGGGGTCAAATTTCTCCTGTTACCCTTGGGAAAATTAAAAAATTCTGGGCTAAATAATTATTTTTGAGGAAAGAAAACGTATTTATTATTTTCACGGCTCTGCATTATAAACTTCTATGAAGCACTTGGGGGTTCAAAGTGCTCACCACACATCTAGATAAGTTCCTTTGGGGGTCTAGTTTCCAAAATGGGGTCACTTGTGGGGGGTTTCTACTGTTAAGCCACATCATGGGCTCTGCAAATGCAACGTGACGCCCACAGAGCATTCCATCAAAGTCTGCATTTCAAAACGTCACTACTTAACTTCCGAGCCCCGGCATGTGCCCAAACAGTGATTTACCCCCACATATGGGGTATCAGCGTACTCAGGAGAAACTGGACAACAACTTTTGGGGTCAAATTTCTCCTGTTACCCTTGGGAAAATAAAAAATTGCAGGCTAAAAGATCATTTTTGAGAAAATAATCTTTTTTTTTATTTTCATGGCTCTGCGTTATAAACTTCTGTGAAGCACTTGGGGGTTCAAAGTCCTCACCACACATCTAGATTAGTTCCTTTGGGGGTCTAGTTTCTAAAATGGTGTCATTTCTGGGGGATCTCCAATGTTTAGGCACACAGGGGCTCTCCAAACGTGACATGGTGTCCGCTAATGATTGGAGCTAATTTTCCATTTAAAAAGCCAAATGGCGTGCCATCCCTTCCGAGCCCTGCCGTGCGCCCAAACAGTGGTTTACCCCCACATATGGGGTATCAGCGTACTCAGGACAAACTGGACAACAATATTTGGGGTCCAATTTCTCCTATTATCCTTGGCAAAATAGGAAATTCCAGGCTAAAAAATCATTTTTGAGGAAAGAAAAGTTATTTTTTATTTTCATGGCTCTGCGTTATAAACTTCTGTGAAGCACCTGGGGGTTTAAAGTGCTCAATATGCATCTAGATAAGTTCCTTGGGGGGTCTAGTTTCCAAAATGGGGTCACTTGTGGGGGAGCTCCAATGTTTAGGCACACAGGGGCTCTCCAAACGCGACATGGTGTCCGCTAACAATTGGAGCTAATTTTCCATTCAAAAAGTCAAATGGCGCGCCTTCTCTTCCGAGCCCTGCCGAGTGCCCAAACAGTGGTTTACCCCCACATATGAGGTATCGGCGTACTCGGGAGAAATTGCCCAACAAATTTTATGATCCATTTTATCCTACTGCCCATGTGAAAATGAAAAAATTGAGGCGAAAAGAATTTTTTTGTGAAAAAAAATTACTTTTTCATTTTTACAGATCAATTTGTGAAGCACCTGAGGGTTTAAAGTGCTCACTAGGCATCTAAATTAGTTCCTTGGGGGGTCTAGTTTCCAAAATGGGGTCACTTGTGGGGGAGCGCCAATGTTTAGGCACACAGGAGCTATCCAAACGCGACATGGTGTCCGCTAACGATGGAAATAATTTTTCATTCAAAAAGTCAAATGGCGCTCCTTCCCTTCCGAGCCTTACCATGTGCCCAAACAGTGGTTTACCTCCACATGTGAGGTATTGGTGTACTCAGGAGAAATTGCCCAACACATTTTAGGATCCATTTTATCCTGTTGCCCATGTGAAAATGAAAAAATTGAGGCTAAAAGAATTTTTTTGCGAAAAAAAAGTACTTTTTCATTTTTACGGATCAATTTGTGAAGCACCTGGGGGTTCAAAGTGCTCACTATGCATCTAGATAAGTTCCTTGGGGCGTCTAGTTTCCAAAATGGGGTCACTTGTGGGGGAGCTCCAATTTTTAGGCACACGGGGGCTCTCCAAACGTGACATGGTGTCCGCTAAAGAGTGGAGCCAATTTTTGATTCAAAAAGTCAAATGGCGCTCCTTCCCTTCCAAGCCCTGCCGTGCGCCAAAACAGTGGTTTACCCCCACATATGAGGTATCAGCGTACTCAGGACAAATTGGACAACAACTTTCGTGGTTCAGTTTCTCCTTTTACCATTGGGAAAATAAAAAAATTGTTGCTAAAAAATAATTTTTGTGACTAAAAAGTTAAATGTTCATTTTTTCCTTCCATGTTGCTTCTGCTTCTGTGAAGCACCTGAAGGGTTAATAAACTTCTTGAATGTGGTTTTGAGTACCTTGAGGGGTGCAGTTTTTAGAATGGTGTCACTTTTGGGTATTTTCAGCCATATAGACCCCTCAAACTGACTTCAAATGTGAGGTGGTCCCTAAAAAAAATGGTTTTGTAAATTTCGTTGTAAAAATGACAAATCGCTGGTCAAATTTTAACCCTTATAACTTCCTAACAAAAAAAAATTTTGTTTCCAAAATTGTGCTGATGTAAAGTAAACATGTGGGAAATGTTATTTATTAACTATTTTGTGTCACATATCTCTCTGGTTTAACAGAATAAAAATTCAAAATGTGAAAATTGCGAAATTTTCAAAATTTTCGCCAAATTTCTGTGTTTATCACAAATAAATGCAGAATTTATTGACCTAAATTTACCACTAACATGAAGCCCAATATGTCACGAAAAAAACAATCTCAGAACCGCTAGGATTCGTTGAAGCGTTCCTGAGTTATTACCTCATAAAGGGACACTGGTCAGAATTGCAAAAAACGGCAAGGTCTTTAAGGTCAAAATAGGCTGGGTCTTGAAGGGGTTAAGTTCTCCTGTGCTGTATGGTAATCTGGGCGAAACTGTCTGATGCACGTGATATCGGGCCCTCCATCCCACCCCCGGATGCTGCTTGCCGTCCTCCTTTAATTTACATGGATGGCGCCTCACTTCATCCACATTGCCAGGGGAAATCTTGCGCCCGCAGTAGGTTGAAGCATAGTGCACAGGTGTAACAATGTGGTACGGGGTGGTAGTCGTGGGCGAGTTCACTAAGCAATGGTCAGTGAGCACCCCGGCACCTTGCACATGAAGGGATGAGTACTCACTGTGTCAGCCAGAATCCTAATTTCATTAAGCACCACAGAGTCACAATCTTTGTTCCATTATTAAACTTTACTAAATGGCAAGGTGTCCATCACATTCAGGCGTACAGTTCACAGAGGTCAACAGTTCCTATGCTTTCCCTACCATCTCCATGGACCATTCGGGTCCCATCTGTTCATCAGCTCCCATCCTGGTCTCGGGCCCCGTATTCTACCTGGAGATGATCTCATTGAGCTGACGCCTGTTCTCACTGCTCTCCAACCTGGAGCAGCTGTATCCTCCACAATCAGGGAACTCTCTGTGCTCATTGAGGCACACGTCCTGCCCTGGGCAAAACTGCCTGGGCTTCTGCCACTATACAGGAAATGCTTCTGGATCGCCCCCCTGTAGGGCTAGGGGTACTCGGTACTGGGTCCTTCGGTTCTCAAGGGGGATGTCACGGTGGCTGACCCGGTCTGTGGCCCTCGGGACGTCTGTTGAAAATAGGGAAAGGTCTTTAAAGGGATATGTTCGTGACGCCACCTGTGGTATTCGGTCAGGGTGACCGATGCTGCTTAGGGGTCCGCTGGGGTGATGTTATGGCAGCTAGATGGTATACCTTCCCACAGGTGAAGTGTGTCCCCAGGGCTTCCCAGAGTGTAGATAGTGGATGATGTAAGGCGCAGTGAAGAACGAGGACACAAGGTTGCAGTCTCTTTACCTTTCACAGGGCAGGCAGAGTCCGGCCGGTCTGAAGGCAAATCCAGAGTCCCCTTATCCAGGTGGAAATCAGTAGCCTTCCTCTAGCGCCTGGATGTTGTAGTACCTTACTGCTGAGCCTCTAATAAGGTCCTCACAACTGTTGTAGTTGTTCTAGATGTTAAGTCCTTCTCTCTGTCCTCCAGATGGATAGGAACAACCCGTATGACTGGTGGCCTGGGGCTTTTTACAGGGACTCTAGCATGCCCCAGCCCCCACAAGTTGCCACCGTGCCTCCTGGGTAGAGGTGCGGATCAACAATGTGCAATTAACTGTCCTACCGGTCTCTGGAGCAAGGCATGGAGACGATTGCTCCCTCAGTATTCCGGCTACTGGATCCTGCGTCTCAGACGGAGGCAGCCTTTGTAGGGCAGAACTCCCTCTGGTTGTCCTCTCCTTTTGCTCTGCTTTCCTGCACATTTTCTGCAATATGTTCACTTTAGTGTTTTCTTCCAGGAGCTGCAGCACTCCAGGCTCCAGGACTCCTTCCTCTCTGTCCTCTCTGTCTTCTTGACAGGAACTGAACTCTGAACCCCTTTTCCCTCCAGAGGAGTTCACCTAAAACAGGCTTAGAGCTCCCCCTTCTGGTCTGGAGTGTGAACATGTGGCATGCATTGTGTTTACCTGGTAAAGAGATTCTCCTTTATTGCCTTCAGAAATCTAGCGGAGAAGGATGAAATAGCGGATAGACATTGAGGGATTCTGGTTAGTAGGGTGGTGATATCTTGTCCAGAGATGTAGATCTGTGTGTCATCAGCATAGAGATGATACTGAAAACCGTGAGATTCTATGAGCTGTCCCAGGCCAAAAGTGTAAATGGAGAAGACTAGAACTGAACCTTGCGGGACTCCGACAGATAGGGGGCGAGGTGAGGAGGTGGTGTGTGAATGGGAGACGCTGAATGTTTGGTCAGTTAGGTATGACGAGATCCAGGATAGGGCGAAGTCTGTGATGCCAAAGGATGAGAGGGTCTGTAGTATTAGGGAATGGTCCACTGTGTCAAAGGCAGAGGACAGGTCCAGGAGGAGGAAGAGGATAGAGAAGTGTCGCTTGCTCTTGGCGGTTAATAGGTCATTGGTGACCATAGTTAGGGCATTTTCAGTGGAGTGGTGTGACCGGAAGCCTGATTGTAAGCGGTCGAAAAGGGAGCAGGAAGATAGATGGGAGGACAGTTCAAGATGGATGTGTTGTTCCAGTAGTTTTGAGGCATAGGGGAGAAGTGATATAGGGTGATAGCTAGATACAGAGGATGGGTCAAGAGAGAGCTTTTTGAGGATAGGTGTGATTGAGGCATGTTTAAAGCTTGAGGGGAAAACACCAGTTGTTAGTGATAGGTTGAAGAGATGGGTTAGGGTTGGGATGAAGACTGTGGCGAGGTTCGGGATGAAGTGGGAAGGGATCGGGTCAAGTGCACAGGTGGTGAGATGCGATCTTGAGAGTAGAGTGGAGAGTCGATGTTCTGTAACGGTGGAGAAGTTGGTTTTGGAGGTGGAGGGCTGGGTAGTTGGGAGGAAGGGCTCTGGGGTTGTAGACTAAAACTGTCTCTGATGTTCTCAATCTTCTGCTTGAAAAATGAGGCAAAGTCTTCAGCTGAGATGAGTGGGGAGGGAGGAGGTGCTGGGGAGAAGAGAGTTGAAGGTGTTGATTAACTGTTTAGGGTTGTGAGACAGGAAAGATATGAGAGATGAGAAGTAGGTTTGTTTAGCTGTGGCGAGTGTGGTCTTGATAGTAGTGAGGGACTGTTTGAATGCGATAAAGTGCTCGTTGGAGTTTTAGCGTGATATAGTCACTGAGGCACGGGTAAGGGTACAGAGGAAACGGTACCAAGGGCCCAAAAGCAGATACTTAGGTGACAGAATGACCCACGGGGTTAGTGAACCCAAAATAAACAAGGTCGAGACCACCCAAAACTGGCCCAAATCTGGGGCTAATCAGGAAAGAGGGCCTGGCTTCTGCAATGGAGAACGGGGTGGGTGATCACGTAATTAAATATGGAGGAGAAACGTAAAGGGAAGGGAGGGATGCATGCGCCGATCGATGGTTCCGGTCCCTACTTTGGTTTCTTATTGTAGTGTCAGGCGGGGATGTCACAGGGTAAAGGCAGGGAAAACACAACAGTCAAAACCATATATACCTTCCACTCATAATGACATGAGTACAATATAGGTAGGAGGTAACTGTTGTGATAGGCAATTCAGTATCACAATGGACATAGCGGTCAGAGCACATACAGTGATCTGACAATAACCCAAAATAATAGAACGAGCTCTGAGACGTGGGAACTCTGCAGACCGCAATCCCTAATCCTCTCCAAACAACACTAGAGGCAGCCGTGGATTGCGCCTAACTCTGCCTATGCAACTCGGCACAGCCTGAGAAACTAACTAGCCTGAAGATAGAAAATAAGCCTACCTTGCCTCAGAGAAATACCCCAAAGGAAAAGGCAGACCCCCACATATAATGACTGTGAGTTAAGATGAAAAGACAAACGTAGGGATGAAATAGATTCAGCAAAGTGAGGCCCAACTTTCTTAAAAGAACGAGGATAGGAAAGATAACTTTGCGGTCTACACAAAACCCTAAAGAAAACCACGCAAAGGGGGCAAAAAGACCCTCCGTACCGAACTAACGGCACGGAGGTACACCCTTTGCGTCCCAGAGCTTCCAGCAAAACAATTAGACAAGCTGGACAGAAAAAATAGCAAACAAATAGCAAAGAAGAACTTAGCTATGCAGAGCAGCAGGCCACAGGAATGATCCAGGGAAAAACAAGTCCAACACTGGAACATTGACAGGAAGCATGGATCAAAGCATTAGGTGGAGTTAAGTAGAGAAGCACCTAACGACCTCACCAGATCACCTGAGGGAGGAAACTCAGAAGCCGCAGTACCACTTTCCTCCACAAACGGAAGCTCCCAGAGAGAATCAGCCGAAGTACCACTTGTGACCACAGGAGGGAGCTCTGCCACAGAATTCACAACAGTACCCCCCCCTGAGGAGGGGTCACCGAACCCTCACCAGAGCCCCCAGGCCGACCAGGATGAGCCACATGAAAGGCACGAACAAGATCGGGAGCATGGACATCAGAGGCAAAAACCCAGGAATTATCTTCCTGAGCATAACCCTTCCATTTAACCAGATACTGGAGTTTCCGTCTTGAAACACGAGAATCCAAAATCTTCTCCACAATATACTCCAATTCCCCCTCCACCAAAACCGGGGCAGGAGGGTCAACAGATGGAACCATAGGTGCCACGTATCTCCGCAACAATGACCTATGGAATACGTTATGTATGGAAAAAGAATCTGGGAGGGTCAGACGAAAAGACACAGGATTAAGAACCTCAGAAATCCTATACGGACCAATGAAACGAGGTTTAAACTTAGGAGAGGAAACCTTCATACTAATATGACGAGAAGACAACCAAACCAGATCCCCAACACAAAGTCGGGGACCCACACGGCGTCTGCGATTAGCGAAACGTTGAGCCTTCTCCTGGGACAAGGTCAAATTGTCCACTACATGAGTTCAAATCTGCTGCAACCTGTCCACCACAGTATCCACACCAGGACAGTCCGAAGACTCAACCTGTCCTGAAGAGAAACGAGGATGGAACCCAGAATTGCAGAAAAATGGCGAAACCAAGGTAGCCGAGCTGGCCCGATTATTAAGGGCGAACTCAGCCAAAGGCAAAAAGGACACACAGTCATCCTGATCGGCAGAAACAAAGCATCTCAGATAGGTTTCCAAGGTCTGATTGGTTCGTTCGGTCTGGCCATTAGTCTGAGGATGGAAAGCCGAGGAAAAAGACAAGTCAATGCCCATCCTACCACAAAAGGCTCGCCAAAACCTCGAAACAAACTGGGAACCTCTGTCAGAAACGATATTCTCTGGAATGCCATGCAAACGAACCACATGCTGGAAGAACAATGGCACCAAATCAGAGGAGGAAGGCAATTTAGACAAGGGTACCAGATGGACCATCTTAGAAAAGCGATCACAGACCACCCAAATGACTGACATCTTTTGAGAAACGGGAAGATCTGAAATAAAATCTATAGAGATATGTGTCCAAGGCCTCTTCGGGACCGGCAAGGGCAAAAGCAACCCACTGGCACGAGAACAGCAGGGCTTAGCCCGAGCACAAATCCCACAGGACTGCACAAAAGTACGCACATCCCGCGACAGAGATGGCCACCAAAAGGATCTAGCCACTAAATCTCTGGTACCAAAGATTCCAGGATGACCAGCCAACACCGAACAATGAACCTCAGAGATAACTTTATTCGTCCACCTATCAGGGACAAACAGTTTCTCCGCTGGACAACGATCAGGTTTATTAGCCTGAAATTTTTGCAGCACCCGCCGCAAATCAGGGGAGATGGCAGACACAATTACTCCTTCCTTGAGGATACCCGCCGGCTCAGATAAACCCGGAGAGTCGGGCACAAAACTCCTAGACAGAGCATCTGCCTTCACATTTTTAGAGCCTGGAAGGTACGAAATCACAAAGTCAAAACGGGCAAATAACAGCGACCAACGAGCCTGTCTAGGATTCAAACGCTTAGCAGACTCGAGATAAGTCAAGTTCTTATGATCAGTCAATACCACCACGCGATGCTTAGCTCCTTCAAGCCAATGACCCACTCCTCGAATGCCCACTTCATGGCCAGCAACTCTCGGTTGCCCACATCATAATTTCGCTCAGCAGGCGAAAACTTCCTGGAAAAAAAAGCGCATGGTTTCATCACTGAGCAATCAGAACCTCTCTGCGACAAAACAGCCCCTGCTCCAATCTCAGAAGCATCAACCTCGACCTGGAACGGAAGAGAAACATCTGGTTGACACAACACAGGGGCAGAAGAAAAACGACGCTTCAACTCCTGAAAAGCTTCCACAGCAGCAGAAGACCAATTGACCAAATCAGCACCCTTCTTGGTCAAATCGGTCAATGGTTTGGCAATACTAGAAAAATTGCAGATGAAGCGACGATAAACATTAGCAAAGCCCAGGAACTTTTGCAGACTTTTCAGAGATGTCGGCTGAGTCCAATCATGGATGGCTTGGACCTTAACAGGATCCATCTCGATAGTAGAAGGGGAAAAGATGAACCCCAAAAATGAAACCTTCTGCACACCAAAGAGACACTTTGATCCCTTCACAAACAAAGAATTAGCACGCAGGACCTGAAAAACCGTTCTGACCTGCTTCACATGAGACTCCCAATCATCCGAGAAGATCAAAATGTCATCCAAGTACACAATCAGGAATTTATCCAGGTACTCTCGGAAGATGTCATGCATAAAGGACTGAAACACTGATGGAGCATTGGCAAGTCCGAATGGCATCACTAGATACTCAAAATGACCCTCGGGCGTATTAAATGCAGTTTTACATTCATCGCCTCGCCTGATTCGCACTAGATTATACGCACCACGAAGATCTATCTTGGTGAACCAACTAGCCCCATTAATCCAAGCAAACAAATCAGATAACAATGGCAAGGGGTACTGAAATTTAACAGTGATCTTATTAAGAAGGCGGTAATCTATACAAGGTCTCAGCGAACCATCCTTCTTGGCTACAAAAAAGAACCCTGCTCCTAATGGCGACGATGACGGGCGAATATGCCCCTTCTCCAGGGATTCCTTCACATAACTGCGCATAGCGGTGTGCTCAGGCACGGATAAATTAAACAGTCGACCTTTTGGGAATTTACTACCAGGAATCAAATTGATAGCACAATCACAATCCCTATGCGGAGGTAGGGCATCGGACTTGGGCTCATCAAATACATCCCGGTAATCAGACAAGAACTCTGGAACCTCAGAAGGGGTGAATGACGAAATTGACAGAAATGGAACATCAACATGTACCCCCTGAAAACCCCAGCTGGACACCGACATGGATTTCCAATCCAATACTGGATTATGGGCTTGTAGCCATGGCAACCCCAACACGACCACATCATGCAGATTATGCAACACCAGAAAGCGAATAACCTCCTGATGTGCAGGAGCCATGCACATGGTCAGCTGGGTCCAGTATTGAGGCTTATTCTTGGCCAAAGGCGTAGCATCAATTCCTCTCAATGGAATAGGACACTGCAAGGGCTCCAAGAAAAACCCACAACGATTAGCATATTCCAAGTCCATCAAATTCAGGGCAGCGCCTGAATCCACAAACGCCATGACAGAATACGATGACAAAGAGCAGATCAAGGTAACGGACAGAAGAAATTTTGACTGTACTGTACCAATGGTGGCAGACCTAGCGAACCGCTTAGTGCGCTTAGGACAATCAGAGATAGCATGAGTGGAATCACCACAGTAGAAACACAGCCCATTCAGACGTCTGTGTTCTTGCCGTTCAACTCTGGTCATAGTCCTATCGCACTGCATAGGCTTAGGTTTAATCTCAGGTAATACCGCCAAATGGTGCACAGATTTACGCTCACGCAAGCGTCGACCGATCTGAATGGCCAAAGACATAGACTCATTCAAACCAGCAGGCACAGGAAATCCCACCATGACATCCTTAAGGGCTTCAGAGAGACCCTTTCTGAATATAGCTGCCAGCGCAGATTCATTCCATTGAGTGAGTACGGACCACTTTCTAAATTTCTGGCAATATACCTCTATCTCATCCTGAGCCTGACAAAGGGCCAGCAAATTTTTTTCTGCCTGATCCACTGAATTAGGCTCATCGTACAGCAATCCAAGCGCCAGGAAAAACGCATCGATATTACTTAATGCAGGATCTCCTGACACAAGAGAAAATGCCCAGTCCTGAGGGTCGCCACGCAAGAAAGAAATGACGATCCTAACCTGTTGAACTGGGTCACCAGAGGAGCGAGGTTTCAAAGCCAGAAATAGTTTACAATTATTTTTGAAACTCAGAAATTTAGTTCTATCTCCAAAAAACAAATCTGGAATAGGAATTCTCGGTTCTAACAAAGAATTCTGAACCACAAAATCTTGAATATTTTGAACTCTTGCCGTGAGCTGATCCACACATGAAGACAGACCTTTAATGTCCATTGCTACACCTGTGTCCTGAACCACCCAAATGTCTAGGGGAAAAAAAAGGCAAAACACAGTGCAAAGAAAAAAAAATGGTCTCAGAACTTCTTTTTTCCCTCTATTGAGAATCATTAGCACTTTTGGCTTCCTGTACTGTTGTGATAGGCAATTCAGTATCACAATGGACATAGCGGTCAGAGCACATACAGTGATCTGACAATAACCCAAAATAATAGAACGAGCTCTGAGACGTGGGAACTCTGCAGACCGCAATCCCTAATCCTCTCCAAACAACACTAGAGGCAGCCGTGGATTGCGCCTAACTCTGCCTATGCAACTCGGCACAGCCTGAGAAACTAACTAGCCTGAAGATAGAAAATAAGCCTACCTTGCCTCAGAGAAATACCCCAAAGGAAAAGGCAGACCCCCACATATAATGACTGTGAGTTAAGATGAAAAGACAAACGTAGGGATGAAATAGATTCAGCAAAGTGAGGCCCGACTTTCTTAACAGAACGAGGATAGGAAAGATAACTTTGCGGTCTACACAAAACCCTAAAGAAAACCACGCAAAGGGGGCAAAAAGACCCTCCGTACCGAACTAACGGCACGGAGGTACACCCTTTGCGTCCCAGAGCTTCCAGCAAAACAATTAGACAAGCTGGACAGAAAAAATAGCAAACAAATAGCAAAGAAGAACTTAGCTATGCAGAGCAGCAGGCCACAGGAATAATCCAGGGAAAAACAAGTCCAACACTGGAACATTGACAGGAAGCATGGATCAAAGCATTAGGTGGAGTTAAGTAGAGAAGCACCTAACGACCTCACCAGATCACCTGAGGGAGGAAACTCAGAAGCCGCAGTACCACTTTCCTCCACAAACGGAAGCTCCCAGAGAGAATCAGCCGAAGTACCACTTGTGACCACAGGAGGGAGCTCTGCCACAGAATTCACAACAGGTAACTAAAACCTGTCAAAGGAATAATATAGGACACACCACAGACTGCAAAAGCAAAAACACAAAGCAAAGAATGGTGCAAAAAAGTCCAAGAATAATGCCAAAATCTTTATTAAATATATATAATACACTAAATACAAGGAATCAAGAAGTAATAGTGGGTAAAAATCTGCTCACAAATTACACAGAACGCATGGAAGCGGAATGAGCTCCCCACGCCAGCAGCCAAGTAAGATACACTGAGAGCAAAAGATAACAACAACTCCTGCGTACTACATGGTGATAGTGCTAAATAGTACGAAAATAGTAATCAGAGCCCGCAGGGGTAAGGAGCCAAATGGCACATAATATAGTAGCCCAGAGATATACCTGATCAGCTGATGCCGTGGGGAGAATGTCCACTCCAGACCCACCCCGACGCGTGTTTCGGAGATGTCCCTCCTCAGGGGGCGTGTCCTGGCATCACCGCAAATAGTTTATATAGTGGCAGGGTACTAAGATCGGCCAATGTGCAAGCGAGCCAAATAATTCGGACGCTAAGACCGGAGCCGGAAAGCATGGGCCCATGCAATCCGGCGCCAGGCCGCAACCCGGAAATAGGGGGCAAGGTAATAGCTAATGCACCTGACCGGAAGAGAAGCCACGGCCATATTGGAAGAGGAAAAATCCACTGTGAATGGTAATGTGCTGCTGCGCAAGGCCGGAAACACACTAGCGGCCATATTTATACAGGGAAGGGTGCCACATATATACAAGAGAGCCGAATAGCAGGTAAATGGAATGTCCTATGCACACACTTAAATATATGAAGAAACGGCCTAGAGTCACATACTACCCATATTACAGATCTAATAAAGGAACATTATATGCATCACAACATTATGTACAGAATAGACAACAGAAGTAATGAATAACAGTATGTATAAAGTACTATTGTACTCGGACAGTAAATAACGATGTCAACACATATAATAAATAACAATACACAAAGCACAATAGTATGTGCAGGATGACAAATGGCCATGTTAATGAATATGAAGAAAAACATTATATGTATCACATTATAGGGCATACATGACACACCAAAATGTCAATATATATACTATATGGCAATATATGCAGCATAATATTATTTATAAATATCAAATACATAGAACTAGCAGCCATATCAATACATGTAATGAGTAAAGCAGACATATAATGTAACACAGCCTGAAAGAATGATAAGATAAAAATGCCAATCAATGAGGTAGAACAACGGTTGTGTGCATATATATAGAACATGGTGGCAAATGACTCAAAGTTGGATGTCACAGGGGCTTGCAGATGCCCTGTCTCGTGCCCATACAGGGTAACAAATGTTCAACCCCACAGGTATGACCGAGGGGAGGATATGTGAGGTAGTGACCCCTGTTTCAGCTAGGGGGCACTTTTTGTGCTCTCCAGAATGTGCACGGAGGTCATGAGGGTGTATGGCAGTCACAGGTGTGGCTGTGATTAGAATGGTGAAGCAGTGACTGATTTAAAAAGCCCTGTAGTAGAGGGGGAGGTGTGTTGGTCTTGGAAGCAGATAGAGCAGTGGTCTGCAGAGCTCCTTCTGTGTAGAGCAACACAGGGGCAAAAGGAACCAAAGAGACTGACACCCTGCGTCCCCGGCTGTCTTGTGTTTGCCAGGCTGCAATCCGGAGGATAGCGTGTGGTGCACGGCATGAGTAAAGAGACTTGGTAATGGCATGCGGTTGCCCCAGGAAAACTGGACAAAGGAAAGTCTGGCCTGTGTAGGGATTGCAAACTGAAACCATTTACTGTGTATTTCTAATGAACTGTGTGAAGAAGCCGTATACTGTGTATTTTCCATTGGTCTGGATGAAGAAGCCGTTTACTGTGTATTGCTAATAGACTGTGTGAAGTAACTCAAAAAAGGAACGTTTTGTTTAAACTTGCTTGGGTCACTGCCGTTTCACTGCGTATGGTCTGACCGCTGCATCACAATATGCAGATAGCTTTCAGTCACTGGTGAAGGGAGAAAAAGGAAAAACACTCGTGATTACAATGTGCTCATAAGGATAAGTCCACTGCATTCTTTATTACTAGTAGGTATCATTCAGATGTCCGTGTTGCGCCTACATGATCTACGGATACACGCATGCCCATTGTAGTCTATACGTCTGTTCACATTTCCATGTTTTTTTTCACAGACAGTGAGTCTGTGCAAAACTCACAGAGACATGCCTGTCATATCCAACAGTACAGATGAAAAGGGCCAATACAAGTCTACGGGTCAGTGAAAACTATGTACAGCGCACGAATGGCACCCATCTGCCATCTGTACGCTTTCCGTGTTTAACATTGTAACAATATATAGGATAGAGGCAGAAGCCCCTAAAAGTGCTATTAAAAAGACCAACAGGACGAGCATGCAGTGACCATGTAGTTGTAGATACTAGTGCAGAACTTATAAATGATTACAGTTCAGGTGTATATGGTATACTAACTTACAGCTGATGTTCTTTCTGATGGAGTCATTCACTTTTCTCGTTTTTTCCATCTGGTGCAGGCCGATATGACAACCACGACTTGTCTGCGCAGTTTACAACAAAGACACATTTGACTTCTCACTTTTTCACCACCGTCCCCATCTATTGCTAACCCAGAAAAACTCCCCATTCTGCATGCACCTGCGGTGTGAAACAGTATCCCCAATACGTAAAACTCCTTAGTGACCACCAATACGTATTTTTACTGACCTGCAGTATAGGAGACCAGCATCCCACTGACAGGTGAAAATCAAGCAGCGATCTGCAATACACTGTAGCTGACAGCTTGCTACATTAGCCATGATCAGTGTTGGTACCAACTATAGCCGTTTAACCCCTTAAATGCTGCTGTCAATAATGACTACAGCATCTAGATGGTTAACAGAATATGTGGGCTCCCTTTTTTACCCTATTGGCACTCTGATATTTTGATCGTGTGGTCCTGATGTTTACAATGGCAATTCATGGCTAAATAATGGCCTTAAAGTCTGCCGACTATAACGGCCTGTTCGGAAGTTTGCGACATTTAGGCAGTAACAATACATTTCTTCATTTCTGTTGTCATTTTGCATTAATTTCTGAAAAGCACCTGAAGAGCTAATAAATTACCTGAAAGCAATTTTGAACACAATGAGGGGAGCTCTATTTTAAATATCACTTTGGGGCGTTGCCAATATATAGGACCCCCAAAGTCATCTCAAAAATGAATTGGTCCCTAAAAAGATACGTTTTGTAAATTTCCTTGAAAACAAGAAAAATTACTGCTACATTTTTAAACCTTCTAAAATGCGAATAAAATAAAACAACATTTTACAAATAGTGCTGATGTAAAGCAGACATGATATTAAAGTTATTTATTAATGTTTTTCTGTGGTATGACTATCTGGATTAAAGGGAAAATCATTCAAAGTTTGAAAATTGCAAATTTTTAAATTTTTGTAAAGTTTCTGATATCTTTATAAATAAACGCAAATCATATCCACTTAAATTTACCATTGTCATAAAGTATAATGTGTCACGAAAAAACTATCAAAATCCCTCACTGGGACACACTGAAAAATATTTAGAATTGAGAGTCCTCAGTGGTTGATACCTTTTAATGGCTAACTGAAAAGATGGTAACAAATTGCAAGCTTTCGAGACTACTCAGGTCTCTTCATCAGGCATAGACTAATACAAGATCTGAAGAATCACATATATATATATACACAACACAGCACAGAAATAATGCAATAGATAAGACAAGTGATGTGAAGCAGAACTATAATTATACGAACATTCGCCACCAGGATCTGGCGAGGGACACCCAATGAGTTGAATTCTTTTTTTCAGGATCTTAACAATAATGATTTGAATATTCATTTATCTTTTAATTTCAGTTATCATCAGGTCGAATTTTTGGATGTCTTGGTCAGGAGGGGCCCTGATGGTCTTCTGCCTTCCAATGCCTTCCGTAAGGTCACGGCAGTTAATTCAGTTCTTTATGCCAGTTCCTCGCATCATCCACATGTGTTCAATGCTGTCCCCACTGGACAGTTTTTACGCATTAGAAGGATTTGTTCAAATATATCGGATTTTGAGGCTAGAGCAAAGGAGATGAAGACACATTTCTTGGAGAAAGGTTACAGCAAAAGATCCATTAAAAAAGCATACAACAGAGCCAGGAATACGGACCAGCATCAATTATTGTACTCATCAGGCAGAAAAGAACCAACTAACCAGGTAAGACTGGTTACCACATATAACTCTCATTGGAACAAGCTGTATGGAATTATGAAAAAATATTGGCCTATAATTTTGGCTGACCTTATACTCAGGCAATATCTGACTCCTGAACCATCATTAATAGCCAGAAGATCACCAAATTTGGGAGATATGTTTGTTTAGGAGCTATTATACACCTAAAACTCCTCCCCCCATTTTCCTTACTGGACAACAAAAACCACAATCAGTTTGGGGTTGTAAGCCATGCGAAAAATGTGTGGCATGTCCCAATATTGTGATGGCAAAGGATTTCACTTCAACAGATGGACGTATATTTAAAATAACGCATACTATTACGTGCTTGACCATGGCTGTGGATTACTATGTGTCCTGTTCCTGTACTAAGATTTATATTGGGCTGACAACAAGAGCCCTGAAGGTCAGAGTTAGGGAACATGTTAGAGATATATTGGCTGCCAAAGAGGAAGAAAATATTGAGGTCTTAAAAAGTATACCGAGGCATTTTAAACAACATCATGCATGTAATCCCACTGACCTCCAGGTAAAGGGTATTGATTGTGTCCACTTGGATCTTCGGGGTGGTAATGTCGGGCGTCTTTTAGCCCAGAAGAAAGCCCGCTGGATTTGGGAATTATGCACAATATATCCGTATGGCTTAAATGAAATGATAAGGTACGCCTCTTTTCTTTGAGTTTTCTGTCATCAAATTTTTAATTGGCCTCGTCGAGTTTTTTATGTATTTCTCTATATATCTGTCTTTTAGATTTTTATATTAATTGTTGTTTTTTAATTTTTAGCTCATCAATTAGTAGGATTCATCT
This sequence comes from Ranitomeya imitator, assembly GCF_032444005.1. Taxonomy (NCBI): domain Eukaryota; kingdom Metazoa; phylum Chordata; class Amphibia; order Anura; family Dendrobatidae; genus Ranitomeya; species Ranitomeya imitator. The sequence continues at coordinate 252,395,203 of NC_091282.1, forward strand.
GTGATTGCTGCCCTTTTTGTGAAAACTTAGGCTATTTGAATCATGAAGAGGATCTTGTATGAATACCACGATCATCTGATCAACGGATTATAGAACCTTCACTATTTACATTGCACTTTAGTATTGTTAGTTTTTTCATATTTGTATACAATCATGGCTATTATGTATTCGTAATTTTTTCTGTGTATGTAATGTTTATATAATGATTAATGGTTTTCATTATTTATATATTGCGCTTCAGCACTTGTAAGCACTTTACATCTTCACTTAATTATGATTATTCTCTAATTGTAGTTTATCAAATAATTAATAATGTCTATATATTTTAATGTCCATAATATATTATTTGCTGTATAATAATTAATGTACTCATGCAATTCTATATATGCAATGGTTCTGCCGTTCATGTTTTGTATGGATTGTTGTCTCCTCCATCTGGCCAGTGCGCATGCCTGTTGTTAATGGGTTGCCTAGCATTGCTGACGGCGTCTCTATCGCATTCACCTTCGGTGCGGGCAAGGACGTGCCCACGTGATTGTGGGCGGTCTCTTTGTCCGATCACATGACAATGACGTACTCAGTGATGCGGATGCTTCTCGTCCCAACTGGGCATGCGCCGATATACGGCTAGCACTAAGTGTTATTATAACACAATCCGATTGGGTGGCCTTTTGTATTTATACTGCAACAAGACCTGAAGACGCCACTCCCCCGGAAGAAGGCACGCACGCCAAAATGCACGTAGGGGTGGTGGCGCCGCAGGTCAGAGGTAAATATGCTGCACAAGTTACTTTAATCTCCCTAATGTCTGTCTTGGTGTTGTTGCTGGATGCTCTTTACCAGCTTAGTGTATTTAGTTCTATTGTATAGGAATTAACTATGCACACGTGTCATTACTTACTAGGGACATCAGTAACATTATATGCATGTTTGTAGCCTCTGTCCTGTGGCCCCAGTGTAGTTGTCACTCATCAGAGTTTCCCATAGACTGTTAGGAATTAATTTTATATGTGGTTTATTCAATAAAATTATTTTGTTTGACTTTGATCCCGTATGTGCAATGTTTTTCTATGTAGGGTTTATTATATAATTATGGGGAGGGATAAACAGTTGTGGCCATAAATATAGGAACAGTTCATAGATAAGGAGTGTGAAAGTTTTATTGTCCTCTGATTGGGGTCTGGTTCTATGTTGTGATGCCCCCACAAGGTCTGAGGAGCAAATTCCTTAATTGATGTAAAAAGACATAAATCCATGGGACACATTCATTCCTGCACTGAGTGTGTCAAAGGATTTCATGAGTTTATACTCTCAGACCCTTCTGTCTCTCTGAGATTTGAAGTTACCTTTTAATACAAGTGATTTCATGTCCATGGTGCTATGGTCAGAGAGACAACAATGTTTGGCCACAGGTAGATCCATTCTTTTTTCTCTTATTGTGTGGTGATGAGAATTCATCCTTGTTCTAAGCTTTTGCCCTGTCACCCCTACATACAGACCCCCAGTTGGACATTTGGTTCAAATAGTTAAGTACACCACATTAGATGTTGATGCAGCTGAAAGTATCGGGATAATGTAGTCCTGATGTGAGTTGGGGATCTTTATCTTTTTTCCTGGTTGCAAGGAAAGGGTCATGCAGCAGTTGGAGAGGACAGGGAGCTTCTGATAATGATGCTTCTTAGATTTGGGGGCTGCCTAAAACAGTAGCGGGGGTCTGGAAAAATGGATTGTAATCGGGCATCATTTTATAGTAAAGGTTGTAATTTCTGTGCAGCTCCTCTTAGTACTTCCAGATTTGGATTGTAGGCGACTAATAGAGGTACCCGGTTATTTTCTTATTTAGCTTTATAATGTAGGAGGTGATTCCTTGATGTTTCGGTGGCTCTTGTAATTTGGTTTTGAATTGTTCTTGGATGGTAGCCCTGATTCAAAAAGGTCTTTCTGAAGTGACCAAGGTGTTTGTCTCTATCCATGGGCTTGGAACATATCCAATTGTATCTGATGGCTTGGCTGTAGACAATAGAGTTTTGTATGTGTTTTGGGAGGAAACTGTCCCATTTAAGGGATGTTGGACGATCAATTGGCTTCTGATACAGGGATGTCTCTATTTCATTGTTTTATTGCTTAATGATGGTGTCCAAAAAGTTAATTTCAGTGCTGGAGTAGTTGAGTGATGGTGGGATGAAATTGATTAAAATGTTCATGGAATGTCTTTAGCTGTGGCGCAGAATCCATCCAGGTGATTTAAATATCATCAATATAAGGGTAGTAGGCCAGAGGCCTGATGGGACATGAGGACAAAAATTCGCTTTCAAGCTTGGCCATGAAAAGATTTGCATACTGTGGAGCCATTTTACTTCCCATTGCTGTACCAGTCTCCTGTAGATATACAGCTATGGCAAAAATTAAGAGACCACTGCAAAATTTCCAGTTTGTCTGATTTTTCTCTTTATAGGTATATTTTTGAGTAAAATGTAAATTGTTCTTTTATTCTATAAACTTCTGACAATGTCTCCGAATTTCCAAGCAATACATTTTGTATTTATTTTCTGAAAATGAGAAATATTGTAGTCAAAATAACAAAAAAAGCATTGCTTGCAGACCTCAAATAATGCAAACAAAAAAACAGGTTAATAATTTCTAATCATTTCGAAACAACAATACTAATGTTTTAACTCAGGAAGAGTTCAGAAATCAATATTTTGTAGAATAACCATGATTTTTAATCACAGCTTTCATGCGTCTTGGCATACTTTCCACCAGTCTTTCACAATGCTTTTGGGTGACTTTATGCCACTCCTGGCACAAAAATTTAAGCAGTTCTTCTTTGTTTGATGTTTATGGGAAAACAGCCACACACACGAAGCTTGAAGATTTTATGCAAAAATAACACTTTTTATTAATTGTACAGTCATCACCAAGTGCTCATTGATGTAAGAAAAATTGACGGACACTTTAAGTGAGCACTGAAGAGCTGGAGGAAGACTTCATGACAAATACGCGTAGGAACAGGACGTTTGCACTCTTTTCTCTCACTACTGCACCTCTAGGCCCACTCCGGACTGCCTTTCTACTTGGCGCACTCCATCTCTCACTAAAAGTGTGGTTTTGACAAAGACCAGCCTTGGTCGAAACGTTAACCCTAACTTAAAGTGTCCGTCAATTTTTCTTACGTTAATGAGCACTTGGTGATGACTGTACAATTAATAAAAAGTGTTATTTTTGCATACAATCTTCAAGCTTCATGTGTGTGGCTGTTTTCCCATAAACATTGTGACTTTTGGTTCAGCCAGCACCTTTTTTCCTTGAATACAGAGTGCACCACATTTCTTGGACTACCTTCTTTGTTTGATGGCTTTTGACTATCCATCTTCCTCTTCATTACATTCCAGAGGTTTTTAATGGGTTTCAGGTCTGGAGATTGGGCTGGCCATGACAGGGATTTGATGTGGTGGTCCTTCATCCACACCTTGATTGACCTAGCTGTGTGGCATGGCGCACTGTCCTGCTGGAAAAACCAGTCCTCAGAGTTGGGGAACATTACATGAACCGAAAGAATCAACTGTTTTTCCAGGATAACCTTGTATGTGGCTTAATTCATAAGTCCCTTGCAAAGAACAACCGGCCCAATTCCAGCCTTGCTGAAGCAGTCTTCCTCATGATTGTGGAGCCTATGGAAACAGATGAAGGGACCTTTTTAAACGCTTAGGAAGCCTTTGCAATGTTTTTTTGTTAATTATTGTAATTTACTGAGATAATAACTTTTTGTGTTTTCATTGGCTGTAAGCCATAATCATCAATATTATCAGAAATAAACACTTTTTGATGATATTCTAGTTTAGTGAGAAGCATTTGTATGTGAGGTACAATGTCCCCAGCATCACATTTGCCAGTTAATAATACTATACCATGCTGACAAAGCAAAGCACAGTTTTTTTAATTAGAGCTGGAAAAAACTGCATTGAAATGAAAGGCAAAATGTATCAAACTGGAGGAGTGTAACAATGTTGCAAATCTGGGCACATTCACAGGATAAAAGAACATCCAGGGCGGCTGCCACTCACTAATTGTACAACGTCTCTATTGCACAATCAATCCCTATATGAGGGACGGATGTGCCATGTGACTCTGGCACTATAACAAATCCATGTCCGCAATGTAGGAACCGCCATGCGTGCAGAACAATCCATCCTTTTACAGAGTATATAAAGAGACAGCATGCCACACTACATGTGGACAGTTTTAGCAGGTACAAGTGCTTCTTACAAAATTAGAATATCATCAGAAAGTTATATTTAACTTTTATATTTAACTTTTATTCTGTAAACTTCTGACAACATGCCTCCGAATTTCCAAGCAATAAATTTTGTATTTTTTTCTGACAAAGAAAAATGGTAAAAAAAAGTGCTTTCAAACTTCAAATAATGCAAAGAAAACAAGTTCATAATAATTTAGAAACAACAATACTAATGTTTTAACTCAAGAAGAGTTCAGAAATCAATATTTTGTGGAATAACCATGATTTTTAATCACAGCTTTCATGCATCTTGGCATGCTTTCTACCAGTCTTTCACATTGCTTCTGGCGCAAAAATGTATGCAGTTCTTCTTTGTTTGATGGCTTATGACTATCCATCATCCTCTTGATTACATTCCAGAGGTTTTCAATGGGGTTCAGGTCTGGAGATTGGGCTGCCCATGACAGGGTTTTGATGTGGTGGTCTCTTAATTTTTGCCAGAGCTGTATATGTTCAGTAAATGCATTCAATACTTGGTCAGGGCTTCATTTGTATCAATTACTGCATCAATGCAGCGTGGCATGGAGGTGATCAATCTGTGGCACTGATGAGGTGTTAAGGAAGCGGTGTCAGCCATAAATCTGACTACACTTTCAGATCTGTCCACAACTCTTCAGCATTGTGCGGTTTGTCACCTAAGCAGATTAGCTTCAGCTCAGCCTGTTGGCGCTTGGCTGAGGCAGTGCTGCAGTGCTTCCAGCTTGTGACTGATATGCTACTTTCAGAGATGGAGGCTGAAGAGGAGGCGGTGCATGAGGTGTAGACTGTGGGGGCAACCCAGATTGATGTAGGGCCCGCAATCCTCTGGGTTGGGAGGACGTGCACCATATCAAGGTCCGACTGGGTCCGGGCTTTCACTATGTTAACCCAGTGTGCCGTCAACGAGATTTTGGAGACTGTTCAATACGTGCCCTGTATTTTTTAATTTTTTACTCCAAAATATTGTTTAGAGCTAGGGTAACGCACAGCAAAAAAAGTGAATGTAAGCCTCAAAAGCACACATTGTAGCCCACAGATAGATGAGGTGTGTCACAGAGATACCATAGTGTAATATTTGTGGCCTGTATTTTTAAATTGTTTACCCCAAAATAGTGTTTAGAGCTAGGGTTGCAGACAGCCAAAAAAGTGGAATGTAGGTCTGAAAAGCAACTATTTGGAGGAGAGCACAGATAGACCAGGAGTCTGACGGAGATAGGACACTGTTAAATATGTGGCCTGGAATTTTTTGGGCCCACCAAAATTGTGTCAATAAGTAGGCTATGACACAAAAAAAATCAATAGACAGAGAAATACCCAGATAGTTGTTGGCGCTTCCGTCACAAGATTCTCGTGGTAATGAAATAGAATTGTTTATTTAGGCGTTACAGGATAAAACATTATTTTTAAAATAACCTGAAGAAGACTCCTGGATGTTGGAGTCGAAACGTGTTGTTTTATCTTGTAACTCCTAAATAAACGATTTTATTTCATTACCACGAGAATCTTGTGACGGAAGCGCCGACAACTATCTGGGTATTTCTCTGTCTATTGATTGCTTTCACCACGGTTGTCTGAAGCCTCCTGTGAGCCCAGCTGGTCGAGCTGCAGTCCGCCTCCTCGGGATTCCTTTGGGATCCTGTTTATGCCTCAATTCGCTGGTTTCTGGTGAGTGCAACTATTATAGCGTGCAATTTAGCAACAGTTTTTACTACACTTAGATCGTGCGCAGTGTTTGTTCCCCTTTTTTCTCTCCCTATCTCTTAGGGTCAGTTTGATTCACTAAAAAAAAATGTTGGAGTAGTAAAATTGTAAAATATTTAGCGTGGGGACTTCCGGGAGGTGGAGCCTGATGATGGCCGCTACTTAATAGAGCTCCTGGATCGAGGGCGCATAATAGGCTTATTAAAGCCTTTTAATACCACGCAAAGGCTAGGATAACACATCAGACTCTCGCCTACCATCGAAACCTTCAAAAAGAACCTGAAGACCCACCTCTTCAGACAAGCCTACAACCTGCAGTAACCACCGATCGACCAAACCGCTGCATGACCAGCTCTACCCTCACCTACTGTATTCTCACCCATCCCTTGTAGATTGTGAGCCTTCGCGGGCAGGGTCCTCATTCCTCCTGTACCAGTTATGACTTGTATTGTTTAAGATTATTGTACTTGTTTTTATTATGTATACCCCTCCTCACATGTAAAGCGCCATGGAATAAATGGCGCTATAACAATAAATAATAATAATAATAATAAGGGCCGGACAAGGGTCAATAAGTATAGACCCAGCTCTCCGGACCCCCTTGGAGTCTCAGGGGGCAGACAGCGCCGCAAGCAGCGCTTCTCACAATCCACAGCCGGAGACCCGAAGCGGAAAAGGAGCCAGTTGGGGAAGGGCGAGCAGGGCGCCCCATCAACAACACGAGCGAACTCACCGGACAACTCCAGGAGGAGGGTCGGAGACATCGGTGGAAGCCCGAGGTGTCCCTGGTCGGTGAGCGACAACAGCGGTGAAGAGGGGAGACAGCGCGAGAGGAGGAGGTGAACCGGCGCCATCTTGCCGGAAAGCGCGCCAGGCCCCACACTGCTGTCTGCGCCACACCGGAGGCCGGGAGAGGGAGAAAGAGCCGAGCCACTGCTGCTGCCGCTGAATTAAGGTGAGCGGTGACAGGGAAAACAGCAGCACCCCTGGCCCCAGGAGTAATTAGAAACGGCTGACAAAAGACGGTGTGGGAGCAGGAGTCAGCCCGGTGCCTTCCTGCTGGAAAGCGCGCCAATTCGACTCACCACGGGCTACACTACGCCAAAGACCCATAGCAGGAGACAGAGCGGGTCGGCATCTGCAACAGGAGGAAGGTGAGCAGGGTCGGAGAGGGATAGTGGCGTCCCTGGCCCCAGGTGCTGATAGCGACGATAGAGGGGGAAGATGAGGGAGGAGACAGCGAGCTGTCGCCATCTTGCAGAGAAGCACACCAGGCACCAGTAATTCTCTGGTGGGCAGACTGTATAGCTACACAATCCCAGAACTACACCGGCTCTAATCACAGCTACATACTGGCTGAAGTCTATTTGTAATATCTTTGAAAAGGGCACTATAAACCCCTCTGGCGCAATAACTGTGAGAGACTGAGGAGAAAGCTCACCCAGCGTGGAAGAGGGCAACTAAGCTGTGGTAATTTATAAGACTTACCAATCTATCTCCAGATGTAACTAACACACATAGCGATATCACTGACAACATTACTTACTACTTCAGGCATCCATCTCATCATGGACAAATTCGTGTGTAAAGGTGCCAAGTCTGGCAGAAGTTCCAATGTAACCAGGCAGGCACATCTCCCACATCACAAAACGCTGATGCTAACACAGAGAACCCACAGTCAATTGCAACTGCTATCATAGAACGGTTGATGCCTGAGATAGACAACCGTCTAGCAGCTTTTCAAACTTCTTTGGACACAATTGTCTCACAAGTCAATACTCAGGGAGCGCGCATAGCAGAAGCGGAACAAAGAATCTCAGACCTGGAGGACTCTGCCAAGGCCCTCAAAGACAAACTGGATGGCAAAGAAAAGGACATCTCAGACCTTCTGGACAAGGTAGATGACCTTGAAAACAGGTCTCGACGCAATAACTTGAGACTTATAGGCCTTCCAGAGTCTGTCCCTCCCTCGGAGCTGGTCAAAATAACAGAGTGGCTACCAAAATCCCTTGGGGTACTACCGACATCAGGTGTAATGGCCATTGAGAGAGCACACAGGTTGGGACCCCCGAGGGGAGGGGAGGGTGACAGACCAAGACCAGTTATCTTTAAAGTCCTGGACTTTCAAGATAAAGTCCGCATTTTATCAGCGCACAGAAAACAACGCTCCCTGTTGTATGAGAATCACAAACTACTCCTGTTCCAGGATTATTCGGCTGCCCTGGCTGCCAGACGCAAAGCTTTCAACCCTGCTTGCAAACTCTTGGTTGATAAAAGTATTTGCTTTGGCCTGCAATATCCTTCAATTTTGCGTTTTGGCATGGCGGGGAAAAATTGGTCCTTCAGTGACCCAGAAAGGGCTCTGAAATTTCTCCGGGAGGAATCCCGGGCACATCTTAACTCTGACAACACCTGAATGAGCAGAGCTGCTCTAACTTGTCATTATTCAGTGATGTCGTGTTTATGCTGTTCCTCTTTTGCCCTTAGGCGGCATGTTTACTTTCTATGTAGTGCTCACTCTGTGGTTGAGCACGCTTGTTACAGTTATAAAGTTTAATTGAGGAAGGGAGATGGGTGGGGGGAGGGTCTCTGCATGCGCACACATAACACTTTGGTCCTGGGAGATCTCACGCTCACTCGCTGGGATGGGTGGGGATCTCACTCACAACATCTGCACATGGGTCATATGGTTGTTCGAAAAGGTGTGGGTTAATGGCTGACCAGGCCAGTTCTAAAGATACCACTATCCGCTCCTTACAATGCTGCTCATGGAATGTCAACGGGTTAAATACTCCAACTAAGAGGAAAAAGGTTCTAAATTTTTTTACAAAAACAAAATTTCCATGTCATTTTCCTTCAGGAAACACACTGGATTAAGGATAATCACCCCTCTCTGCTCAGTAGGAAATACACGCTTTGCGCCGAGGCTTCATACACAAAGAAACAGCGAGGGGTGGCCATACTAATATATAGTGGCCTTCATTATGAGATACTTGACACCATGGAAGACCCACAAGGCAGATTCCTTTTGGTTAAAATCATGATTGAGGGAATGTGTTTTAGCCTGGTCAACATTTATGCCCCTAATACGCCTGAGGTACAGTTTCAGGTTAAATTGATGGAGAGCTTGGCAGGGTGGGATACATCCCGGGTGGTCATGGGGGGCGACTTTAATGAGGTAGCAGACATTTCCATGGATAGATCTAGAGCTAAGGATGCTCACCGACTAGCACAGGGAAATGGTATTCAATCTTTGATAGGCCACCTTGACTTACAACACCCCTTGGAAAGGGACTACTCTCACTATTCCCATGTACACGACTCACATGCTAGGATTGACTGCTGGTTACTGCACGAGTCATTAATACCCCTAATAACACAGACAAATATACAAAATATTCATATATCGGATCATGCCCTAGTAACGTTTCAATCTAAACTAACATCCCCAATACACCAAGAAAGGAGGTGGCGTTTCCCTTCATACCTCCACCAATCGGATGACTTTAAAAAACATTTGCAGATGTCATGGGAGGTTTATAAAAATGACAACTGCGTTCACTGTGACGACGCACATTTGTTTTGGATGGCCTCTAAGGCCGTGCTGAGGGGTCAAATTATCTCCTATGTCAGACACAAGAGAAAAGATATAATGAAAAGAGTAGTAGAAACACAAAAATCAGTAACCCAAGCCTACAAGGATTTTTAACCAAACTACACTCCACTGACAAGGGAAAAGTTTTTAAAGGCTAAAGAGGAGGCGGACACTCTGGCTCATGAGATGGCCATGTTCAATTTGGACTACCAAAAACACAAATATTTTAAATGGGGCAACAAGCCGGGGAAGGTGCTGGCATCCCTTACGCGGCCATACAGGAAAGCAACAAGAATACATAAATTACGACAACGCAACGGTCACATTCTAACAAATAACGAAGAAATAGTAAGTGAATTTAGATTTTTTTTTGTGAGTTGTACAGATCGGAATCGGGAGGAGGAGGGGGGCGGGGAGTTCCTCAGAGATCACCTTGCACCTGCACTCACGGAGGAGGAGAGGGAGGCCATTAATTCCCCCATAACACCCTCGGAAATTTTACAGGTCATAAATAAACATAAATTGTCCAAGGCACCAGGCCCAGACGGGTTCAGCAACGAGCACTATAAGATTCTAGGGACATGCCTGGCCTTTCACCTGTGTGAGTTATATAACAACATAGTCAAATATGGCTATCTTCCTGATCGGTTTAATGAGGCGGTGGTTATTGTTCTTCCAAAACCAGGTTCCAAAACCCATCTCATTACTTAATTCAGAATTTAAAATTTTTACAAAAATTCTGGCTGACAGATTACAAAGAATAATCCCAAATTTAATTTTGCCACTGCAAACTGGATTTATACATGGGAAATCCATTACGTACAACATCAGGACAGCTCTGGGTGCCATATCCTATAGTAGAGCGCATAAAGCGTTCGATAGGGTGGCATGGGATTACCTATATGAGCTGCTATCATTTAGAGAATTTGGCCCGTGGTTCTGTGAAGCCGTCAAATCAATTTAGAAACAACCGATGTCTAGGATGTCTGTAAATAATATATTATCTAGGCCCTTCGAGATCCAGCGGGGAACGCGTCAGGGTTGCCCTTTGTCTCCCCTCTTGTTTAATTTAGCATTGGATCCATTCCTGAGGACACTGCAGAATGAGGCAACATTTGAAGGGGTGAGGGTGGGAGCTGCTTCCATAAAGATCTCAGCTTTTGCTGATGATGTTCTTTTATTCATTACCAACCCAGCCCAGGCAATCCCGGCCATTATGAATATTCTAGAGAAATTTGGCAAATGCTCTGGATTTAAGGTTAACTATAGTAAATCTGAGGCCTTGGCGGTTTTCAGGTCTGGGAGGTTGGGTGATCCCTCGTTCCCATTTCATTGGAGCCATCTATCAAATATCTGGGGATACGGTTGCCTGCGGACCCATCCATTCTATATAGAGCCAACTATAAACCACTAATCTCCTCCATAATTAATCTCCTCCATTCGTGGAAACATTTCACATTGTCATTCTCCGGGAGATGCCATTTAATTAAAATGATAGTGTTTCCTAAACTGCTATATGCCTTTCAGATGTTGCCCCTTCTCTTGTCTAGAACAGATCTTGGTTTGTTGAACTCAAACTTTCGTAAATTTATTTGGGGGGTTGGAGGTAGAACACGCATAAGTCTTGCAAGATTGGAGGCGACAAGAGTGGAAGGCGGAGTCAACTTCCCGGACCTGGGAAGATATAACTTGGCGGCTAATTTTAGATATTGACTGGATAAGGGGTATCTCTCATTTAGCTAATGTCAGCTTGGAACAACAATTCTACTCACATATCTCATTGTCGGCTTTATTACACTTGAATGAGGAGGACCTTCCAACGGGGATACAGGAACACCCGTCACTATGGCAAACTGACCTGGTGACGCTGTAGAAAGATTTGCAAACTAAAGACTGGTCTATCCCCATATCAGCCTTTTTTGGGTAACCCTGGATTCTTGAGGGGCTCTGCACCATCTTTTTTATATACTTTTGGCCTCCCAGGGCTGTAGGCAGGTAATTGATCTATTAGATCTTAACTTCTCGGTGTTATCCTTTGAAACAGCGTCACAGCGCTTCTCACTATTTAGTAATAGTCCCTTCCTATTTCTTCAGGCACGTAGCTTAGTACAGAAGTGTCAGTCGATGTGTGAAGGAACAAATTATGAAAGATTCTCCATTTTGTGCTAGATTCTCCATTTTGTGCTTTGACTCCATTTTGTTGTTGGTTAAAGATAAATTCTGTTATTTACTTAGGTAGAAGGTTACAGCTGCCATGAAGTAACTCTGACCTGTTTCTCACGAAGATAACATTTTGTTATTCAGCTAGTCTATGGTTCATAATTGGTATAAAGACCTTGAGTGTTCTAACTCGAGCCGAGCCAGATAAGAGACTCGTGGGTGTATCGCTATACAAGACTGAGGCATCTGTTAATATGTTTTTTATGCCAAAAAGACATGACCATATCTGTAGTTTCCATTTTTCCTGTATCCTCATGGGTTAAGTTTTTCCTGTATACTTATAGGTTAAGAACTGTGAGCGTGTTCTTATGCTGATTGGTTGAAGTAGAATTTGCTAATATGATAAAACTGCAACACAATAAACGGGGGCCCAGAGATCTGCTCGATCCCCCACACAGAGGCACGCGTCTCCGTCTGGTCATTTTCAGTTGCCGGCAACGCCCTGTAGATTAATTTGGAAATCACTGAGTCAACCGTGAAGGATCAATTTAGATCCTCCCTCAACAGCTTGGTGCCCGTAACGTGGGGCCCCAAACAGGAACGCCTCTGCCCCCCGGAGGACAACAAGGACCCTCGGACCAGACACAGGCACTGGAAAATTGGGACTGATCATCCCCCACAATAACCACAGTAAGTTGGCAGTTATACTGTCCAGACTGACCGTTTGGTGTGGTTTTCCTGTGTTTGTGCTGCAAAGAGGATCTGAGGTTTGTCCCCGATGGTGGGGTGATTTTTGGGTGGAATCATATAGAGGTGTAGTTCCGTTGGGAGCCCAGTGCTCGAACCGTACCTCATAAGGGACGGACACCCCGGATTGACCAGTGATGTAATTCTCTTTATAGTCAAAATATCCTGAATTCCTGATCATTGTTAGAATCAGGCGTGGTGAGGTGATCGAAGATTGGGTAGGATACGTAACTCAGGTATATATAGAAGTATACAGTATATATATATCCAAAGGTGTCCGGAGGGAAGTCTAAGACGCCCTCCTCCTTTCACTGAGTACCGCATTTATGGGTTGTCCCAGCGGGGGACAGGTAAACCTAGTGGAATAGACTATATACGGCCGCTCTAGTACTATGCACGACAAAGTAAGGATATTTAGCGCTAAAGGAGAATCATGTTTCCATGGAAGTAAGAGAAGACTTTGAATTTGTGTGATGAATCTGATATTGTTAGCCCAAAGATGAGGAAAATATTCTCAATCATTGGTTTTTCTAAGGTGGTCTGGTTTTTCTTATGAATTGTGTGATGAAGGTTTTGTAGAAATTAATTAAGTCTGAGAAGTGCTGTATTCCGTTACTGTGTGTAGATTTTTAAGATACCCGATGGGAGGGGAGAGTCAAACAGCTGCGTTATTGTTTTCTTTCTGTGTTGAGGAATGCTGTAAATTCTTATCTCTGTGTCTCTGGTATGTAGGGGGCACGTAGCTGCTTGCGGATTTTCTATCCTTGTGTAGTATGTGCTGGTAGATCTGTGCTTTATTTAAAGCAATAGTACAATATTGTATTGAATTAGAAAGAAATATTGTAAGTTTAAAGTAAAAAATGGCGCCTAGTTTTAGAAGGAAACTTGTAAGAGATTGTTTGGTTATCAGTGTGATTGAAAGATTGGGAAAAGATTCACCTGCTTCAAGTTGAATGGTTGATATATAGCAAATTAAGGATTAACAGAGGAAGTGAATTCTGATTTGATTTGTTTTTGTTACGTTGAAAAAGGAAAGTTGTCTATTACTAAGACAAAAAACTGGATGTTTTGTGGTGTAAGAAGGAACTGAGAAAGTGACTGAGATCAATGTGTTGGGAAAGCAAACAATTACAAATTTGGGACAGGGGGTCTCCCTGCTAGATAATATGGTCCCTCCCCAGGAAATCAAGCCTCTTCTCCCGACTGTAAGCTCTGTGCCCCTTAACCCCAAAGCTCCAATATATCCTGGGTTGCCAAAACTCAGTGCACCCCCACCCTATGATCCTGCCGGGTGGATTTGTGATGTATGCAGAGTTACTAATTCTCAGTGGAGACAGGTCTGTTACAATTGTGAAGCAAGAAGACCCGGAGTTGTAGCCCCCACCTTTCCCTTGCTAAACGCTGATGGCACTTATTATCAGCCACCGCCAGCACCAGTCCCAGCTATGCTTAGTATTGCTAGTGGTTATGAGTATCCACCCCTCCTACTTTAGTTACCCGATTCAGAAACATCCCCCATGACCTTCTATAGACAAATAGCAGCGAATCGAGAGATTTATTCCACTCCCCGGAGAGATCTGTTACACTTACTCCATGTGAAGGCTGGAGAGGGGTATTTTCCAATTATTGAGGGTGGCATAATGTATAATGTGAACGGGGGAACCTATGAGAGTGATGTTGATTTCTGTAATGCTTTAAAGGTTTGGGCACAAGATAGACTAGCGGACCAAGCTACCTCCCTCACAGATGTCACACAGGACAAGGGGGAGACTGCCGAGAAGTTCTATGGGCGTCCGGCCTTAAATCTGAATTGAAAGAGGCAATAATGTCAGTTAGACCTGACATCGAGAATTCCACTCCGGATGATGCATTAAAAGTAATTAAAAGTTTTCAGAAGAATTTAGCCCGTTCTGCATCAACTGGGAAATCAAAGGTTAAATCAGTAGCTGCAGGGATTTCTGCTCCAATCTCAGCCCCCCCCTACAGTTACAAGGACACAGCTGGTTCCTTATCAGTGGCCCAGACTCCAGCTCCAGCCCTCCTGCCTTACACAATTCCAGTCCCATACTCCAATATCCCTTTTTAACCCTATGTCTGGGAATCTCCCTCGCCATGTTAATTCTCAGATCAAGAGAGATCAAGAGCTTGTTTTAATTAAAGTAGATGGCAGACTGTTGTGAATTCTGTGGCAGAGCTCCCTCCTGTGGTCACAAGTGGTACTTCGGCTGATTCTCTCTGTGAGCTTCCGTTGGTGGAGGAAAGTGGTACTGCGGCTTCTGAGTTTCCTTCCTCAGGTGATGTGGTGAAGTCGTTAGGTGCTGCTCTATTTAACTCCACCTAGTGCTTTGATCCTGGCCTCCAGTCAATGTTCTAGTATTGGACCTGTTTCCTCCTGGATCATTCCTGTGGCCTGCTGCTCAGCATAGGTAAGTTCTGCTTTGCTATTTTGTTTGCTGTTTTTTTCTGTCCAGCTTGTCTATTTGTTTTTTTCTGCTTGCTGGAAGCTCTGGGACGCAGAGGGTGTACCTCCGTGCCGTTAGTTCGGTACGGAGGGTCTTTTTGCCCCCTTTGCGTGGTTTTTGTAGGGTTTTGTGTTGACCGCAAAGTTACCTTTCCTATCCTCGCTCTGTTCAGAAAGTCGGGCCTCACTTTGCTAAATCTATTTCATCTCTACGTTTGTCTTTTCATCTTAACTCACAGTCATTATATGTGGGGGCTGCCTTTTCCTTTGGGGTATTTCTCTGAGGCAAGGTAGGCTTATTTTCTATCTTCAGGCTAGCTAGTTTCTCAGGCTGTGCCGAGTTGCATAGGGAGCGTTAGGCGCAATCCACGGCTGCCTCTAGTGTGTTGGAGAGGATTAGGGATTGCGGTCAGCAGAGTTCCCACGTCTCAGAGCTTGTTCTATGTTTTTGGGTTATTGTCAGGTCATTGTATGTGCTCTGACCTCTATGTCCATTGTGGTACTGAATTACCTTATCATAACAGTACTGGAGGCCCAAAGTACTAATGATTCTCAATAGAGGGAAAAAAGAAGTTCTGAGACCATTTTTTTTTCTCTGCACTGTGTTTTGCCTTTTTTTCCCATAGATATTTGGGTGGTTCAGGACACAGGTGTAGCGATGGACATTAAAGGTCTGTCTTCATGTGTGGATCAGCTCACGGCAAGAGTACAAAATATTCAAGACTTTGTGGTTCAGAATTCTATGTTAGAACCGAAAATTCCTATTCCTGATTTGTTTTTTGGAGATAGAACTAAATATCTGAGTTTCAAAAATAATTGTAAACTATTTCTGGCTTTGAAACCTCGCTCCTCTGGTGACCCAGTTCAACAAGTTAGGATCATTATTTCTTTTTTACGTGGCGACCCTCAGGACTGGGCATTTTCTCGATGCGTTTTTCCTGGCACTCGGATTGCTGTACGATGAACCTAATTCAGTGGATCAGGCAGAGAAAAGTTTGCTGGCTCTGTGTCAGGGTCAGGATGAGATAGAGGTATATTGTCAGAAATTTAGAAAGCGGTCCGTACTCACTCAATGGAATGAAGTTGCGCTCGCAGCTATTTTCAGAAAGGGTCTCTCTGAAGCCCTTAAGGATGTCATGGTGGGATTTCCTATGCCTGCTGGTCTGAATGAGTCTATGTCTTTGGCCATTCAGATCGGTCGACGCTTGCGTGAGCGTAAATCTGTGCACCATTTGGCGGTATTACCTGAGCTTAAACCTGAGCCTATGCTGTGCGATAGGACTTTGACCAGAGTTGAACGGCAAGAACACAGACGTCTGAATGGGCTGTGTTTCTACTGTGGTGATTCCACTCATGCTATCTCTGATTGTCCTAAGCGCACTAAGCGGTTCGCTAGGTCTGCCACCATTGGTACGGTACAGTCAAAATTTCTTCTGTCCGTTACCTTTATCTGCTCTTTGTCATCGTATTCTGTCATGGCATTTGTGGATTCAGGCGCTGCCCTGAATTTGATGGACTTGGAGTATGCTAGGCGTTGTGGGTTTTTCTTGGAGCCCTTGCAGTGTCCTATTTCATTGAGAGGAATTGATGCTACGCCTTTGGCCAAGAATAAGCCTCAGTACTGGACCCAGCTGACCATGTGCATGGCTCCTGCACATCAGGAGGTTATTCGCTTTCTGGTTTTGCATAATCTGCATCATGTGGTCGTATTGGGGTTGCCATGGCTACAAGTCCATAATCCAGTATTAGATTGGAAATCCATGTCTGTGTCCAGCTGGGGTTGTCAGGGGGTACATGGTGATGTCCCATTTCTGACTATTTCGTCATCCACCCCTTCTGAGGTTCCAGAGTTCTTGTCTGATTACCGGGATGTATTTGATGAGCCCAAGTCCGATACCCTGCCTCCGCATAGGGATTGTGATTGTGCTATCGATTTGCATCCTGGTAGTAAATTCCCAAAAGGTCGACTGTTTAATTTATCTGTGCCTGAGCACGCCGCTATGCGGAGTTATGAGAAGGAGTCCTTGGAGAAGGGGCATATTCGCCCGTCATCGTCGCCATTAGGAGCAGGGTTCTTTTTTGTAGCCAAGAAGGATGGTTCGCTGAGACCTTGTATAGATTACCGCCTTCTAAATAAGATCACGGTTAAATTTCAGTACCCCTTGCCGTTGTTATCTGATTTGTTTGCTGGGATTAAGGGGGCTAGTTGGTTCACCAAGATAGATCTTCGTGGTGCGTATAATCTTGTGCGTATTAAGCGAGGTGATGAATGGAAAACTGCATTTAATACGCCCGAGGGCCATTTTGAGTATCTAGTAATGCCATTCGGACTTGCCAATGCTCCATCAGTGTTTCAGTCCTTTATGCATGACATCTTCCGAGAGTACCTGGATAAATTCCTGATTGTGTACTTGGATGACATTTTGATCTTCTCGGATGATTGGGAGTCTCATGTGAAGCAGGTCAGAACGGTGTTTCAGGTCCTGCGTGCCAATTCTTTGTTTGTGAAGGGATCAAAGTGTCTCTTTGGTGTTCAGAAGGTTTCATTTTTGGGGTTCATCTTTTCCCCTTCTACTATCGAGATGGACCCTGTTAAGGTCCAAGCCATCCATGATTGGACTCAGCCGACATCTCTGAAAAGTCTGTAAAAGTTCCTGGGCTTTGCTAATTTTTATCGTCGCTTCATCTGCAATTTTTCTAGTATTACTAAACCTTTGACCGATTTGACCAAGAAGGGTGCTGATGTGGTCAATTGGTCTTCTGCTGCTGTGGAAGCTTTTCTAGAGTTGAAGCGTCGTTTTTCTTCTGCCCCTGTGTTGTGTCAACCAGATGTTTCGCTTCCATTCCAGGTCGAGGTTGATGCTTCTGAGATTGGAGCAGGGGCTGTTTTGTCGCAGAGAAGTTCTGATTGCTCGGTGATGAAACCATGCGCCTTCTTTTCCAGGAAGTTTTCGCCTGCTGAGCGAAATTATGATGTGGGCAATCGAGAGTTGCTGGCCATGAAGTGGGCATTCGAGGAGTGGCGTCATTGGCTTGAAGGAGCTAAGCATCGCGTGGTGGTCTTGACTGATCATAAGAACTTGACTTATCTCGAGTCTGCCAAGCGGTTGAATCCTAGACAGGCTCGTTGGTCGCTGTTATTTGCCCGTTTTGACTTTGTGATTTCGTACCTTCCGGGCTCTAAAAATGTGAAGGCGGATGCTCTGTCTAGGAGTTTTGTGCCTGACTCTCCGGGTTTATCTGAGCCGGCGGGTATCCTCAAAGAGGGAGTAATTGTGTCTGCCATCTCCCCTGATTTGCGGCGGGTGCTGCAAAAATTTCAGGCTAATAAACCTGATCGTTGCCCAGCGGAGAGACTGTTTGTCCCTGATAGGTGTACGAATAAAGTTATCTCTGAGGTTCATTGTTCGGTGTTGGCTGGTCTTCCTGGAATCTTTGGTACCAGAGAGTTAGTGGCTAGATCCTTTTGGTGGCCATCTCTGTCGCGGGATGTGCGTTCTTTTGTGCAGTCCTGTGGGATTTGTGCTCGGGCTAAGCCCTGCTGTTCTCGTGCCAGTGGGTTGCTTTTGCCCTTGCCGGTCCCGAAGAGGCCTTGGACACATATCTCTATGGATTTTATTTCAGATCTTCCCGTCTCTCAAAAGATGTCAGTCATTTGGGTGGTCTGTGATCGCTTCTCTAAGATGTTCCATTTGGTACACTTGTCTAAATTACCTTCCTCCTCTGATTTGGTGCCATTGTTCTTCCAGCATGTGGTTCGTTTACATGGCATTCCAGAGAATATCGTTTCTGACAGAGGTTCCCAGTTTGTTTCGAGGTTTTGGCGAGCCTTTTGTGGTAGGATGGGCATTGACTTGTCTTTTTCCTCGGCTTTCCATCCTCAGACTAATGGCCAGACCGAACGAACCAATCAGACCTTGGAAACATATCTGAGATGCTTTGTTTCTGCTGATCAGTATGACTGGGTGTCCTTTTTGCCTTTGGCTGAGTTCGCCCTTAATAATCGGGCCAGCTCGGCTACCTTGGTTTCGCCGTTTTTCTGCAACTCTGGGTTCCATTCTCGTTTCTTTTCAGGGCAGGTTGAGTCTTCGGACTGTCCTGGTGTGGATACTGTGGTGGACAGGTTGCAGCAGATTTGGACTCATGTAGTGGACAATTTGACCTTGTCCCAGGAGAAGGCTCAACGTTTCGCTAATCGCAGACGCTGTGTGGGTCCCCGACTTCGTGTTGGGGATTTGGTTTGGTTATCTTCTCGTCATATTCCTATGAAGGTTTCCTCTCCTAAGTTTAAACCTCGTTTCATTGGTCTGTATAGGATTTCTGAGGTTCTTAATCCTGTGTCTTTTCGTCTGACCCTTCCAGATTCTTTTTCCATACATAACGTATTCCTTAGGTCATTGTTGCGGAGATACGTGGCACCTATGGTTCCATCTGTTGATCCTCCTGCCCCGGTTTTGGTGGAGGGGGAGTTGGAGTATATTGTGGAGAAGATTTTGGATTCTCGTCTTTCAAGACGGAAACTCCAGTATCTGGTTAAGTGGAAGGGTTATGCTCAGGAAGATAATTCCTGGGTCTTTGCCTCTGATGTCCATGCTCCCGATCTTGTTCGTGCCTTTCATATGGCTCATCCTGGTCGTCCTGGGGGCTCTGGTGAGGGTTCAGTGACCCCCTCCTCAAGGGGGGGTACTGTTGTGAATTCTGTGGCAGAGCTCCCTCCTGTGGTCACAAGTGGTACTTCGGCTGATTCTCTCTGTGAGCTTCCGTTGGTGGAGGAAAGTGGTACTGCGGCTTCTGAGTTTCCTTCCTCAGGTGATGTGGTGAAGTCGTTAGGTGCTGCTCTATTTAACTCTACCTAGTGCTTTGATCCTGGCCTCCAGTCAATGTTCTAGTATTGGACCTGTTTCCTCCTGGATCGTTCCTGTGGCCTGCTGCTCAGCATAGCTAAGTTCTGCTTTGCTATTTTGTTTGCTGTTTTTTTCTGTCCAGCTTGTCTATTTGTTTTTTTCTGCTTGCTGGAAGCTCTGGGACGCAGAGGGTGTACCTCCGTGCCATTAGTTCGGTATGGAGGGTCTTTTTGCCCCCTTTGCGTGGTTTTTGTTGGGTTTTGTGTTGACCGCAAAGTTACCTTTCCTATCCTCGCTCTGTTCAGAAAGTCGGGCCTCACTTTGCTAAATCTATTTCATCTCTACGTTTGTCTTTTCATCTTAACTCACAGTCATTATATGTGGGGGCTGCCTTTTCCTTTGGGGTATTTCTCTGAGGCAAGGTAGGCTTATTTTCTATCTTCAGGCTAGCTAGTTTCTCAGGCTGTGCCGAGTTGCATAGGGAGCGTTAGGCGCAATCCACGGCTGCCTCTAGTGTGTTGGAGAGGATTAGGGATTGCGGTCAGCAGAGTTCCCACGTCTCAGAGCTTGTTCTATGTTTTTGGGTTATTGTCAGGTCATTGTATGTGCTCTGACCTCTATGTCCATTGTGGTACTGAATTACCTTATCATAACAGCAGACCCAATAAATATACTCCCACAAAACCTATCCCTGTGGGTTCTTTCCCTGAAGTTACTGCTCAGTTCCTAATCTCAATCGCAGATTTATTATCACAGTTCCGCTCCAGAATATAATTCCAAGATGATGGTCAGATGATATTTACGTTATATAACCCCTATGCAGATGAACATAATGAGATGTATAACTTACATGCCCTTCCCACTGTTATGATGGCCCTGATAGGCCCAGATCCACCCCCAATAATGCCTGTAAAACCAGTAAAAGTGTTTCTCAAATCTGGTGCCCCTTTTCCCAAAGTCCATCAATACCCTTTGAAACATGATCAGGAGTGGGGCCTCAAGGGTCAGATACAAACGTTACTCGATAATGGTGCCCTGGTACCCTGTGTTTCCCCATGTAACAAACCCTTGTTTCCCGTTAAGAAAAAGACCCCACCCGGCTAACCCCCTGTGTACCGGCTGGTACAAGACCTACGGGCAGTTAATGCAGCTACTGTTCTGGAAACTCCGGTGGTGCCTAATCCACATACTCTTTGGTCCCAGATACCTCAGGATGCTGCTTGGTTCACAGTCATCGACCTTGCCAATGTCTTCTTCAGCATTCCATTACACCCAGATTGCCAGTTTCTGTTTGCATTCATTTATCAGGGACGACAATTGACATGGACAGTTATGCCACAAGGGGCCCAAAATAGTCCCAATCAGTTTGCAAAAAATATGGGCGAGTGTCTTTAACCCTGGCAGTTAGAACACCGCTATGTCACGCTGCTTCACTATGTGGCTGATCTTTTCTTGTGTTTATGGACAGAGCAGGAAGCCATTGTTGCCACTGTTAGCCTTCTCAAGTATCTGGCAGATCTGAACTGTCGGGTTTCGGCCTCGAAACTTCGGTTCTGCCTTGGTCAAGTGATATTTTTGGGTCACTGTCTCCTTCAGGGTGCCAGACACCTCACAGAAGAAAAAACAAAAAAAATAGCCGTCAGCTCCCTTCCTTTCCCAAAAGATGAGACTGAACTCCAGCGGTTTTTTGGACTATGTACTTATTGTTGTCAGTGGATACCAGACGCATCCCGCATAATGCAACCTCTCTACAATGCCCTGAAAGACAGTTCAAGATAGGCTGATGAGTTTGGCAGATTCCACACCGGATACGCTGTTACTACAGAAGACACTGTATTGCCCGGAGCTGCACTCCCTCCCTCACTGTCAGCACAAGAAGCAGAACTTCAGGCTCTGTCTACTGCATGTCTTCTGGCCAAAGACAGGCGGGCTAATATATATACGGACTCACAGTATGCATTTGGTATTGCTCATGATTTTGGAGCCCTATGGGCCAATCGAGGGTTTATTACCACCGCCGGGACTCCAGTGAAGAATGCTGAAGCTGTTAAAACCCTCATGGACTCAATCAAATTACCTACCCAGGTGGCCATTATCAAAGTTAAGGAGCACGGTACTATGGAACAGTCCACAGACTGTTGGTAACACCTTTGCGGATATGCAAGCAAAAGCTGCTGCTCTCCTACCCGTTGAACAGACCATACCAGCTATGGTGACCACACGCTCTCAGCGTAAAGTTACAAGAAACTCTGACTCTACAGGAACCTGATGATCCACAACAGACTGAAGTTTTCTGCCGGACCCCGCGAGACCACTTAATGACGATGCAGAGAATGTCTCCAAAGGAAGAAGTGAAACAGTGGAAGGCTGATGGAGCATGTATGGACAATGGTCTCTGGAAAAAGGACCAATTTGTGTGTCTCCCTAAGCGGATGTACCCTGCTATTGCCACGTGGGCACATGGGCCCACACATCGAGGAAAAAAACCAGGCCCTTGCCCTGGTACAAAAATTCTACTGGGCTCCAGGTATTTCTACAGTCCTGACAGCACTCAGCCGTATATGTAATATCTGTCAGACCTGCAATCCCGGTCAACTTCAACGTGTACCCCCAAAGCATCTTGCTAAGCCCGACTATCCTTTCCAAAGGCTCCAGGTGGACCACATCACGTTGCCTAAGTCTGGAAGGTATGAATATTGTCAGGTGGTTGTCGACATGTTCTCCAATTGGCTGGAAGCATTCCCCGTTACCAACATGACTGCAAAGACCACAGCAAAGAAACTGGTGATGGAAGTCATATGCAGATATGGTGTTCCAGAAGTTGTTGAAAGTGACCAAGGCCCGGCCTTTTCTTCTCATGTGTATCAGGAGGTTCTAACAATGCTTGGATCCACTGTAGCCCTCCATACTCCGTACCATCCACAATCCAGTGGGAAAGTTGAGAGGCTGAACGGCACACTGAAGGGACAATTGACCCAAATGATGCAGGAGACTACGGCTCCATGGCCAGGGCTCTTACACATTCGTACTACCCCTATTGCAAAACATGGCCTGTCCCCATATGAGATACTGTTTGGTGCTAGGCCCTCAGTTGCAAATTTCAAGCCTCAGTAGTTATCAAAAGAAACTGACTGTGCTGTTCAATACGTTATTCAGCTTAGTAAAAATGTTGCTAACACCCATGTTTTAGTTTCTTTTTCCCTTCCAGATTCAGCAGAAACCGACACTTGTCACAATTTGAAGCCTGGTGGTTTTATGGTCGTGAAAAGCTATGTCAGAAAACACAGACTAGAACCCTTGTATGACGGTCCCTACGAAGTCCTCCTCATTACTCCTATGTCAGTAAAGCTGGAAGGAAGGCCGACGTGGATCCACGTATCGCACTGCAAGCTGGTCAAACAGACTAGTAGCAAATAAGGGGACATAATGTTTTAGTTTTTCGTATTTCCATTTAATAATATTGGTAACCGCATGGGACAGCCTAAATTCTCCAATATCCTTGACTAATAAGTTTGTATAATATCATGAAAGATTAGTAGTACAGATGGATAAAGCCAATAAAATTGTCAGTTCTATTTTCATTTACCCTATGATTACACAAATGTGGGATAAATTGCTTAGGGCCACAGAATATCTAGATGATCAAATTAGGGATATATTGGATATACTTAATACTACTGTTGCTGTCCAAAACCAACTTATCATAGTCATTAATCAATATACTGTAGTACTGGACTATTTAACAGCAGCACAGGGTGGTATGTGTCAGATTATTGGACCCGCTTTCTATTATACAGATCCCAATAGTACTTTAAAGTTAAAGTTAGAGGATATTCAAAGACTCAGAGATCAATATGATAGAGACAATGACCGTAATAAGGACAGTTGGTGGGCAGATATCTTCTCTTTTCTTAATCCAGCCAATTGGTTTGAGGGACTTGGGGGCTGGATAGCTGGAATCTTGCAAAGTTTGTTTCACATCGCTGCCTTTATCCTTGTCATGTATGTAAGACTAAAACTTGTTCTTTGGTGTATTTCTGTATGTATTAGGAAATTCTGCACTAGGACAACTAATGATGAAACCAAAAGTGTTGCCACCCCTGCTCTTCTCTACACTGATTTCACAAAGTTACCTGATGAAGATGTTGAAGTCAAGCGCATGGCTATCTTCAAAAGATCCCCACCACCGTCATCAATAATTGTTATTCGTAAATTCTAGTATACAGGGGGGACGGGTATGCCGCAACAGCCATGGCTGGTAACATGGCACCAGTCATGTGAAGACCAGTATCCCTCGAGCTTATAGCTTGGGATAGTACCTCTGATGCTGGACATTAATTAACAAAATTTATCTAGGGGGGAATGTGAAGGAACAAATTATGAAAGATTCTCCATTTTGTGCTAGATTCTCCATTTTGTGCTTTGACTCCATTTTGTTGTTGGTTAAAGATAAATTCTGTTATTTACTTAGGTAGAAGGTTACAGCTGCCATGAAGTAACTCTGTCCTGTTTCTCACGAAGATAACATTTTGTTATTCAGCTAGTCTATGGTTCATAATTGGTATAAAGAACTTGAGTGTTCTAACTCGAGCCGAGCCAGATAAGAGACTCGTGGGTGTATCGCTATACAAGACTGAGGCATCTGTTAATATGTTTTTTATGCCAAAAAGACATGACCATATCTGTAGTTTCCATTTTTCCTGTATCCTCATGGGTTAAGTTTTTCCTGTATTCTTATAGGTTAAGAACTGTGAGCGTGTTCTTATGCTGATTGGTTGAAGTAGAATTTGCTAATATGATAAAACTGCAACACAATAAACGGGGGCCCAGAGATCTGCTCGATCCCCCACACAGAGGCACGCGTCTCCGTCTGGTCATTTTCAGTTGCCGGCAATGCCCTGTAGATTAATTTGGAAATCACTGAGTCAACCGTGAAGGATCAATTTAGATCCCCCCTCAACAGATGGGGTGGTGGTGGAGGGGAGGATTAACCTGGATGGGTTTATCAGAAATGCAAGATCCCAACCGGCTTCTATAAGCAGCATTTACTCGATAATACGCAAAAAATGGTCTTGGGAAGGAAAAACCACGGGAGTGGCGAGGTGGCTGAGGGACCTGCCATGTCTCAGGGTGGAGGACCTTCTCGACGCTACCACAGCACAAAGAACAATTCTGCCGTATAGC
Organism: Ranitomeya imitator; assembly: GCF_032444005.1. Taxonomy (NCBI): domain Eukaryota; kingdom Metazoa; phylum Chordata; class Amphibia; order Anura; family Dendrobatidae; genus Ranitomeya; species Ranitomeya imitator. Next base: position 252,420,171 of record NC_091282.1, read on the forward strand.
AGCTACACCGACATGGCACTCTTAATATTACACAGAGCCTACATTACGCCTTGCCTGCAATCTAGGATGTCTCCCTCAACCATTTACCTGTGTTCTAAATGCAAATCTCGCAACACTGACATATACCATCACTTATGGAGTTGCCCGAAAATTCAGGGGTTATGGGGTGATGTCCATGATGAACTGCAGAGATTATGCGGAGTCAACTTCACGCTTACACCACAATGGGCTATTTTTAATATTCTAGACGAGGCATTTCACAAACAGCCCAGACACATCAAAGCAACACTCACAATTTGGGCTTCGGCAACCAGGAAGAGCATATTGCATCAATGGTTAAATCCAACAGTCCCATCGCTCTCTTTTATCCGCACTAAGGTTCAATTCATATTCAGAATAGAGTGCATGGATGCACTGACTAACAGGGAGAAGTTGTCGGGTAGATTTTTATCCACGTGGGCTACTTTCATTCTGTCTCTTCCTCTGGAGACTAGGGAGAAGCTGAGAACGCAATTTGAAAATACCCAATGGTATTTATTACAGCGGATAGGTGGCAACACACCAATTCCATAATATACCTCGTTGGTTATGCGCATGCAGAGAAAGGGGTTTTTGGGTTGGGGTGGGATCTGGGTTACAAACTCACTTCGTTATTGTTATTTCCATTGCATTGTTTATTTTGGAAATGTCTGGTTTGTATTGGAAATGTCAAAATCTAATAAACAGATTTACAAAAAAAAAAATATATATATATATTTATCGTGATGATATGCGATGCGTGTGGTGGACAAAACACAGTGATAAATAGAAGAAATGTAGCTAAATATTTTTTGTCCAGATAAATACTTTTTGGTCAGCAAAATGGTGTCCAAAAATGTTGTAAGACACTACAAAAAATACTACAGTACAAAAAAAAGGCCAGAATTTTCTGCGCACTTTGTGATGCCTGAGTCAAAAAAAGCAGTTTGAAATTGCTAGATTTTCATGCTGTTGTATTAAAATGACCTGACTGTAGTCAGCAGTGTGAACAAGCACATAAATGTAGAAAAAAAGGGCTCTGGATTGCTTTGTAATAAAATTAGCAGGATTCAGATGCCAAAAAAAATTCCTAGCCACAGATACCTGCAGCTATATGTGTGTGTGTGTGTGTGTTTGTGTGTGTGTATATATATATATATATATATATATATATATATATATATATACACACACTAGCTATTGAACCCGTTCTACGCCCGGGTGGCGAGCATCTATATTGGTATATGGTCTCCATCCTGGTATGTGCTGCTCCATCCTGCGTCCCCATCCTGTCATGAGCTGCTCCATCCTGCGTCCCCATCCTGTCATGTGCTGCACCCATCCTGCGCCCCCATTGTGACATGTGCTGCTCCAATCCTGCACCCCCATTCTGACATGTGCTGCTCCATCCTGCGTCCCCATCCTGTCATGTGTTGCACCCATCTTGCGCCCCCATTCTGTCATGTGCTGCTCCCATCCTGCGCCCCCATTGTGACATGTGCTGCTCCCATCCTGCGCCCCCATTCTGACATGTGCTGCACCCATCCTGCGCCTCCATTCTGACATGTTCTGCACCCATCCTGCGCCTCCATTCTGTCATTTGCTGCCCCCATCCTGTCATGTGCTGCTCCCATCCTGTGCCCCCGTTCTGTCATGTGCTGCTCCCATCCTGTGCCCCTGTTCTGTCATGTGCTGCTCCCATCCTGCGCCCATTCTGTCATGTGCCGCTTCCATCCTGCACCCCCGTTCTATCATGTGCTGCCCTATTCTGCGCCCGTTCTGTCATGTGCCGCTTCCATCCTGCACCCCCGTTCTATCATGTGCTGCCCTATTCTGTCATGTGCTGCTCCCATCCTGCGCCCCCGTTCTGTCATGTGCTGCTCCCATCCTGTGCCACCATTCTTTAATTTGCTTCTCCTATCCATATGCCCCATAAGCTGCTCCATTATGGTTGATGGCCCCCATAAGATGCTCCATAGTATATGCCCCGTACACTGCTCCATTATGGTTGATGGCCCCCATAAGATGCTCCATAGTGTATGCCTCCGTACACTGCTCCATAAAGGTTTATGGCCCCCATAAGATGCTCCAGTGTGTATGCCCCCGTACACTACTCCATAAAGGTTTATGGCCCCCATAAGATGCTCCATAATATATGCCCCCGTACACTGCTCCATTATGGTTGATGGCCCCATAAGATGCTCCATTGTATTATATGCCCCCCATAAGATGCTCCATTGTTGTTCTGTCTTCCTCCACGTAGGATGCTGTGTGGATTCCAACATACGGCTAAACCTTCATCCACATCCCAGTAAACAGACTGTGTTGATGCTTAAGTCTTATTTATTAGGGTGATGATAACCAAAACTATAACGTTGAACAACAATGGTGGACAGTATTCATAGTAGATGATCGAATAGTGAATGATGTTGATGTACAAAGTGGATGTTCAGTGAATAATCATAGTGGATGACTGATCATAGTGGATGACTGGTGAAAAACTGTAAAGAATAACAGCATTTCAGTATATGCACATACAGGGTGCAATCACATAAATAACTGGGACATAACAGCAAGAATTATACAGAGTGCATTACACAGTAATTCTAACAGCACTGCCCTATTCTATACAAGAATGCATCTATCTAAATGCAGAGTACACATTAACCTAACTGCAAGCTGCAAAGCACATCTGCCTAACTATATCTGACTATAGGAGCTGCATAAGGCTTAAATACTAACACAAACATAAGATGCATTAAACCTTTATAAACGTACCGAGATCCGTTAGGACAGGGGTAAGAAAGTAAGCGAGACAGGAGCACGTGTGCCTCTCTGCAGATCTGAGGAAAAATGGCTACTGAAGCTTGTCTTCACAAGAAGAATGTGGGAGGAACTAACCCATAAGACATTGCTCTTAGGAGGGAAAGGTTGGTAAACAACATGAAAAGTAGGCAACTGATGACCTCCAGTGGCCACAACTTGAATAACATGATAATTAACTCTCTGCACATTAAGATGGGCAGAACACTCGCCGCTTGGCGTCAACAGATGCCACAATTAGGTTCTTTTGGGGAAAATAATAATACAAGCTCGGTAACGGGTCTGAGGAACAGTTTGTTTTCTCCAAGCTTGCACACTCTGACCTCTACTTTCCCATCTTTACTGGGCAGGGTCTTAATGACTAGGCCGAGTGGCCACTCGTTCCGATGTGACTGACTGTCTTTGACGAGTACAACATCGCCAGATTGAATGTTTGGGCGGTCTTTCTGCCACTTTGTCCTGCTTTGCAGAGTGGAAAGATACTGTTTCCTCCATCTATTCCAGAAGACGTTAGGCACGCTTTGTACCTGCCTCCATTGTCGTCTGTAGAGGTCTTTGTCATTGAATTCTCCGAGTGGAGCTTTCGGGACACAGGTTTTCTGTGTGAGTAACATTGCAGGAGTAAGGATGGATGGATCTCCAGAATCACTAGAAAGTGCTGTCAGTGGCCTGGCATTCATGATGGCTGAGACCTCTGCCAAGAACGTGGATAAACTCTCTTGTGTAAGTCTGGTGTTAGCTTGCAAGAAGATAGAGTCTAATATTCTGCGTGCTATCCCTATCATCCTTTCCCACGCACCTCCCATGTGCGAAGAGTGTGGTGGATTGAAGGTCCAGGTACATCCTTGCTCACCTAGATACCTTTCCACATTATCGATGTCCAGATTGGAAGGGATTTGGAGTTCTCTTGCCGCTCCGACGAAATTCGTACCTCGGTCAGAACGAATATGCTTCACAGGTCCTCTGATTGCGATGAAGCGTCGAAGTGCGTTTATAAAACTTGATGTGTCCATCGATTCGATTACTTCGATATGAACGGCTCTGACGGACAGACACGTAAATAGAACCGCCCAATACTTTGCTTCCATAAGTATTTTTCTAGTCCGTCGTGTAGCCACAGACCAAGGACCGAATACATCTAGTCCAACGTTGGTGAAGGGAGGTTCAGAACTGAGTCTGTCGGGTGGAAGATTGGCCATCTTCGGATTTTGGAATGTGCCCCGGAGTTTGCGACACGTAACACAGTCGAAGATGAGTTTGCTCACTCTTCTCTTAGCTCCAACTATCCATAGTCCAGCTGCCCTTAGGTTTCCTTCAGTGAACAAACGGCCTTGGTGTCTCACCAAGACATGATGGTGTTGAATCAGCAGGGTTGTTACGTGATGACGTCCAGGAATTATCACCGGGTGCTTCTCTGAAACTTCTACCTCAGCTTCTTGAAGACGACCACCGACTCTCAGCAGCCCTTCTTGATCGACAATCGGATCGAGCTTCCTCAGCCCACTGACCTCAGGAATGGGTTGTCCCTTGTTGAGGTTGTCTATTTCTCTGCCTAACCTTGGCTCTTTCCAGGTCGGGAGCAGTAAACGCAAGCCTGCAGTGATGCCAACCTTTACAACGTCTCTGGCTATCAGGTAGTGCTGACTTGTAGGACTGGGTTACATGAAATAGACAAGCTATAGCTCGAACAAGTGACTTCCATGTGGAGAACCTGCTGAACCGGTGAGATTCGAGGTGGCAGCTTGAAATCTCTGTATGTAGAGCAGACACTTGAGGTCGGATCTCTTTGTCTGTGTCTGGACCCACTAGTTCGAAAGTTTCAGGCCTGCTGATGTGGGACATCGAACGGTACAAAGAGGTAGGACCTGTGAACCATGAAGTGTCCTTCAGATGACTGGGTGCAACGGATCTAGTCTCGTGGTCCGCAGGATTGTGATGAGTAGGTACGTAGTGCCACTGATTAGGGTCGGTGGATCTTCTTACCCGAAGTACCCGGTTGCTGACGTAGACGTAGAAGCGTCGTGTCTCGTTACAGATGTACCCCAGTACCACCTTGCTATCGGTGTAGAACTCTGCATCCTTGATCTTCAGGCTCATCACATCCGAGATCAGTTCGGCCAACTCAACTGCGAGGACAGCAGCACAGAGTTCCAGTCTGGGTATCGTGTGTTCACGAAGTGGCACCAATTTCTTCCGACTCATAACGAACCCGATATGGCATTGTCCACTTACGTCTATGGTTTTGAGGTACGCTACTGCTGCAATCGCTTTGACTGATGCATCACAGAAAATACAAAGTCTTTGTGTTTTGACCTCTGTGGATGGCACAGGAGCATACGGTCGCTTCACATGAAGGTCGGTCAGAGCTTCAAGAGACTTCCTCCACTCCGCCCACAGGTCAGCCTTTTCTGCTGGAAGTGGATCATCCCAATCAGTAGTGTCTTGGGTGAAGTCCCTGAGCATCAGCTTTCCTTGGATGGTTACTAGAGCTACGAACCCCAAGGGGTCGTATAAACTATTCACGAAGGAAAGAACTCCTCTGCGCGTGAAGGGTTTCTCATCCTTGCTGATCTGAAAGGTGAAGGTATCTGTCTTCAGGTCCCACAGCAATCCAAGGCTCCGCTGCATAGGAAGGGGGTCGATGCTGAGGTCTAAATCCTTTAGATCGCTGGAATAGTCTTCAGAGGGAAAGGCTTCCATCAACTCTCAGCTGTTGGAAGAAATCTTGTGTAACCTTAGGTTACACTGAGCGAGCATGTCACGAGTCCTCTTTAGTAGACTGATTGCGGCCTCACTTGTCGGTGTGGACTTCAAACAGTCATCCACGTAAAAATCCTTTTCCACAAAGGACCTGACGTCCGAGCCATAATACTCTTCTTCACCCTTTTTGGCAGAATGTCGGAGGCCGTAGATTGCGACCGCTGGGGAAGGACTGTTCCCAAAGATGTGTACCCGCATCCGGTACTCTGCGATGTCTTCGTCCGGGTCGTTGTCACGGTACCAGAAGAACCTCAGGTAGTTTCTGTGTTCCTCTTTGACGAGAAAACAGTGGAACATCTGTTGTATGTCGGCCACAAATGCCACTGAATCTCTACGGAAACAGAGTAATACTTCCAGAAGTCTGTTTTTGAGGTCTGGGCCCGACAGTAAGACATCATTCAATGACACGTCTTCGCATTTGGCACTTGAGTCGAATACCACTCTAATTTGACCTGGCTTCTTAGGATGGTACACTCCGAAGATGGGCAGGTACCAACACTCCTCTCCGTGTCGAAGTGCAGGTGCAATCTCTGCGTGGTTGTTCTGGAATATCTTTCCCATGAAGGTAAAGAAATGTTCCTTCGTCTCAGGTGACTTCTGAAGCTTGTGTCTTAGGGAGATGAATCTGCTGTAGACCAATTCCTTGTTGTTGGGTAGGCGTCTCCTCTGAGGTCGAAATGGTAGAGGTGCGACCCAACTATTCGCCGTATCCTTGACTATTTGTTGATGTCCAGGAATATCTTATCTTCTATAGACATCGCTACCTTGTTGTCTTCCTTCGTCCTGTGGAAGACTGTACATCCTATGTGGTCTTGTTCACCTTCACAGGCGTGGTCTTCGTTGATAGGAACTGAGAAAGGGCAAGGTAGGGGAGTGCTGCTTGGTAGTTCCTTTACCAGCAGACTATTGTGACACGGCTGGAAGAGAGATGGACGTCCATTTTCTAGTGTGCTGGTAAGCATACTGTTGACTGAGACCGGCTTATGTGCTCCTCCTAGACAGACATCTCCTACAATGACCCATCCAAGGTCTTGCCTCTGCGCGTATGGAGCATTCAGTGAGCCGTTGATATATTCTCTAGTCTTGTGGACTCGTAGTATATCTCTTCCCAGAAGTAAAGCTATTGGCGCTTCTGGTTCCAACTTAGGTATCAGGTGGGCTATACGCTTCAGGTGGGGGTGATACGTTGCCACCTCTGGTGACGGTATCTCAGACCTGTTGTCAGGAATCTGGTTGCACTCCAGGATGGTCGGTAGTGACAGACAGGTCTGGCCATCCATGGACTCCACTTTGTATCCGGTTGCTTTCCTCCCCGCCGTCTCGATGGTACCTGAACATGTCCTAAGGGAGTAGGGAGAACAAGGGCCTACAATGCTGAAGTTGTCAAAGAAGATGGACCTGGCTAAAGACCTATTACTTTGGTCATCTAGGATTGCATATATCTTGAGCGCTTTGTCTCTGTGGCCTGTTGGATAGACTCGGAGAAGGCAGATTTTTGAGCAGGATCTTCCTTCCTTGAGTCCCTTACAGATCTCCGTACATTGAGAGGTGACCGCAGGGGTGTCTTCGTCGGTGTTCTTCTGTTTCTCATCGTGCTCCTCTGCTTGTGACAACACTCCTGGAGGTGGTCCAGGATGCAAGGCTGTATTGTGATCCGTGCTGCTGCATTCTGCACATTTCACGCTAGCTCCACAGTTCCTGGCGAAGTGAGAGGTCGTAGCACAGCATTTGAAGCAGATGTTGTTTTCCTTGAGGAAACCTTTGCGATCCTCTAAAGTCTTCTCCCTGAAGGCTCTGCACTTTAGTAGAGGATGTGGTTTCCTGTGTAGAGGACACTGCTTACTGACATCCTGATGTTTGCTCTTCCGTAGGGGGCTTAGTTGTCTTGTGTGGAGGACCTGTGGAATCAATATCAGTTTTATGGACTGCCACGGGTGTCTTACTGGGTTTGACACCAGGGGTAGTGGAACATGACAGAGTGAAATCAAAACTAGGGTCATTTCTGATCTTGGCTTGCTGGGTGACAAACTCAACAAATACAGTAAAAGGAGGGAATGGTACGTTATGAATTTGTTTATACCGTGAACCATGTATAATCCACCTTTCTTGAAGATTGTAAGGAAGTTTTTGTACTATTGGATTGACACCCCTAGCAGTGTCTAAGAATGCCAATCCAGCCAAGTGACCTTCCTTCTGGGCGACCTGTAACTCTATCAATAAATCATTCAATTCTCAAAGTCTTTGATAACCCTTGGGCCCTATCTTAGGGAAATCATCAATTCTTTTGAATAAAGCATTCTCTATTACTTCTACGGACCCATAGCATTCATCCGTAAACCTATGTGTGGGTATTCTATGTTAATGTCTCTTAGTCTTTTAGCATGCTCGACCGATTCAGTTCCAAGCCACTTTACCAGGAGATCTAACTCCTCACTACTAGAAAGGTCCAGTCCCTGAATGGCGTTCTGGAACAAAGCTCGCCACGACCTGTAGTTTTCGGCTTTGTCAGTGAACTTTACAAGTCCTTTTGTTACCAGTTCTCGGCGGGCAAAGAACTTTGCCAAGTCTATGGTGGCTTGATCAGTGTTGGTACGAGCCGGTATGTTATAGCCATGTCTAGTGTGTGGTGCGTCACCATACCTGTGTGACGCTCTTGGCTTCGGACAGTCTGCATAGTACCTTTCTGGTGAAGAAGATGTCTCTTTAAGGTGAGGTGGGAGCTGTACCTTCTTCTCAGTGGAACGGTAGCTGTGGTCGACTCCTCTGTGTTGGACGTCTTCTTGTTTGTAGTAGTGAAGTTCGGGGTTGGATCGATGATAATCGGCGTAGGCTGATCGTTGTAGTCTGTCGAGGGTGTTGTCCATGCTGGAGTGTCGATGAACGTACTCTGCGACGCGCTGAGCTGGATCTTGCTGCTCTAGATCTGTTCCAAGAACGTTGCTGCGTCTCTCATAATCGGTATCCTTCATGGCTTCCAAGTACTCTGCCTTAGCTATTGCAGCTGCTGCCTCTTTGTCTACCATAAGTCTTTCTAGAGACACTTGCAGGCGCGCACCTTCTGCTTCATGCTCTGCCCGCAAACGTGCGGTTTCGGCTTGCAGGCGTGCAGTTTGTTCTGCCTGCAAACGTACCTTTTCTGCCTCATGTTCTGCTTGTCTCAGCTTTAGATGCATTTCTTTCTCGGCAAAGGAGGACCTCGCTTTGGCTGCTTCAGCTTCAGCACGAGCGACAGCAGCCAGCTCTGCTAATGATGACCTGTTAGAGCTTGCTCGTGACCTCGTCTTGAGTGAGGATGTGCTGTTTCGAGACATTGTGCGCTTAGCTGTGTACTGCTGAGTGTTTTGGCGGGAAACTGAGTCTAGGTGCGGTGAGCTTCCGCGGCTGTATGGCGGCTGCTGTGATACCCGAATGCGGAGCAGCGTGGGTGTTAGCGGTTCCGTACAGTCTGAACAACTACAGCCTGCGACCGGCTATCAGTTTCACTGAAGGCAGCTAATCTGTTCTTACTTTACAATCACCGCCTGCGACTGGTGGTCTCGTTTTTCACTGTTCTGTCTTCCTCCACGTAGGATGCTGTGTGGATTCCAACATACGGGTAAACCTTCATCCACATCCCAGTAAACAGACTGTGTTGATGCTTAAGTCTTATTTATTAGGGTGATGATAACCAAAACTATAACGTTGAACAACAATGGTGGACAGTATTCATAGTAGATGATCGAATAGTGAATGATGTTGATGTACAAAGTAGATGTTCAGTGAATAATCATAGTGGATGACTGATCATAGTGGATGACTGGTGAAAAACTGTAAAGAATAACAGCATTTCAGTATATGCACATACAGGGTGCAATCACATAAATAACTGGGACATAACAGCAAGAATTATACAGAGTGCATTACACAGTAATTCTAACAGCATTGCCCTATTCTATACAAGAATGCATCTATCTAAATGCAGAGTACACATTAACCTAACTGCAAGCTGCAAAGCACATCTGCCTAACTATATCTGACTATAGGAGCTGCATAAGGCTTAAATACTAACACAAACATAAGATGCATTAAACCTTTATAAACGTACCGAGATCCGTTAGGACAGGGGTAAGAAAGTAAGCGAGACAGGAGCACGTGTGTTGTGAATTCTGTGGCAGAGCTCCCTCCTGTGGTCACAAGTGGTACTTCGGCTGATTCTCTCTGGGAGCTTCCGTTTGTGGAGGAAAGTGGTACTGCGGCTTCTGAGTTTCCTCCCTCAGGTGATCTGGTGAGGTCGTTAGGTGCTTCTCTACTTAACTCCACCTAATGCTTTGATCCATGCTTCCTGTCAATGTTCCAGTGTTGGACTTGTTTTTCCCTGGATCATTCCTGTGGCCTGCTGCTCTGCATAGCTAAGTTCTTCTTTGCTATTTGTTTGCTATTTTTTCTGTCCAGCTTGTCTAATTGTTTTGCTGGAAGCTCTGGGACACAAAGGGTGTACCTCCGTGCCGTTAGTTCGGTACGGAGGGTCTTTTTGCCCCCTTTGCGTGGTTTTCTTTAGGGTTTTGTGTAGACCGCAAAGTTATCTTTCCTATCCTCGCTCTGTTAAGAAAGTCGGGCCTCACTTTGCTGAATCTATTTCATCCCTACGTTTGTCTTTTCATCTTAACTCACAGTCATTATATGTGGGGGGCTGCCTTTTCCTTTGGGGTATTTCTCTGAGGCAAGGTAGGCTTATTTTCTATCTTCAGGCTAGTTAGTTTCTCAGGCTGTGCCGAGTTGCATAGGCAGAGTTAGGCGCAATCCACGGCTGCCTCTAGTGTTGTTTGGAGAGGATTAGGGATTGCGGTCTGCAGAGTTCCCACGTCTCAGAGCTCGTTCTATTATTTTGGGTTATTGTCAGATCACTGTATGTGCTCTGACCGCTATGTCCATTGTGATACTGAATTGTCTATCACAACAGTACAGGAAGCCTGAAGTGCTAATGATTCTCAATAGAGGGAAAAAAGAAGTTCTGAGACCATTTTTTTTCCTTTGCACTGTGTTTTGCCTTTTTTTTCCCCTAGACATTTGGGTGGTTCAGGACACAGGTGTAGCAATGGACATTAAAGGTCTGTCTTCATGTGTGGATCAGCTCACGGCAAGAGTTCAAAATATTCAAGATTTTGTGGTTCAGAATTCTTTGTTAGAACCGAGAATTCCTATTCCAGATTTGTTTTTTGGAGATAGAACTAAATTTCTGAGTTTCAAGAATAATTGTAAACTATTTCTGGCTTTGAAACCTCGCTCCTCTGATGACCCAGTTCAACAGGTTAGGATCGTCATTTCTTTTTTGCGTGGCGACCCTCAGGACTGGGAATTTTCTCTTGCGTCAGGAGATCCTGCATTAAGTAATATCGATGCGTTTTTCCTGGCGCTTGGATTGCTGTACGATGAGCCTTATTCAGTGGATCAGGCAGAAAAAAATTTGCTGGCTCTTTGTCAGGCTCAGGATGAGATAGAGGTATATTGCCAGAAATTTAGAAAGTGGTCCGTGCTCACTCAATGGAATGAATCTGCGATGGCAGCTATATTCAGAAAGGGTCTCTCTGAAGCCCTTAAGGATGTCATGGTGGGATTTTCTATGCCTGCTGGTTTAAATGAGTCTATGTCTTTGGCCATTCAGATCGGTCGACGCTTGCGTGAGCATAAATCTGTGCACCATTTGGCGGTATTACCTGAGATTAAACCTGAGCCTATGCAGTGCGATAGGACTATGACCAGAGTTGAACGGCAAGAACACAGACGTCTGAATGGGCTGTGTTTCTACTGTGGTGATTCCACTCATGCTATCTCTGATTGTCCTAAGTGCACTAAGCGGTTCGCTAGGTCTGCCACCATTGGTACAGTACAGTCAAAGTTTCTTCTGTCCGTTACCTTGATCTGCTCTTTGTCATCGTATTCTGTTATGGCGTTTGTGGATTCAGGCGCTGCCCTGAATTTGATGGTCTTGGAATATGCTAAGCGTTGTGGGCTTTTCTTGGAGCCCTTGCAGTGTCCTATTCCATTGAGAGGAATAGATGCTACGCCTTTGGCCAAGAATAAGCCTCAGTACTGGACCCAGCTGACCATGTGCATGGTTCCTGCACATCAGGAGGTTATTCGCTTTCTGGTGTTGCATAATCTGCATGTTGGGGTTGCCATGGCTACAAGCCCATAATCCAGTATTGGATTGGAAATCCATGTCGGTGTCCAGCTGGGGTTGTCAGGGGGTACATGGTGATGTTCCATTTCTGTCGATTTCGTCATCCACCCCTTCTGAGGTTCCAGAGTTCTTGTCTGATTACCGGGATGTATTTGATGAGCCCAAGTCCGATGCCCTACCTCCGCATAGGGATTGTGATTGTGCTATCAATTTGATTCCTGGTAGTAAATTCCCAAAAGGTGGACTGTTTAATTTATCCATGCCTGAGCACACCGCTATGCGCAGTTATGTGAAGGAATCCCTGGAGAAGGGGCATATTCGCCCGTCATCGTCGCCATTAGGAGCAGGGTTCTTTTTTGTAGCCAAGAAGGATGGTTCGCTGAGACCTTGTATAGATTACCGCCTTCTTAATAAGATCACTGTTAAATTTCAGTACCCCTTGCCATTGTTATCTGATTTGTTTGCTCGGATTAAGGGGGCTAGTTGGTTCACCAAGATAGATCTTCGTGGTGCGTATAATCTGGTGCGAATCAGGCGAGGCGATGAATGGAAAACTGCATTTAATACGCCCGAGGGTCATTTTGAGTATCTTGTAATGCCATTCGGACTTGCCAATGCTCCATCAGTGTTTCAGTCCTTTATGCATGACATCTTCCGAGAGTACCTGGATAAATTCCTGATTGTGTACTTGGATGACATTTTGATCTTCTCGGATGATTGGGAGTCTCATGTGAAGCAGGTCAGAACGGTTTTTCAGGTCCTGCGTGCTAATTCTTTGTTTGTGAAGGGATCAAAGTGTCTCTTTGGTGTGCAGAAGGTTTCATTTTTGGGGTTCATCTTTTCCCCTTCTACTATCGAGATGGATCCTGTTAAGGTCCAAGCCATCCATGATTGGACTCAGCCGACATCTTTGAAAAGTCTGCAAAAGTTCCTGGGCTTTGCTAATTTTTATCGTCGCTTCATCTGCAATTTTTCTAGTATTGCCAAACCATTGACCGATTTGACCAAGAAGGGTGCTGATTTGGTCAATTGGTCTTCTGCTGCTGTGGAAGCTTTTCAAGACTTGAAGCGTCGTTTTTCTTCTGCTCCTGTGTTGTGTCAACCAGATGTTTCTCTTCTGTTCCAGGTCGAGGTTGATGCTTCTGAGATTGGAGCAGGGGCTGTTTTGTCGCAGAGAGGTTCTGATTGCTCAGTGATGAAACCATGTGCTTTTTTTTTCCAGGAAGTTTTCGCCTGCTGAGCGAAATTATGATGTGGGCAACCGAGAGTTGCTGGCCATGAAGTGGGCATTCGAGGAGTGGCGTCATTGGCATGAAGGAGCTAAGCATCGCGTGGTGGTATTGACTGATCATAAGAACTTGACTTATCTCGAGTCTGCTAAGCGTTTGAATCCTAGACAGGCTCGTTGGTCGCTGTTTTTTGCCCGTTTTGACTTTGTGATTTCGTACCTTCCGGGCTCTAAAAATGTGAAGGCAGATGCTCTGTCTAGGAGTTTTGTGCCCGACTCTCCGGGTTTATCTGAGCCGGCGGGTATCCTCAAGGAAGGAGTAATTGTGTCTGCCATCTCCCCTGATTTGCGGCGGGTGCTGCAAAAATTTCAGGCTAATAAACCTGATCGTTGTCCAGCGGAGAAACTGTTTGTCCCTGATAGGTGGACGAATAAAGTTATCTCTGAGGTTCATTGTTCGGTGTTGGCTGGTCATCCTGGAATATTTGGTACCAGAGAGTTAGTGGCTAGATCCTTTTGGTGGCCATCTCTGTCGCGGGATGTGCGTACTTTTGTGCAGTCCTGTGGGATTTGTGCTCGGGCTAAGCCCTGCTGTTCTCGTGCCAGTGGGTTGCTTTTGCCCTTGCCGGTCCTGAAGAGGCCTTGGACACATATCTCTATGGATTTTATTTCAGATCTTCCCGTTTCTCAATGATGTCAGTCATTTGGGTGGTCTGTGATCGCTTTTCTAAGATGGTCCATCTGGTACCCTTGTCTAAATTGCCTTCCTCCTCTGATTTGGTGCCATTGTTCTTCCAGCATGTGGTTCGTTTGCATGGCATTCCAGAGAATATCGTTTCTGACAGAGGTTCCCAGTTTGTTTCGAGGTTTTGGCGAGCCTTTTGTGGTAGGATGGGCATTGACTTGTCTTTTTCCTCGGCTTTCCATCCTCAGACTAATGGCCAGACCGAACGAACCAATCACACCTTGGAAACCTATCTGAGATGCTTTGTTTCTGCCGATCAGGATGACTGGGTGTCCTTTTTGCCTTTGGCTGAGTTCGCCCTTAATAATCGGGCCAGCTCGGCTACCTTGGTTTCGCCATTTTTCTGCAATTCTGGGTTCCATCCTCGTTTCTCTTCAGGACAGGTTGAGTCTTCGGACTGTCCTGGTGTGGATACTGTGGTGGACAGGTTGCAGCAGATTTGGACTCATGTAGTGGACAATTTGACCTTGTCCCAGGAGAAGGCTCAACGTTTCGCTAATCGCAGACGCCGTGTGGGTCCCCGACTTCGTGTTGGGGATCTGGTTTGGTTATCTTCTCGTCATATTCCTATGAAGGTTTCCTCTCCTAAGTTTAAACCTCGTTTCATTGGTCCATATAGGATTTCTGAGGTTCTTAATCCTGTGTCTTTTCGTCTGACCCTCCCAGATTCTTTTTCCATACATAACGTATTCCATAGGTCATTGTAGCGGAGATACGTGGCACCTATGGTTCCATCTGTTGACCCTCCTGCCCCGGTTTTGGTGGAGGGGATATTGGAGTATATTGTGGAGAAGATTTTGGATTCTCGTGTTTCAAGACGGAAACTCCAGTATCTGGTTAAATGGAGAGGTTATGCTCAGGAAGATAATTCCTGGGTTTTTGCCTCTGATGTCCATGCTCCCGATCTTGTTCGTGCCTTTCATGTGGCTCATCCTGGTCGGCCTGGGGGCTCTGGTGAGGGTTCGGTGACCCCTCCTCAAGGGGGGGGGTACTGTTGTGAATTCTGTGGCAGAGCTCCCTCCTATGGTCACAAGTGGTACTTCAGCTGATTCTCTCTGGGAGCTTCCGTTTGTGGAGGAAAGTGGTACTGCGGCTTCTGAGTTTCCTCCCTCAGGTGATCTGGTGAGGTCGTTAGGTGCTTCTCTACTTAACTCCACCTAATGCTTTGATCCATGCTTCCTGTCAATGTTCCAGTGTTGGACTTGTTTTTCCCTTGATCATTCCTGTGGTCTGCTGCTCTGCATAGCTAAGTTCTTCTTGGCTATTTGTTTGCTATTTTTTCTGTCCAGCTTGTCTAATTGTTTTGCTGGAAGCTCTGGGACGCAAAGGGTGTACCTCCGTGCCGTTAGTTCGGTACGGAGGGTCTTTTTGCCCCCTTTGCGTGGTTTTCTTTAGGGTTTTGTGTAGACCGCAAAGTTATCTTTCCTATCCTCGCTCTGTTAAGAAAGTCGGGCCTCACTTTGCTGAATCTATTTCATCCCTACGTTTGTCTTTTCATCTTAACTCACAGTCATTATATGTGGGGGGCTTCCTTTTCCTTTGGGGTATTTCTCTGAGGCAAGATAGGCTTATTTTCTATCTTCAGGCTAGTTAGTTTCTCAGGCTGTGCCGAGTTGCATAGGCAGAGTTAGGCGCAATCCACGGCTGCCTCTAGTGTTGTTTGGAGAGGATTAGGGATTGCGGTCTGCAGAGTTCCCACGTCTCAGAGCTCGTTCTATTATTTTGGGTTATTGTCAGATCACTGTATGTGCTCTGACCGCTATGTCCATTGTGATACTGAATTGTCTATCACAACACACGTGTGCCTCTCTGCAGATCTGAGGAAAAATGGCTACTGAAGCTTGTCTTCACAAGAAGAATGTGGGCGGAACTAACCCATAAGACATTGCTCTTAGGAGGGAAAGGTTGGTAAACAACATGAAAAGTAGGCAACTGATGACCTCCAGTGGCCACAACTTGAATAACATGATAATTAACTCTCTGCACATTAAGATGGGCAGAACAATTGTATTATATACCCCCCCATAAGATGCTCCATTGTATTATATGCCCCCCATAAGATGCTCCATTGTATTATATGCCCCCCATAAGATGCTCCATTGTATATGCCCCGTATGCTGCTGCCATATATAAAAAAAAAAAATACCATACTCACCTATGGTCACTGGGCACCGAGTGCTGGGGGGCCTGAGCAGGCGGGGACACCGACGCGCTGTGGGGGTCAGGTGCCGGTATCACCGCCAGCTCAGGCCCCCAGCACTTGCTATACTCACCTGTCTGTCCCATTCCACAGCTGCGCACCGCCATCTTCCGGCTCCTCTGGCTGTGACTGTTCAGTCAGAGGGCGGCGCCGGCGTGCATTAAGCGCGTCATCGCGCCCTCTGAACTGTGAACGTCACAGCAGAGGACCCGGGAGACGGAGCCGCACGCAGTGCTGGAACGGGGGACTGGTGAATATACTTACCCTCCTGGCGGTCCCTGACTCTCCGGTGGAGATCGCGGTGTGCGTTCAGTGTTTACGCATACCGCGATCTCCTGGGAGTGTCTATAAAGGCTTCGGACAGAGTGACGCTCCCAGCGTTATATTATAGATATATATACATACAGTTATATGAAAAAGTTTGGGCACCCCTATTAATCTTAAGCTTAATGTTTTATAAAAATTGTTGTTTTTTTGCAACAGCTATTTCAGTTTCATATATCTAATAACTGTTGGACACAGTAATGTTTCTGCCTTGAAATTAGGTTTATTGTGCTAACAGAAAATGTGCAATCTGCATTCAAACAAAATTTGACAGGTGCATAAGTATGGGCACCCTTATAATTTTCTTGTTTTAAATACTCCTACCTACTTTTTACTGACTTACTAAAGCACTTTTTTGGTTTTCTAACCTCATTGAGCTTTGAACTTTATAGCCAGGTGTATGCAATCATGAGAAAAGCTACTTAAAGTGGCCACTTGCAAGTTGTTCTCCTGTTTGAATCTCCTCTGAAGAGTGGCATCATGGGCTCCTCAAAACAACTGTCTAATGATCTGAAAACAAAGATTATTCAACATAGTTGTTCAGGGGAAGGATACAAAAAGCTGTCTCAGAGATTTAACCTGTCAATTTCCACTGTGAGGAACATAGTAAGGAAATGGAAGAACACAGGTACAGTTCTTGTTAAGGCCAGAAGTGGCAGGCCAAGAAAAACATCAGAAAGGCAGAGAAGAAGAATGGTGAGATCAGTCAAGGACAATCCTCAGACCACCTCCAGAGAGCTGCAGCATCAACTTGCTGCAGATGGTGTCACTGTGCATCAGTCAACTATACAGCGCACTTTGCACAAGGAGAAGCTGTATGGGAGAGTGATGCGAAAGAAGCCGTTTCTGCAAGCATGCCACAAACAGAGTCGGCTGAGGTATGCAAAAGCACATTTGGAGAAGCCAATTTCTTTTTGGAAGAAGGTCCTGTGGACTGATGAAACCAAGATTGAGTTGTTTGGTCATACAAAAAGGCGTTATGCATGGCGGCCTAAAAGCACAGCATTCCAAGAAAAACACTTGCTACCCACAGTAAAATTTGGTGGAAGTTCCATCATGCTTTGGGGCTGTGTGGCCAATGCCGGCACCAGGAATCATGTTAAAGTTGAGGGACACATGGATTCCTCTCAGTATCAGATGTTATGACCTGGTGGTTAGGAGCACCCGGCACGACCTGATAGTTAAACTCACACAGGACAAGCTCTGGGATGTGGGAGCTCTGCTGACCGCAACCCCTAATCCTATCACAACAACTAGAAATAGCCGTGGAGCGTTCCTGACTCTCCCTAGACGCCTCTTCACAGCCTAAGAGCTAGCTAGCCCTAGAGATAGAAAATAAAGCCTACCTTGCCTCAGAGAAATTCCCTAAAGGAAAAGGCAGCCCCCCACATATATTGACTGTGAGTAAAGATGAAAGTCACAAACGCAGAAATGAAACAGGTTTCAGCAAAGGGAGGCCAGACTTACTAAACAGACAGAGGATAGGAAAGGTATCTTTGCGGTCAGCACAAACACTACAAAAGACCACGCAGAGTGTGCAAAAAGACCTCCGCACCGACTAACGGTGCGGAGATGCCACTCTGCATCCCAGAGCTTCCAGCTAGCAAGACAAAATCATGATAACCAGCTGGACAAGGAAACAAAGAACAAAATAATAATAATCTTTATTTTTTATTTTTTATTTTTCATATTCCGCAGCGCTTTACAGGTTGCACACATTATCATCACTGTCCCCGATGGGGCTCACAATCTAGAATCCCTATCAGTATGTCTTTGAAATGTGGGAGGAAACCGGAGTGCCCGGAGGAAACCCACGCAAACACGGAGAGAACATACAAACTCTTTGCAGATGTTGTCCTGGGTGGGATTAGAACCCAGGACCCAGCGCTGCAAGGCTGCTGTGCTAACCACTGAGCCACCGTGCTGCCCAAATAATAACTATCAGGAACTTAGCTTCTGCTGGAGAAGACAGGTCACCAGAAAGATCCAAGAGCGAACTGAACCAATGCAGGAACATTGACAGCTGGCATGGAGTAACGATCTGAGTGGAGTTAAATAGAGCAGCCAACCAAAGGATAAACCACGTCACCTGTGTAAGGAACCTCAGAAGCAGCAGCTTCACTCACAGCCACCAGAGGGAGTCCATGGACAGAACTCGCCGAAGTACCATTCACGACCACAGGAGGGAGTTCGACAACAGAATTCACAACAGTACCCCCCCCCCTTGAGGAGGGGTCACCGAATCCTCACCAGAGCCCCCAGGCCGATCAGGATGAGCCAAATGAAAGGCACGAACTAGATCAGCAGCATGAACATCAGAGGCAAAAACCCAGGAATTATCTTCCTGACCATAACCCTTCCACTTGACCAGGTACTGGAGTTTCCGTCTCGAAACACGAGAATCCAAAATCTTCTCCACCACATACTCCAACTCCCCCTCGACCAACACCGGGGCAGGAGGATCAACGGAGGGAACCATAGGCGCCACGTATCTCCGCAACAACGACCTATGGAACACATTATGGATGGCAAAAGAAGCTGGAAGGTCCAAACGAAATGACACAGGATTAAGAACTTCAGAAATCTTATATGGCCCATTGAAACGAGGCTTAAACTTAGGAGAGGAAACCTTCATAGGAACATGACGAGATGACAACCGAACCAAATCCCCAACACGAAGTCGGGGACCAACACAGCGCCGGCGGTTAGCGAAACGTTGAGCCTTCTCCTGGGACAATGTCAAATTGTCCACCACATGAGTCCAAATCTGCTGCAACCTGTCCACCACCGTATCAACACCAGGACAGTCCAAAGGCTCAACCTGCCCTGAAGAGAAACGAGGATGGAAACCAGAATTACAGAAAAAAGGAGAAACTAAAGTAGCCGAGCTGGCCCCGATTATTAAGGGCGAACTCAGCCAAAGGCAAGAAGGACACCCAATCATCCTGATCAGCAGAAACAAAGCATCTCAGATATGTTTCCAAAGTCTGATTAGTTCGTTCGGTTTGGCCATTAGTCTGAGGATGGAAAGCTGAAGAAAATGACAAATCAATGCCCATCTTAGCACAAAAGGACTGCCAAAACTTCGAAACAAACTGGGAACCTCTGTCCGAGACAATGTTCTCTGGAATGCCATGCAAACGAACCACATGCTGGAAGAACAATGGCACCAAATCAGAGGAGGAAGGCAATTTAGACAAGGGTACCAAATGGACCATCTTAGAGAAGCGATCACAAACCACCCAAATGACCGACATCCTTTGAGAAACAGGGAGATCAGAAATAAAATCCATGGAAATATGCGTCCAGGGCCTCTTCAGGACCGGCAAGGGCAAAAGCAACCCACTGGCACGAGAACAGCAGGGCTTAGCCCGAGCACAAGTCCCACAGGACTGCACAAAAGAACGCACATCCCGTGACAAAGAAGGCCACCAAAAGGATCTAGCCACCAAATCTCTGGTACCAAAGATTCCAGGATGACCAGCCAACACCGAACAATGAACCTCAGAGATAACTCTACTAGTCCATCTATCAGGGACAAACAGTCTCTCCGCTGGACAACGGTCAGGTCTATCAGCCTGAAACTTCTGCAGCACGCGCCGCAAATCAGGGGAGATGGCAGACAAAATTACCCCTTCTTTAAGAATACCCGCCGGCTCTGGAACACCCGGAGAGTCAGGCACAAAACTCCTTGACAGGGCATCAGCCTTCACATTCTTAGATCCCGGAAGGTATGAAACCACAAAATCAAAACGGGAGAAAAAGAGCGACCATCGAGCCTGTCTAGGATTCAACCGTTTGGCAGACTCGAGATAAGTCAAATTCTTGTGATCCGTCAAGACCACCACGCGATGTTTAGCTCCTTCAAGCCAATGTCGCCACTCCTCGAATGCCCACTTTATGGCCAACAACTCTCGATTGCCAACATCATAATTGCGCTCAGCAGGCGAGAATTTTCTAGAAAAGAAGGCACATGGTTTCATCACCGAGCCATCAGAACTTCTTTGCGACAAAACAGCCCCTGCTCCAATCTCAGAAGCATCAACCTCGACCTGAAACGGGAGCGAAACATCTGGCTGGCACAACACAGGGGCAGAAGAAAAACGACGCTTCAACTCCTGAAAAGCCTCTACAGCCGAAGAGGACCAATTGACCACATCAGCACCTTTCTTGGTCAAATCAGTCAATGGTTTAGCAATACTAGAAAAATTAGCGATGAAGCGACGGTAAAAATTAGCAAAGCCCAGGAACTTCTGCAGGCTCTTCACAGATGTCGGCTGAGTCCAATCATAAATGGCCTGAACTTTAACAAGGTCCATCTCGATAGTAGAAGGGGAAAAAATTAAACCCAAAAATGAAACCTTCTGAACTCCAAAGAGACACTTTGACCCCTTCACAAACAAGGAATTCGCACGAAGGACCTGGAACACCATTCTGACCTGCTTCACATGAGACTCCCAATCATCCGAAAAGACCAAAATGTCATCCAAATATACAATCATGAATCTATCCAGGTACTCTCGAAAGATGTCATGCATAAAGGACTGAAACACAGATGGAGCATTAGAAAGCCCGAATGGCATAACCAGGTACTCAAAATGGCCCTCGGGCGTATTAAATGCTGTTTTCCATTCATCGCCCTGTTTAATTCGCACAAGATTATACGCCACTCGAAGATCTATCTTGGTGAACCAACTAACCCTCTTAATCCGAGCAAACAAATCAGACAGCAGCGGCAAAGGATACTGAAATTTGACTGTGATCTTATTAAGAAGGCGGTAATCAATACAAGGTCTCAAAGAGCCATCCTTCTTGGCCACAAAAAAGAACCCTGCTCCCAATGGTGACGACGACGGGCGAATATGACCCTTCTCCAAGGATTCTTTTATATAACTCCGCATAGCGGCATGCTCTAGCACAGATAAATTAAACAGACGGCCCTTAGGAAACTTACTACCAGGAATCAAATTAATAGCACAATCGCAATCCCTATGAGGAGGTAGGGCACCGGATTTGGGCTCTTCAAATACATCCCGGTAATCTGATAAAAAGTCAGGGACTTCAGAAAGAGTGGAAGGCGAAATTGACAACAATGGAACATCACCATGTACCCCCTGACAACCCCAGCCGGACACAGACATAGATTTCCAATCTAACACTGGATTATGGACCTGTAGCCATGGCAACCCCAAAACGACCACATCATGCAGATTATGCAACACCAAAAAGCGAATATCCTCCTGATGTGCAGGAGCCATGCACATGGTCAATTGAGTCCAGTACTGAGGCTTATTGTTGGCCAAAGGCGTAGCATCAATTCCTCTCAATGGAATAGGGTACTGCAAGGGCTCCAAGAAAAAACCACAGCGCCTGGCAAACTCCAAGTCCATCAAATTCAGGGCAGCGCCTGAATCCACAAATGCCATAACAGAATAGGACGACAGAGAGCAAATCAGAGTAACGGACAAAAGAAATTAAGACTGTACAGTACCAATGGTGGCAGACCTAGCGAACCGCTTAGTGCGCTTAGGACAATCGGAGATAGCATGAGTGGATTCACCACAGTAAAAACACAGCCAATTCCGACGTCTGTGTTCTTGCCGTTCAGCTCTGGTCAAAGTCCTATCACACTGCATAGGCTCAGGCCTATGCTCAGAGAATACCGCCAGATGGTGCACAGCTTTGCGCTCACGCAAGCGCCGATCGATTTGAATGGCCAAGGACATAGACTCATTCAGACCAGCAGGCGTGGGAAATCCCACCATGACATCCTTAAGGGCTTCAGAAAGACCCTTTCTGATAATTGCCGCCAGGGCACACTCATTCCATTGAGTAAGCACAGACCACTTTCTAAACTTCTGACAGTACACCTCCGCTTCATCCTGACCCTGACACAAAGCCAGCAAGATTTTCTCTGCCTGATCCACTGAATTTGGTTCATCATAAAGCAATCCAAGCGCCAGAAAAAACGCATCAACATCACGCAATGCAGGATCTCCTGGCGCAAGGGAAAATGCCCAGTCTTGAGGGTCACCACGCAACAAAGAAATAATGATTTTTACTTGTTGAACGGGGTCACCAGAGGAGCGGGGTTTCAAAGCTAGAAACAGTTTACAATTATTTTTGAAATTCAGAAACTTAGATCTATCCCCAGAAAATAAATCAGGGATAGGAATTCTAGGCTCTAACATAGGATTCTGAACCACAAAATCTTGAATGTTTTGTACCCTTGCAGTGAGATGATCCACACAAGAGGACAGACCTTGAATGTCCATCTCTACACCTGTGTCCTGAACCACCCAAAGGTTTAGGGGAAAAGAAAGACAAAACACAGTGCAAAGAAAAAAAAATGGTCTCAGAGCTTCTCTTATCCCTCTATTGAGATGCATTAATACTTAGGGCCAGCTGTACTGTTATGACCTGGTGGTTAGGAGCACCCGGCACGACCTGATAGTTAAACTCACACAGGACAAGCTCTGGGATGTGGGAGCTCTGCTGACCGCAGGCCCTAATCCTATCACAACAACTAGAAATAGCCATGGAGCGTTCCTGACTCTCCCTTGACGCCTCTTCACAGCCTAAGAGCTAGCTAGCCCTAGAGATAGAAAATAAAGCCTACCTTGCCTCAGAGAAATTCCCTAAAGGAAAAGGCAGCCCCCCACATATATTGACTGTGAGTAAAGATGAAAGTCACAAACGCAGAAATGAAACAGGTTTCAGCAAAGGGAGGCCAGACTTACTAAACAGACAGAGGATAGGAAAGGTATCTTTGCGGTCAGCACAAAAACTACAAAAGACCACGCAGAGTGTGCAAAAAGACCTCCGCACCGACTAACGGTGCGGAGATGCCACTCTGCATCCCAGAGCTTCCAGCTAGCAAGACAAAATCATGATAACCAGCTGGACAAGGAAACAAAGAACAAATAATAACTATCAGGAACTTAGCTTCTGCTGGAGAAGACAGGTCACCAGAAAGATCCAAGAGCGAACTGAACCAATGCAGGAACATTGACAGCTGGCATGTAGTAACGATCTGAGTGGAGTTAAATAGAGCAGCCAACCAAAGGATAAACCACGTCACCTGTGTAAGGAACCTCAGAAGCAGCAGCTTCACTCACAGCCACCAGAGGGAGTCCATGGACAGAACTCGCCGAAGTACCATTCATGACCACAGGAGGGAGTTCGACAACAGAATTCACTTCAATCAGCATATTCTTGACAATAATGTTCATGAATCAGTGACAAAGTTGAAGTTACGCAGGGGATGGATCTATCAGCAAGACAATGATCCAAAACACCACTCCAAATCTACTCAGGCATTCATGCAGAGGAACAATTACACTGTTCTGGAATGGCCATCCCAGTCCCCAGACCTGAATATCATTGAACATCTGTGGGATCATTTGAAGAAGGCTGTCCATGCCCGGCGACCATCAAACTTAACTGAACTAGAATTGTTTTGTAAAGAGGAATGGTCAAAAATACCTTCATCCAGGAACTCATTAAAAGCTACAGGAAGTGACTAGAGGCTGTTATTTTTGCAAAAGGAGGATCTACTAAATATTAATGTCACTTTTCTGGTGGGGTGCCCATACTTATGCACCTGTCAAATTTTGTTTGAATGCAGATTGCACATTTTCTGTTAGTACAATAAACCTCATTTCAAGGCAGAAACATTACTGTGTCCAACAGTTATTAGATATATGAAACTGAAATAGCTGTTGCAAAAAAAAACAATTTTTATAAAACATTAAGCTTAAGATTAATAGGGGTGCCCAAACTTTTTCATATAACTGTATATATATATATATATATATATATATATATATATATATATATACATATATATATATATATATATATATATATGTCAGCAGCAGACAGTAATAGACCCTCTTGATATATGCAGTGAGGGCTATATACTCACATACAGTGCCTGCATACCTTGCACTGATGTGCATATGCACACATAGACTCCCCTGCCTACCTATAGCACTGCAATCAATATACCCCCTAATTAACCCTAAAAAGGACTGTTGGTTTATCAGGATTTGTGGATTCTGTGATGGTAGACCCATACTAACTAATAAGAGAAAGAATCTGACCCTATCTCAGCAGGAGCTCTCCCTACACTAGCTGAATCCGGAGCAGAATGCGCCGAGTAGGGCGGCGCTAGGACTCTTATAGATCTGATGATGCTGTGCGGCCAGCCAATCACTGTAATACCACAACAAAGATGGCTACGGTATTACAGTGCATGGCAGACAATCCCCGCATGTTCATTGGGGCTTTAAAGAGTGCCAAAATTGCAGGGCGGAGAACCGAGCTCCCACCGAATAATCCCGGAAATGCGAGTACCGAGTAGTGGCGAGCATGCTCGCTCATCACTAGTCACGGCATAGTCAAACTGGTGAAAAAAAAAATGTATGCTATCTTAGCACATTTCCCCTCACAATATTCATCTAGGGGTATAGTGAGCATTAACTTTTTCATTGTGGGTTTAATTTCATTAATAGGTGATGAAGAAATTACAAGTGAATAAAGATAAAATGGCAGAAGGTGGCAATGGCAAAAACAAATAAATAAATAAATCCAGTTATTCTAGGGATGTATGGTAGTGATGGAAACATTCCTTAATGCAGAGGCCAGGCTTATCAGAACACGTGTCACACTGGAAAATGGTTTCCCTTCTAACTCCATCTTTATAACATAACCTGCATCTCTTTTGGAGTAGGCCTTTTTTGGTTGCCTGTGGCACTTGTGAGAGAAAATGCTGACCGGGGATTATTCTTCTGGCCTTACTATATGATTCTCCCCCCACCCTCCCTTGGTCTCCAGGTGTCAAATATTTTATTACTTTTTCTTGGAACTCAGGGTAAGATCGTTGGCTCCCAGTTTTTCGGAGTACAAAAGAATTATATAGGGCTACTTTGATTAGGTGCACTGCAAGTTTTTTTGTACCATGTACGAGACTTGGGAACAGTGCTGTAGGGCTGCAGCATCTGGTCCATGCCACCCATATACTTACTTAAGTCCTGTACACAGACAGGCTTCCGGACAGGAGAACTTGCCCCGCATACAGACTTGGCTGCTTTTGTCAGCATGCATTGATGGCAACATGAGGACATCTTTTTTGTTGCGCAATTTGACAAACAGCATGTCCTCATTACAGGGGGCCTTAATGTCACCTGCCTCTAATTTTTGGGTGACAAGAGTCTTGGGCAATGCTCTTTGGTTTTAGCGTATGGTTCCACAGGCCACATTTTTTTTGGCAAACAGGCACCTGAACGGGGTACACTTGTATAATATTTATCTAAGTACAAATTGTACCCCTTATCTAAAAGGGATGGAACAGGTCCCAGGCAATTTTCCCAGCTATGTTTAAGGAGTAGGAGCATTTGGGAGGAACAATCTGGGTGTCTTTCCTCTCATACACAATTTGTGTGTGTAGCCAGTGTCGCTTTCACACAAATTAAATAGTTTCTGTCCGAGTTCGGCAAGTACTGCTTGAAATGCAGCCTGCCCTTGAAAAGGACCAGAAACTCATCCAGACAGGGGGTATATACACTACCGTTCGAAATTTTGGAGTCACCCAGACAATTCTGTGTTTTCCATGAAAACTCATACTTTTATTAATCAAATGAGTTGCCAAATGAATTTAAAATCTATTCCAGACATTGACAAGGTTCGAAAAAGACTTTTATTTGAAATAATAATTTTCTCCTTCAAACTTTGCTTTCGTCACAGAATGCTCCCTTTGCAAAAATTCCAGCATTGCAGACCTTTGGCATTCTAGCAGTTAATTTGCTGAGGTAATCTGGAGAAATTTCACCCCATATTTCCAGAAGCCCCTCCCACAAGTTGGTTTGGCTTGATGACCACTTTTTGCATACCATACGGTCAAGCTGCTCCCACAACAGCTCAATGGGGTTGAGATCTGGTGACTCCGCTGGCCACTCCATTACAGATAGAATACCAGCTGCCTGCTTCTTCCTTAAATAGTTCTTGCATAATTTGGAGGTGTGCTTTGGGTCATTGTCCTGCTGTAGGATGAAATTGGCTCCAATCAAGCGCTGTCCACAGGGTATGGCAATGTGTTGCAAAATGGAGTGATAACCTTCCTTATTCAAGATCCCTTTTACCTTGTACAAATCTCCCACTTTACCAGCACCAAAGCAACTCCAGTCCATCACATTACCTCCACCATGCTTGACAGATGGCGTCAGGCACTTTTCCAGCATCTTTTCAGTTGTTCTGCGTCTCACAAATGTTCTGTGTGATCCAAACACCTCAAACTTCGATTTGTCTGTCCATAACACTTTTTTCCAATCTTCCTCTGTCCAATGTCTGTGTTCTTTTGCCCATATTAATCTTTTCCTTTTATTAGCCAGTCTCAGATATGGCTTTTTCTTTGCCATTCTGCCCTGAAGGCCAGCATCCCAGAGTCGCCTCTTCACTATAGACGTTGACACTGGCATTTTGCGTGTACTATTTAATGAAGCTGCTAGTTAAGGACCTGTGAGGCATCGATTTCTCAAACTACAGACTCTAATGTACTTGTCTTGTTTCTCAGTTGTGTAACGGGGCCTCACACTTCTCTTTCTACTCTGGTTAGAGCCTGTTTGTTCTCTCCTCTGAAGGGAGGAGTTCACATCGTTGTAGGAAATCTTCAGTTTCTTGGCAATTTCTCACATGGAATAGCCTTCATTTCTAAGAACAAGAATAGACCTGTTTCACATGAAAGTTCATTTTTTTAGGCCATTTTGAGAGTTTAATGGAGCCAACAAATGTAATGCTCCAGATTCTCAACTAGCTCAAAGGAAAGTCAGGTTTATAGGTTCTCTAATCAGCCAAACTGTTTTCAGATGTGCTAACATACTTACACAAGGGTTTTCAAGGGTATTCTAACCATCCATTAGCCTTCTAACACAGTTAGCAAACACAAAGTACCATAAGAACACTGGAGTGATGGTTGTTGGAAATGGGCCTCTATACACCTATGAAGATATTGCATTACAAACCAGACTTTTGCAGCTAGAAAAGTCATTTACAACATTAACAATGTATAAAGTAGAGTGTATTTCTGAATCATTTAATGTTAGCTTCATTGGAAAAAACTACGCTTTTCTTTCAAAAATAAGGAAATTTCTAAGTGACCCTAAACTTTTGCACGGTAGTGTATCTGGGAAAATTTATTGTTAGGCTCCAGGTGTTTCTCCTATCTGAGCAGCTTCATGTTACAGATACAGCAGTTTGCATGCTAGCACTCCTTACCAGTCTCAATGAGCATTCCATTCATAGCTGACTATATACTCTCAGTTTATTCTTATATGTGCACTTTAGCTTATTCGTTTCTCCATCTATCATTTTGCTCCTAGTGTATTAACACCTATTATATGTATTGCATACTTGTTATGTGACACTTGTACCTTTGCATTTTTTAACACTTTACTGGACACCTCTATATGAATAATAATTAACCATTTCGGCATCTGATTAAACCTATATATTTATTTATACATCAAAATAATTTTCTTTTCGATTGCCAGTAATTGTTTGCAACATTTTTACTTTCATATTATAGTTTGCACATACATTGAAAATGCATAAATAGCGTAATAGCAAAAATACAGGGTGGAGCGCGGTAGTTTGCTTTTTTGCACTGCATGCTGTGGCGGCACTGTCGGTCGAAGAGAGGGGAGAGTGGGTGTGGCTTACAGTGGCTGATGGGAGATTTGTATTCCTCTGCCTTTCAGTTGCCATCATGCAGTGGACACGTGAGGAGAGGTCATTTTGTGTTGAAGCGTATTTTTCAAATGCCCACTCGAACATTGCAGTGCAGCGTGCTTTTCGTTTACAATTCGCTGTTCCTCCACGCGGACGTGTTCCTGGACGGCAATCAATTGTAAATTGGGTGAATGCATTCAGAACAGCAGGGAATGTGTCATGTGTACGAAGGGGACCTGAGAGAAGGATTACAACACCACAAAACATCGAGAGAGTTAGAGCAGCAGTACTGCAATCTCCGAAACGCTCTGCTCGGAAGCAATCATTTGCTCTTGGCATTTCAAGACGTTCTCTCCACCGGATTCTTCATGATGAACTGAATTTTCACCCGTATAAAATGTGCGTGGTCCAACATTTGTCAGCATGGGACTATTTGACACGGCGGACCTCTTGTGAAGACATGTTAGCAACGATACCCCGTGACGCAATTGTGTTTTTTTCTGATGAGGCACATTTTCACCTCAGTGGGTGTGTAAACAAACAAAATATGCGTTACTGGAGTGAAACAAACCCCAGAGAAGTTCACGAGAGACCTCTGCATTCGGACCGCGTCACTGTGTGGTGCGCCATATCACGAGTAGGCATCATTGGTCCTTACTTTTTTCAGGATAATGGTCGTGCCATAACTGTGAACTCCGAACGGTACTTGTCTATGATACAGGATTATTTTCAGCCGGCTCTTGAGGCAATGGAACTAGAGGATACATGGTTCCAACAGGATGGTGCCACTGCACACACAGCGAGGGTTACCATGAATTGTTTGAGGCAAATGTTTCCTGGACGGCTTATCTCTTTGAGGGGAGATGTGAACTGGCCAGCACGCTCACCAGATTTAGCCCCATGCGATTTTTTTCCTTTGGGGTTACCTGAAGTCTAAGGTGTATATCAACCGTCCCAACACCTTGGAAGACCTAAGGAACAATATTGAAGCTGAAATTGGCAGAATACCAGTGGACATGCTTGTTAGAGTTCATGAAAACTTCAGAAAACGTATGCAGCAGTGTGTGGATAGCGAAGGTCGACATTTGCCAGATACACTATTTAAAACCATGTAATTTAAAAATTCCATTACTGTTCAGTATAATTAAAATATAAAATAAATTTTTCTAATGATCATAATTTTTTTATTTCATTCCCAAATCAGCAAATTACCGCGCTCCACCCTGTACTTCTATCTCAGAAACTTTATGTGATACAGCAAAACTAACCATATTTTTGGAATCCGCACATCAAACTCCATAAAACAGACATATTACCTGTGCTGATGATTTTTTTGTGTTGCCCTAAGCAGCCCCAATTAAGTTCCAAATTCAAGCTATCCTGCTGGCTGAGGGTGCAAATATTAAGTTAAGAGTATTTGTTTCCAATTTGCCTTTTTTTCTCAGTCTTTTTTGTGTTGTTCCAATACACACAAAGGAAATAAACGTGTATAACAAAACGTGTAATTGCAATAATTTTCTGGGAGAAATACTTCACTGTCTGGAACAACTTCAAGGGTGCCAACCCTTTTGACGGCTGTATATACTGTATACACTGCTGAAAAAAAAAATAAAGGGAACACTTAAACAACAGATTATAACTCCAAGTAAATCAAACTGTCCACTTAGGAAGCAACACTGTTTGACACTCAATTTCACATGCTGTTGTGCAAATGGAATGGACAACAGATGGAAATTATTGGCAATTATCAAGACACACAATAAAGAAGTGGTTCTGCAGGTGGGGACTACAGACCACATCTCAGTACCAATGCTTTATGGCTGATGTTTTGGTCACTTTTGAATGTTGGTTGTGCTTTCACACTCCTGGTAGCATGAGACGGACTCTACAA
Source organism: Ranitomeya imitator (assembly GCF_032444005.1). Classification (NCBI taxonomy): domain Eukaryota; kingdom Metazoa; phylum Chordata; class Amphibia; order Anura; family Dendrobatidae; genus Ranitomeya; species Ranitomeya imitator. Next base: position 252,450,047 of record NC_091282.1, read on the forward strand.
CCCACACAAGTGACTTAGGTAGTGCAGCTCATCCAGGATGGCACATCATTGCGAGCTGTGGCAAGAAGGTTTGCTGTGTCTGTCAGCGTAGTGTCCAGAGGCTGTAGGCGCTACCAGGAGACAGGCCAGTACACCAGGAGACGTGGAGGGGGCCGTAGGAGGGCAACAACCCAGCAGCAGAACCGCTACCTCAGCCTTTGTGCACGGAGGAACAAGAGGAGCACTGCCAGAGCCCTGCAAAATGACCTCCAGCAGGCCACAAATGTGCATGTGTCTACACAAACGGTTAGAAACCAACTCCATGAGGATGGTCTGAGTGCCCGACGTCCACAGATGGGGGTTGTGCTCACAGCCCAACACCATGCAGGACGATTGGCATTTGCCACAGAACACCAGGATTGGCAAATTTGCCACCGGTGCCCTTTGCTCTTCACAGATGAAAGCAGGTTCACACTGAGCACATATGTGAGTCTGGAGATGCCATGGAGAATGATCTGCTGCCTGCGACATCCTTCAGCATGACCGGTTTGGCAGTGGGTCACTAATGGTGTGGGGTGGAGGGTGGATTTCTTTGGAGGGATGTACAGCCCTACATGTGCTTGCCAGAGGTAGCCTGACTGCCACTAGGTACCGAGATGAGATCCTCAGACCCCTTGTGAGACCATATGCTGGTGCGTTTGGCCTTGGGTTCCTCCTAAAGCAGGACAATTTCAGACCTCATGTGGCTGGAGTGTGTCTGCAGTTCCTGCAAATTGAAGGCATTGAAGCTATGGACTAGCCCGCCTGTTCCTCAGACCTGAATCCGATTGAACACATCTAGGACATCGTGTCTCACACCATCCACCAATGTCACGTTGCACCACAGACTGTCCAGGAGTGGGTAGATGCTTTAGTCCATGTCTGGGAGATCCCTCAGGAGACCATCCGCCGCCTCATCAGGAGCATGTCCAGGCATTGTAGGGAGGTCATACAGGCACATGGAGGCAACACAGACACAACTGAACATCATTTCCTTGTCTTGAGGCATTTCCACTGAAGTTGGATCAGCCTGTAATTTGATTTTCCACTTTGATTTTGACTATCATTCCAATTCCAGATCTCCATGGGATATTCATTTTGATTTACATTGATCATTTTTATGTTTTATTGCTCTCAACACATCCCACTATGTAATAAATGAAGATTTGCAACTGAAATATTTAATTCAGTGATATCTAGGATGTGGTATTTTAGTGTTACCTTTATTTTTTTGAGAAGTGTATGTTTAGTATAATGTCCCCACCACCCCCATATATAGTATGATCGTCTCACAACTCCATATATATAGTATGATGATTCCCCCAGCCCCTTTATATATAGTACTAGATGGTGGCCCGATTCTAACGCATCGGGTATTCTAGAATATGCATGTCCACGTAGTATATTGCCCAGTCACGTAGTATATTGCTCAGCCACATAGTATATTGCCCAGCCACGTAGTATATTGCCCAGCCACGTAGTATATTGCCCAGCCACGTAGTATATTGCCCAGCCACGTAGGATATTGCCCAGCCACGTAGTATATTGCCCAGTCACATAGTATACAGCACAGAGCCACGTATTATGTTGCCCAGTCACGTAGTATATTGCCCAGTCACGTAGTATATTGCACAGCGACAGAGTATACAGCACAGAGCCACGTAGTATATTGCCCAGTAGTATATTGCCCAGTCACGTAGTATATTGCCCAGCCACATAGTATATTGCACAGCGACGGAGTATACAGCACAGAGCCACGTAGTATAGAGACTTAAAATAAAAAATAAACATATACTCACCTTCCGAAGGCCCGTTGAAGTCCTGCTATACTCACCATCCACCGCCTTTCCTGCTCCTCCAGTGACCGCTCCATTGCAAGCGGCAGCTTCCGGTCCCAGGGCTGGTATGAGCGCAGGACCTGTGATGACGTTGCGGTCACATGACCGTGACGTCATGGCAGGTCCTTGTCGCATACAATCCTTTCCACGGAACCTGCCGCTTGCATGAAGCGGTCACCGGAGCATCCCGAGGAGCGGGAAAGGCGGCGGATAGTGAGTATAGCAGGTTTTTTGATTATTTTTAACATGACATTTTTACTATTGATGCTGCATAGGCAACATCAATAGTAAATAGTTGGGGACACACAGGGTTAATAGCAGCGGTAACGGAGGGGATTCTGGAGCGGGCGCTGGGCACTGACTGCAGGGGAGTAGGGGAGGGACTAATTGGACTGTGCCCGTCGCTGATTGGTCACGGCAGCCATGACAGGCAGCTGCCGAGACCAATCAGCGACGCGGGATTTCCGGGACAGAAAGACGGAAGTACCCCTTAGACAATTATATATATATAGATGAGGCCCCACAGCTCTCCCTATATAGTGTAATGGTCCCACTGCCCTCCATATACATTTTGATAGCCTACAGCTTCCTTATACACAGCATTATGTCACATGCAGCCTCCTATATATAATACGATGGCCTCCTGTCATGATCCCAATGGCAGGGGATCACAAAAAGGACAAGCACAGATACAAACAAGCTCTAGGGCGATGGAACCTGAGCTGACCGCGACCCTGAACCTAACACACAAATAAAAGTAGCCGGGGAACGTGCCTACGATGATCCTAGACGTCTCGCTCCAGCCGAAGATCTAACTTCCCCTATCAGAAGAAACACAGACCTCTCTTGCCTCCAGAGAAATACCCCACAGCAAATAGCAGCCCCCCACATATAATGACGGTGAAATGAGAGGAAAGCACATACGTAGTATGAAAACAGTTTCAGCAAAATGAGGCCCGCTAAAGCTAGATAGCAGAGGATACAAAAGTGAACTGCGCGGTCAGCGAAAAACCCTTCAAAAAACCATCCTGAAATTACTTGAACTCATGTGCCAACTCATGGTACATGAAAAGCAATTTCAGCCCACTAGAGCAACCAGCAGCAGAGAATCACATATCTGCAGGCTGGACTAAAAACCAAATTAAGCAAAACACAAAACAGGAAAATCCAAACTTAGCTTGTCCAGAAGGTTCTAGGAGCAGGGAGCAGAGGTAACAAGACACACTGGATACATTGATAACCGGCGAGGAAATGCCAGCAAAGCCAGGTTAAATAGGAAACTCCCATATGCTGATGGAACAGGTGGAACCCAGAAACCCAGGAAAGACAAGTCACCCAGTACCATCAGTAACCACCAGAGGGAGCCCAAAAACAGAACTCACAACAGTACCCCCCCCTTGAGGAGGGGTCACCGAACCCTCACGAGAACCACCAGGGCGACCAGGATGAGCCCTATGAAAAGCGCGAACCAAATCATCAGCATGAACATCCGAGGCAACCACCCAAGAATTATCCTCCTGACCATAACCCTTCCACTTGACCAAATACTGGAGTTTCCGTCTGGAAACACGAGAATCCAAGATCTTCTCCACAACATACTCCAATTCTCCCTCCACCAGCACTGGAGCAGGAGGCTCAAGAGAAGGAACAACAGGTACCTCATACTTCCGCAACAACGACCGATGAAACACATTATGAATAGCAAACGATGCCGGGAGATCCAAACGAAACGACACAGGGTTAAGAATTTCCAAGATCCTATAGGGACCGATGAACCGAGGCTTGAACTTAGGAGAAGAGACCTTCATAGGAACAAAACGAGAAGACAACCACACCAAGTCACCAACAAGAAGTCGAGGACCCACGCGGCGACGGCGATTAGCAAACTGCTGAGCCTTCTCCTGGGACAACCTCAAATTGTCCACCACATGACTCCAAATCCGATGCAACCTATCCACCACCATGTCCACTCCAGGACAATCAGAAGGTTCCACCTGACCAGAGGAAAAACGAGGATGAAACCCCGAATTACAAAAGAAAGGAGAAACCAAGGTAGCAGAACTAGCCCGATTATTAAGCGCAAACTCGGCCAGCGGCAAAAAGGTAACCCAGTCATCCTGATCAGCAGAAACAAAACACCTTAAATAAGTTTCCAAGGTCTGATTAGTTCGTTCAGTCTGGCCATTCGTCTGAGGATGGAATGCAGACGAAAAGGACAAATCAATGCCCATCTTAGCACAGAAAGTCCGCCAAAATCTAGACACAAACTGGGATCCCCTGTCAGAAACGATGTTCTCAGGAATCCCATGCAAACGAACCACATTCTGAAAAAACAGAGGGACCAACTCAGAGGAGGAAGGCAACTTAGGCAAGGGTACCAGATGAACCATTTTAGAAAAGCGATCACACACAACCCAGATGACGGACATTTTTTGAGAGACAGGGAGATCCGAAATAAAGTCCATGGAAATGTGCGTCCAAGGCCTCTTCGGGATAGGCAAAGGTGACAACAATCCACTGGCCCGAGAACAGCAAGGCTTAGCCCGAGCACAAACCTCACAAGACTGCACAAAAGAACGCACATCCCTCGACAAGGAAGGCCACCAAAAAGACCTGGCCACCAAGTCTCTAGTACCAAATATTCCAGGATGACCTGCCAACGCAGAAGAATGGACCTCGGAGATGACTCTACTGGTCCAATTATCCGGAACAAACAGTCTCTCAGGCGGACAACGATCAGGTTTAGCCACCTGAAACTCCTGCAAAGCACGTCGCAAGTCTGGGGAGACAGCAGACAAAATCACCCCATCCCTAAGGATACCAGAGGGCTCAGAATTTCCAAGGGAGTCAGGCACAAAACTCCTAGAAAGAGCATCCGCCTTCACATTCTTTGAACCTGGCAGGTATGAAACCACAAAATTGAAACGAGAGAAAAACAGTGACCAACGAGCCTGTCTAGGATTCAGACGCCTGGCAGACTCAAGGTAAATCAAATTTTTGTGATCAGTCAAGACCACCACACGATGTCTAGCACCCTCTAGCCAATGACGCCACTCCTCAAATGCCCACTTCATGGCCAAAAGTTCCCGATTACCAACATCATAATTCCGCTCAGCCGGCGAAAACTTTCTAGAAAAAAACGCGCATGGCTTCATCACTGAGCCATCGGAGCTACTCTGTGACAAAACCGCCCCCGCTCCAATCTCGGAAGCATCAACCTCAACCTGAAAAGGGAGCGAAACATCTAGCTGACGCAACACAGGAGCAGAAGAAAACCGGCGCTTAAGTTATTGAAAGGCCTCCACAGCCGCAGGAGACCAATTAGCAACATCAGCACCCTTCTTAGTCAAATCCGTCAAAGGCTTAACAACACTAGAAAAATTAGTTATAAAACGACGATAGAAATTAGCAAAGCCCAAGAACTTCTGTAGACTCTTAAGAGATGTAGGCTGCGTCCAGTCACAAATAGCCTGAACCTTGACGGGATCCATCTCAATAGTAGGAGGGGAAAAAATATACCCCAAGAAAGAAATCTTCTGGACTCCAAAGAGACACTTTGAGCCTTTTACAAACAAGGAATTGGCCCGCAGGACCTGAAACACCTTCCTGACCTGCTGAACATGAGACTCCCAGTCATCAGAAAAAAACAAAATATCATCCAAATACACAATCATAAATTTATCCAGATATTCACGGAAAATATCGTGCATAAAGGACTGGAAGACTGAAGGAGCATTAGAAAGTCCAAAAGGCATTACCAAATACTCAAAATGGCCCTCAGGCGTATTAAATGCGGTTTTCCACTCATCACCTTGCTTTATTCGTATAAGATTATACGCACCCCGAAGATCAATCTTAGTGAACCATTTAGCCCCCTTAATGCGAGCAAACAAATCAGTCAACAATGGCAAAGGATACTGATATTTTACGGTAATCTTATTCAAAAGACGATAATCTATACAAGGCCTCAAGGAACCATCTTTCTTGGCCACGAAAAAAAAACCTGCTCCCAAAGGGGACAAAGATGGACGGATATGTCCCTTTTCCAAGGACTCCTTAACATAATCCCGCATAGCAGTATGCTCTGGCACTGACAGATTGAACAAACGACCTTTAGGAAATTTACTGCCCGGAATTAAATTTATAGCACAATCGCAATCCCTGTGAGGAGGAAGCGTACTGAGCTTAGGCTCCTCAAAAACATCCCGATAGTCAGACAAAAACACAGGAATCTCAGAAGGAGTAGATGAAGCGATAGAAATCGGAGGTGCATCATCATGAACCCCCTGACAACCCCAGCTTAACACAGACACTGATTTCCAGTCAAGGACTGGATTATGAGTTTGTAACCATGGCAGACCAAGTACTAGAACATCATGCAAATTATACAGTACCAGGAAGCGAATCACCTCCTGATGAACGGGAGTCATACGCATGGTCACTTGTGTCCAGTACTGAGGTTTATTCATAGCCAAAGGTGTAGAGTCAATTCCCTTCAAAGGAATAGGGACTTCCAGAGGCTCCAGACTAAACCCACAGCGATTGGCAAATGACCAATCCATAAGACTCAGGGCAGCGCCTGAATCCACATAGGCATCGACGGAAATGGATGATAATGAACAAATCAGAGTCACAGACAGAATGAACTTAGACTGTAAAGTACTAATGGCAACAGACTTATCAACCTTTTTTGTGCGTTTAGAGCATGCTGATATAACATGAGCTGAATCACCACAATAAAAGCACAACCCTTTTTTCCGCCTATACTTTTGCCGTTCACTTCTGGACTGAATTCTATCACATTGCATTATCTCAGGTGACGGTTCAGACGACACCGCCAAATGATGCACAGGTTTGCGCTCCCGTAAACGCCGATCAATCTGAACAGCCATAGTCATAGACTCATTCAGACCAGCAGGCGCAGGGAACCCCACCATAACATCTTTAATGGCCTCAGAAAGGCCATCTCTAAACTTTGCAGCCAGAGCGCACTCATTCCACTGAGTAAGTACCGACCACTTCCGAAATTTTTGACAATAAATTTCTGCTTCATCTTGCCCCTGAGAGAGGGCCAACAAAGCTTTTTCAGCCTGAATCTCTTGGTTAGGTTCCTCATAGAGCAAACCCAATGCCAGAAAAAACGCATCTGCATTAAGCAACGCAGGGTCCCCTGGTGCCAATGCAAATGCCCAATCCTGAGGGTCACCCCGCAGGAAAGATATAATTATCTTGACTTGCTGAGCAGGATCTCCAGAGGAGCGAGATTTCAAAGAAAGAAACAACTTGCAATTGTTCCTAAAATTCAGAAAACGAGATCTATCTCCAGAAAAAAACTCTGGGACAGGAATTCTAGGTTCAGACATAGGAGCATGTACAACAAAATCCTGTATATTTTGAACCTTAGTGGCAAGATTATTCAGGCTGGAAGCCAAACTCTGGACGTCCATGATAAACAGCTGAGATCAGAGCCATTCAAAGATTAAGAGGAGGAGGAAGTAGCCAGGCTGCAATAAGGCTAGGCAGCAAACTCTGAGGGGGAAAAAAAAAAAAAAAACTTCCTCAGACTACTTATCCTCCTACTTCAGCCAATACAATTAACACTTTGTGGGCCGGTTATACTGTCATGATCCCAATGGCAGGGGATCACAAAAAGGACAAGCACAGATACAAACAAGCTCTAGGGCGATGGAACCTGAGCTGACCGCGACCCTGAACCTAACACACAAATAAAAGTAGCCGGGGAACGTGCCTACGATGATCCTAGACGTCTCGCTCCAGCCGAAGATCTAACTTCCCCTATCAGAAGAAACACAGACCTCTCTTGCCTCCAGAGAAATACCCCACAGCAAATAGCAGCCCCCCACATATAATGACGGTGAAATGAGAGGAAAGCACATACGTAGTATGAAAACAGTTTCAGCAAAATGAGGCCCGCTAAAGCTAGATAGCAGAGGATACAAAAGTGAACTGCGCGGTCAGCGAAAAACCCTTCAAAAAACCATCCTGAAATTACTTGAACTCATGTGCCAACTCATGGTACATGAAAAGCAATTTCAGCCCACTAGAGCAACCAGCAGCAGAGAATCACATATCTGCAGGCTGGACTAAAAACCAAATTAAGCAAAACACAAAACAGGAAAATCCAAACTTAGCTTGTCCAGAAGGTTCTAGGAGCAGGGAGCAGAGGTAACAAGACACACTGGATACATTGATAACCGGCGAGGAAATGCCAGCAAAGCCAGGTTAAATAGGAAACTCCCATATGCTGATGGAACAGGTGGAACCCAGAAACCCAGGAAAGACAAGTCACCCAGTACCATCAGTAACCACCAGAGGGAGCCCAAAAACAGAACTCACAACAGCCTCCACAACCATGTAATATAAAAAAAACAATAAAGATTATACTCATCTAATCTTGAGACCTGACACAGCAGCCTCCTTTTCTTCTTCCAACCTTTATGGCAGGCCTGCAGAGGTGGTGAGATGCAATGACGTCATCGTGCCTCCTGCGTGGGTTTGCTGATGTCCTGCAAACTGTAAGCATATAGCAATCTGTGGTTTATGAGATGAACATTGATAGAGAACAGAGTGTTGACTATCACAAGATTGAACTGTATTGGCGTCCTGTTGATTCTGACACAGTTCAATGTGGCAGTCGCAGAAGATCTGGGGTTCTGGCCAAGAAGTTTGGGACTGAAGCTAGACCATCAGATCTTGAGGCTTGCGACGGTGCCCATGAAAAACACTGATGTCTGAATGAGGCCTTAGTGTGGATTTACATGCTGCAAATTATGTTGTGAGTGACCCAGTAGTCTGAAAGGAATTTATTTTTAAGATAAAGCCAGATGTAGATTAAAAGGATATGGTAAATTTAAAAGAATGACTTCAATAGGACTTCTTCCTTGATTTTTTCATGTAAACTGAGTACCAACTGCAGTTGCTTCTTCACTAATTCTAGAACAGTTATTCTTTTTCTTTTTCTTCTGTTCTCCTTTGTTGCAAAGTTATGCCCTGTAGTAATAATGGTGAAAGTTTTCTTCAACAAACTGGGCGTGTACCACAGATCTACTGTACTGTTGTTGAAGGAAAACATTGTCCTTTTATTACTGGGGGACAAAATGGTGGAAATGTTTCAGAATCAGTAAGGCAGCCTCAGGTGAGTATTTTGCTCAATTTAAATAAAAACTTCCAGTGTAAGGTCCTTTTTAATAATTCTCATTCCTGCAGGATTCACTTATGGCTTTGACTCAAAAAAGCACATGCAATATTTTCAGAAAGTATTCGGAGCCCTTCCTTTGTTCCTCAGCTTGTTACTTTACAGCCTTATTATGGACCTCCACCATTTAGATGAGGACCTGTTTGTTCTTGCATTTATTTTTTATTACTTTGTTACAGAATTACATCCCAGAAATTTTAGAATTTTCCGCTAGTTGTTTTTTTTTTTAAATAGCAATTTGTTTAGATCAAGAAGAGCCAGCCGAGCCCAATACTTTATCACATGTTTTATAGATGATATCTGACAAAGATGCAATATTTCTGTAACCTCCACATCTGACTCATTGAGCATGCTATTTTTTCTCTGCTGGTCATGGGCATGTTGCCTCAGCAGTCCTACAGATCTTCTCACTTGTTGCTTCGCTCAGTGCTGAGTCATTTTGGCAGGTCAGTGACTCCTAGCAATATTTACCACCTGTATAGATATTTTTCTTTGGTGGAATCCTAAAGCCTTACCAATGACTTAATAATGCCTTTTCCAGATTACAATCCCAAAAACATTTTGTTGGTCTCTTCATTTTGCTTAAAGCGTGACAATATTGTTCACTCTCTTCTAGGAATAGTTGAAATTCTACCAATAATTTGTCTATAAATATTGCAGCTAAAGTAAAAGGGACCCGGGAATAGCCTACTTTTTCAACGCAGGAGTAATGCATACACATCTCAAAATCCAACAAATCCATAAGTTAGCACTTTGTGCACCCAACTGCTTGACAGTAAATTGACACTTTGCAAGAGGCATCAGTGACTGATAAAGAACACAATTAATATAGCTATTATAATAACTTATGTTATTATGGCATAATATTGTTTAGTTTAATTAATTATGCTTTTATTAGTATATAATTTAAATTTATTCTGTCCATCGCTCCAATCAACTCAGACATTTTTTTTTATAAGAATGACATAGAATGCAGAATTCTTATATAAAACTCAGACAAATTTTGATTTGTTTATCAGTATGAGATCTATCCAGCATAAAGGTGCGCATTCACACATCTGTGCCTATCGGTCTGAGCACGGATCAGCTGCAGCCCTCCCTACCTGAGCTTGATAGCTTCATATATTTCTGTGAGGCCGTCATGCTGCGACCAAGACCAAGTCCATGCATTGCATCTGATATCGGACCAAAATCCATGCACGTTTTCATGAGCCCTTAGTGATCCTTGGAAATGGAAATTTGGGCATCACTTCAATGTTTTGGTTGTTGCTTATCAGCATTATCTTGGTTTGGGTGTGGGAAGAAATACCAATGTGATGTACAAAATGTTTTACTTACATACTGCACCCTTTGGGAAGCAAGTGAGGTCTGTGTCTATTTGGCCTGCCAACAAATTTATTTTTAACTCTTATCTTTATCGTTTTTTTAATTGAATAAAAATAAATTAGTTCAGAATAAACATTAAAAATCACCATTGTACACCGGATAAAATCTCCAGACAATCGCACAGTATTTATGTCCAGAAAAATAAAATAAAACTTTTTATCATCAGTGTGCAGAGTCTGTTTTTCACTTGTTTTTTTTGGCCCAAGTGTTTGTTTTTACCATCCATGTGTAGTATATTTTTCTCTTGTGCAAACAAAAAACTGCTGGAGGTTTTCCAAGCTTATCCTAATAACCGATCAGTAATTTTTTTTCTCAATGACCTGTTCACTTGAATGTTTGCATTATGACCACAAGACAAACCAGAAAAGTAATGAAAGCAGAGTTCTTATTTTTTGTTCTTTTCCTGTAAGAATTAAAAACAGTTGAGTTTCTATTAGATCCCATGTGTTTAGTACTACATTTTGTTCAGAAGTATTAACCATCAGGTATCATGATACTAGATAATCTGGAAAGCCACAAAAGCTCCGACTCACCAAAGAGTTTGAACCAGACACTTTGAAAAGTGTTTACATCAGTTTTAGCAGCTCTGCTAAAATGGATGGAGAATGGGTAACATTTATGGAGAGGCACACAGGGTTGCATGCCAGTCGCTATTACGCTACACGGAGGTGAGACGACGAGACGTAGTAAACCCAATAGTGGCCCCTCTGGGTCACGGTCCCAGAGCCCCCCAGGGCGAGCAAACCTGATGGATGCGCCCCCTATACAGGGAGCGTTAGGAGCAGGCCCAAGGAGGATGGTACCGCAACTGCCGGAGCCAAAGGGACGACTGGGTGAAGCAGCGGAGCAGGAACGCAGAGGGAGACGAGGCAGAGAGCTGAAAAGGAAAAACACAATATAAGGACAAGGCAAAACCAAAAACCAGCAGGAATAGGGAAAAACCGGAGAAACGGAACACAGAGAGTTATCCTAAGGATGGGCCCAAACACAACGCTGGCGCTAGCAGGAACGCTACAGCGAAGATACACAGGCGCTTACCTGAGGAAGCGCCGAGCAGAAATACCCGGTGGGCGCCGCCATATTGGAGGCAGAGCCACCGGGTCACAACCTCCCAGCAGGCAGAGCGGCGGAAGAGACCCTACGGCGCATGCGCGGACCGCAGATGCGCCGAGAAGCAGAGAAGCTGAGCCGACCAGAAGAAGAAGGGACGTTGGGAGCGCGCCGGCCGGACAGGTAAGTATCGTTGATCGTGACAGTCGCAAGATGCACCTAATTCATTAAGTGGCGTGTGTGTGGCACCTCATTAGTTACATCTTACTCGTGAACGACGCTCATTAAGACTGGCATGTGAAATTCCAGTCTTAATGAATAGTCCCTTATTACTACTTTTACAGTACAATAAACACTTTTCCATTGTTCAGGTTTAGTTGGTTAATGATTAGTGAATGGGCGAGCACTAAAATGCTCGGGTGCTCATTGCTCGGGTCGAGCAAATTGGAATACTCTGGTACTCGACCCGAGCAACGAGCCCAATGTAAGTCTATGCGAAACCCGAGTATTTTTACCGTGATCCCCCCCAGGGGTCCTTTTAAGGTCTAAAAACATCTGAAAATTATGGAAACACTGGTCAAGTGACACGGGAACATCATGGGGATCAACCTTGGAAGCATTTCTAACTCCTAGGTCACAGCTGTAAGCAATGTTGTCAGAGTTTCACGCCATTTTTACAGGTGCACCAAAAAACATACAAAAACTAAACCAAAATGGATTTTGCTGGGAAATATGTTAAGGTACATCCTTTCCAGGGTAATGACTTGTATATAAGGCAAAATAATTAACCCCAGACCAAAATGTTCCTTCACCACTTGGGCTATGTTCACACGAAGCGTTTTTGATGCGTCTAACATTGCTTTCAACCAATACAAATGCATTTACTGGGAAATGTCATTGCAATATTTAACAACCCTAGCTGGCCATGTGGTGTATGATACATAAGGAGACACTTCTTATTTCATTTATGAAGGATGGACTCAAAATCACAAAGCCTATTTTTATAGGGGCATCAGGCGGTATCTTCTTAAAGGGCCATTATTCAACAGTGGGTCTCCTATGCTGTTATTGCCTATTCAGTAAGTGACTTGGCTGCCAAGAATTATGACGCACCCCAATACCCCTTTCACGAGAGGTATAGGAGGGCTTCCTGAAAAAATGTTGCATTGAATGCAAGGCCTGACCTGCTGTCAAGTCATATGTATCCCAAGAATCCTTTGAACCCAGGTACTGGATGGCCACAGGAAAATCCACTTCGTATTATTCATTTTGTACTCCCATACTGTTTTCTTATGTATTAACTGCAAGGGCTGCCCTGCTACCAAGTCATATGCACCCCAATAAGCTTTTGAACCCAGGTACTGGATGGCCACAGGAAAACCCACTTCACATTCTTCAGTTGGTCCTGCCATACTGTTTTTGGAGGATCTCTGAATCCTCTTCTTGTGCTCTTGCTGTTTAGAATTAGGACTCGTAAGCGTGGGGACCCTTGACGTGGGTTACGAGCTTGCGTATTTTGGCCAAAGTATAAACTAATACCTCACAAAAAAAATTTTTATATATATTTTTTTTGTGTTTTTTGTACTTTTTTTCGGGGTGCAGTTGGGCCCATTTTTTGTCTTGTAAACTGTGGTGTCTGTTCATATGGGGTGCATTTGGATAGCGCTGGGCAGGCCCGCCTGATCTAATAGAAGGGTGTCACTACTAGGCCTGCCTGAATGCTGTGCATCTCCATTGTGTGAACAGCGCCACATACAAGTCTTTTATGTGCAGCAATGTGCCAAGCAGCCACCCCCTCCATTAGTTTGGTAGGTTGAGAGTGGCTGCCTCATCGGTTATGCTGCACCTGTGTAGTCTCCATCTTAACCACATGGGTCCACTGCATCCTGATAGTGCATTTGTTTAGAGGCCTAGGCAGGTAAGCATGTCTGCCTCGTTTTGCTGTTTTTTCTTATGCATTGAATGCAAGGGCCACCTTGCCCCAAATTTGCACGCACCCCAATCCCCCCTTGGAAGAAACATGGAGGAGGGCCTCATAAAAAAAACTGTCTCTTAACAAAGGAGCGGGTCTCCTAGACTCGTAATACCCATACACTAAGTGCATGGGCTGACAAAGATTTCCCATGGGGGGTACATTTTTAAAAAATATTTTATGGGGATCATAGACACCCTTGCCAAAAAATTGACTGGCTGTAGCAGCATAGAACACATTGTTACCCTGGTGTTCTAGTGGCTGAGAATGATGAGATGAGGAGGAAGGCCTCATTAAAAACTAGGCCCAATTTAAAGAAGCAGGTCTCCTAGACTGGTAATGCCCATAGACAAAGTGCATGGGCTGACAAACATTTCCCCATGGGGGTACATTTTTAAAAAAGATTTTATGGGGATCATAGACACCCTTGCCAAAAACCCTGGTGTTCTAGTGGCGGAGTAAGAATCTGACCCTATCTCAGCAGCAGCTCTCCCTACACTAGCTGAGTCCGGAGCAGAATGCGGCGAGAAGGGCAGCGCCAGGTCTCTTATAGACCTGATGACACTGTGCGGCCAGCCAATCACTGTAATACCACAACAAAGATGGATGCGGTATTACAACCCCTGGCAAAAATGATGGAATCACCGGCCTTGGAGGATGTTCATTCATTTGTTTAATTTTCTAGAAAAAAAGCAGATCACAGACATGGCACAAAACTAAAGTCATTTCAAATGGCAACTTTCTGGCTTTAGGAAACACTAAAAGAAATCAAGAACAGAACATGTGGTAGTCAGTAATGGTTACCTTTTTGTAACCAAGCATAGGGAAAAAATTTTGGAATCACTCAATTCTGAGAAAAAAATTATGGAATCACCCTGTAAATATTTGTACCCAAAAATAACACCTGCATCAAATTACCGTATATACTCAAGAATAAGCCAGCAGATTCGTTCCATGTACATAAGCCGGCAGATTTGTTCCATGTACATTTTGATCACTGTGGTAAAACCTATCACAGTGATCAAAATTAAAAAAAAGTAAATGAACCCCACCTTTATCACCCCCATAGGTAGGAACAATAATAAAATAAAGAATTTTTTTTTTCCACTACAGTTAGAACTAGGGTTAGGGTTAGGGTTAGGGAATGTGCACACATATCCTGGTCCTCTGCGGATTTTTCCGCAGTGGTTTTTATAAATCCGCAGTGCAAAACCGCTGCAGATTTATCGCGGATTTACCGCGTTTTTTCTGCGGATTTCACTGCGGTTTTCTATTGGAGCAGTTGTAAAACCGCTGCGGAATCCGCAGAAAGAAGTGAAATGTGCGGAATGTATACTGCTGCGTTTCCGCGCAGTTTTTTCCGCAGCATGTGAGCAGCGTTTTTTGTAAACTCATGGGAAACTGCTGCGGACCCACAGCGTTTTCCGCATCGTGTGCACATACCCTTAGAATTAGGCTATGTGCACACAGTGCGGATTTGGCTGCGGATCCGCATCGGATTGGCCGCTGCGGATTCGTAGCAGTTTTCCATCAGGTTTACAGTACCATGTAAACCTATGGAAAACCAAATCCGCTGTGCCCATGGTGCGGAAAATACCGCGTGGGAATGCTGTGTTGTATTTTCCGCAGCATGTCAATTCTTTGTGCGGATTCTGCAGCGTTTTACACCTGTTCCTCAATAGGAATCCGCAGGTGAAATCTGCACAAAAAACACTGGAAATCCACGGTAAATCTGCAGGTAAAACGCAGTGCCTTTTACCCACGGATTTTTCAAAAATGGTGCGGAAAAATCTCACACGAATCCGCAACGTGGGCACATAGCCTTAGGGTTAGGATTGGAATTAGAGTTAGGGTTGGAATTAGGGCTAGGGTTGGAAATAGGGTTAAGATTAGACTTGTGGTTAGGGTTATGGTTAGGGGTGTGTTGGGGTTAGGGTTTGGATTAGGGTTATGGCTAGAGTTGAGATTAGGGTCAGGGGTGTGTTGGGGTTAGTGTTGGAGTTAGAATTGAGGGGTTTCCACTGTTTAGGCACATAAGGGGTCTCCAAACGCAACATGGCGCCACCATTGATTCCAGCCAATCTTGCGTTCAAAAAGTCAAATGGTGCTCCCTCCTTCCGAGCCCCGACGTGCGCCAAAACAGTGGTTTATCACATATCTAGATAAGTTCCTTTGGGGGTCTAGTTTCCAAAATAGGGTTACTTGTGGGGGGTTTCTACTGTTTAGGCACATCAGGGGCTCTGCAAATGCAACATCACGCCCGCAGACCATTCCATCAAAGTCTACATTTCAAAGCATCACTACTTCCCTTCCGAGCCCCGACGTGTGCCCAAACAGTGGTTTACCCCCACATATGGGGTACCAGCATACTCAGTGCAAACTGGGCAACAACTATTGGGGTCCAATTTCTCCTGTTATCCTTGTGAAAATAAAAAATTGCTTGCTAAAACATCATTTTGAGGAAAGAAAAATTATTTTTTTATTTTCACGGCTCTGCGTTGTAAACTTCTGTGAAGCACTTGGGGGTTCAAAGTGCTCACCACATATCTAGATAAGTTCCTTGGGGGGTCTAGTTTCCAAAATGGGGTCACATGTGGGGGAGCTCAAATGTTTAGGCACACAGGGGCTCTCCAAATATGACATGGTGTCCGCTAACGATTGGAGCTAATTTTTCATTCAAAAAGTCAAATGGCGATCCTTCCCTTCCAAGCCCGGCCGTGTGCCCAAACAGTGGTTTACCCCCACATGTGAGGTATCACTGTACTCAGGAGAAATTGCCCAATAAATTTTAGGATCCATTTTATCCTGTTGCCCATGTGGAAATGAACAAATTGAGGCCAAAATAAATTTTTTGTGAAAAAAAAAGTACTTTTTCATTTTTACGGATCAATTTGTGAAGCACCTGGGGGTTCAAAGTGCTCACTATGCATCTAGATAAGTTCCTTGGGGGGTCTAGTTTCCAAAATGGGGTCACTTGTAGGGGAGCTCCAATGTTTAGGCACACAGGGGCTCTCCAAACGCGACATGGTGTCCGCTAAAGATTGGAGCCAATTTTTCATTGAAAAAGTGAAATGGCGCTCCTTCCCTTCCGAGCCCTGTCGTGCGCCCAAACAGTAGTTCCCCCCCACATATGGGGTATCGGCGTACTCAGGACAAATTGTACAATAACTTTTGGTGTCCAGTTTCTCTTTTTACCCTTGGGAAAATAAAAAAATTGTTGCTAAAAGATCAATTTTGTGACTAAAAAGTTAAATGTTCATTTTTTCCTTCCATGTTGCTTCTGCTGCTGTGAAGCACCTGAAGGGTTAATAAACTTCTTGAATGTGGTTTTGAGCACCTTGAGGGGTGCAGTTTTTAGAATGGTGTCACTTTTGGGTATTTTCAGCCATATAGACCCCTCAAACTGACTTCAAATGTGAGGTGGTCCCTACAAAAAATGGTTTTGTAAATTTTGCTGTAAAAATGAGAAATCGCTGGTCAACTTTTAACCCTTATAACTTCCTAGCAAAAAAAAATTTTGTTTCCAAAATTGCGCTGATGTAAAGTAGACATGTGGGTAATGTTATTTATTAACTATTTTGTGTCACATAATTCTCTCGTTTAACAGAATAAAAATTCAAAATTTGAAAATTGTGAAATTTTCAAAATTTTAGCCAAATTTCCATTTTTTTCACAAATAAACACAAAAATTATCGACCTAAAGTTCCTGAGTTATTACCTCATAAAGGGACACTGGTCAGAATTGCAAAAAACGGCCAGGTCATTAAGGTCAAAATAGGCTGGGTCATGAAGGGGTTAATATGGAGCATCTTATGGGGCCCATCATGAACTGTATGGAGCATTATATGGGGCTCCTGATTCAATATGGATATTCAAAAACACTTAACCTACTGATGTCTCAATTAATTTTACTTTTATTGGTATCTATTTTTATTTTTTAAATTTACCAGTAGCTGCTGCATTTCCCACCCTAGGCTTATACTTGAGTCATTAAGTTTTCCCAGTTTTGGGGGGCAAAATTAGGGGGGGTCGGCTTATACTCGAGTATATACTGTAAATTTGCTTGTTAGTCTGCATCTCAAAAGGAGTGATCACACCTTGGAGAGCTGTTGCACCAAGTGGACTGACATCAATCATGGCTCCAACATGAGAGATGTCAATTGAAACAAAGGAGATGATTATCAAACTCTTAAAAGAGGGTAAATCATCAAGCAAATGGGTGGAAACTGGAGACAAAGTCTGTGACCGAACTGTAAGAAACCGCCCAAAAAGAAATGGGATTTTGTTATGATCAGGTGACCTTGGAGCAGCATGAAAACTTTCACTGGAGTAGGTGGTAACTATACTGACCGCAAACCCTGATCTTAACACAGCAACTAGAAGTAGCCGTGGGGTGTGCCTAACAAAACCTAGACACCTCGACACAGACGGAGGACTAAATACCCCTATAGATGGAAATAGGAATTTCTACCTTGTCTCAGAGCAGAACCCCAAAGGATAGGCAGCCCCCCACAAATATTGACTGTGAGTAGTAGAGGAAAAGACACGCAGGCAGGAAACAGGATTTAGCAAATGAGGCACACACTATCTAAATAGGAAAGGATAGGACAGGATACTGAGCAGTCAGTATTAAAAATCCTTCCAAAAATATCCACAGCAGAAAATACAAAAACTCCACCATCTAACTAAAGATGTGGAGCATATATCTGCAACTCCAGAGAATCCAACAAGACTGAGAAAACACTGACACAGTCTAAGCTGGACGAGAGAAAAACAAATGAATAGCACAGAATATAAGCATACTGCATGTGTGCCACAGAAAAAGAAACAGACACTTATCTTTGCTGAATTGGCAGCTAAGCAGGAGAAGCCAGAAAGTGATCCAACACTTCACAAGAAACATTGAATCCTGCACACCTAAATATCCCAGTCAGAACTGCAATCAGCAGATACACCTGGCCAGGACTGCGACTCAGAGACAACTGCATTCCCACCTACAACCACTGGAGGGAACCCAAGAGCAGAATTCACAAGAGTACCCCCCCCTTGAGGAGGGGTCACCGAACCCTTACCAGGGCCCCCAGGATGATCAGGATGAGCCAGATGAAAGGCACGGACCAAATCAGCAGCATGGACATCAGAGGCAAAAACCCAAGAATTATCCTCCTGGCCATAACCCTTCCATTTGACAAGGTACTGAAGCCTCCGCCTCGAAAAGCGAGAATCCAAAATCTTCTCAACCACATACTCCAACTCTCCATCAACCAACACAGGGGCCGGAGGATCAACAGAGGGAACAACGGGCACCACATATTTCCGCAATAAAGATCTATGGAAGACATTATGGATAGCAAAAGAGGGCGGAAGCGCCAAACGAAAAGACACCGGATTAATAATCTCAGAAATCTTATAAGGACCAATAAACCGAGGCTTAAACTTAGGGGAAGAAACCTTCATAGGAACATGACGGGAAAACAACCAGACCAGATCCCCAACACGAAGCCGGGAAGCAACACACCGACGACGGTTAGCAAAACGTTGAGCCTCCTCCTGAGACAACACCAAATTGTCCACCACATGAGCCCAAATCTGCTGCAACCTGTCAACCACAGAATCCACACCAGGACAGTCAGAAGGCTCAACCTGCCCAGAAGAAAAACGAGGATGAAAACCAAAATTACAAAAGAAAGGCGAAACCAAAGTAGCCGAACTAGCCCGATTATTAAGGGCAAACTCGGCCAATGGCAAGAAGGCCACCCAATCATCCTGATTAGCAGACACAAAGCATCTCAAATAAGTCTCCAAAGTCTGATTAGTTTGCTCGGTCTAGCCATTTGTCTGAGGATGAAATGCAGAAGAAAAAGACAAATCAATGCCCAGCCTAGCACAAAAGGCCCGCCAAAACCTAGAAACAAACTGGGAACCCCTGTCGGACACAATATTCTCCGGAATACCATGCAAACGAACCACATGCTGAAAAAACAACGGAACCAAATCTGAAGAGGAAGGCAATTTAGGCAAAGGCACCAAATGAACCATCTTAGAGAACCGGTCACAAACAACCCAGATAACAGACATCTTCTGGGAGACCAGAAGATCAGAAATAAAATCCATTGAAATATGCGTCCAGGGCCTCTCAGGGACTGGCAATGGCAAAAGCAACCCACTAGCACGGGAACAATAAGGCTTGGCCCGCGCTCAAGTCCCACTGGACTGCACAAAAAAACGCACATCACGCGACAAAGAAGACCACCAAAAGGGCCTACCAACCAAGTCTCTGGTACCAAAAATGCCAGGATGACCAGCCAACACGGAACAGTGAACCTCAGAAATCACTCTACTAGTCCATCTGTCAGGAACAAACAGTTTCCCCACAGGACAGCGGTCAGGTTTGTCAGCCTGAAATTCCTGAAGAACCCGTCGTAAATCAGGGGAAATGGCAGAAAGGACCTTTCAGAATACCGACAAGTTCTAAGACCTCAGGAGAATCAGGCAAAAAACTCCTAGAGAGGGCATCAGCCTTAATATTCTTAGAACCCGGAAGGTACAAGACCACAAAATCAAAATGGGAAAAAAACAAGGACCATCGAGCCTGTCTAGGATTCAGCCGTTTGGCAGACTCGAGGTAAATCAGATTTTTATGATTGGTCAAGACCACAATACGGTGCTTAGCTCCCTCAAGCCAATGTCGCCACTCCTCAAACGCCCACTTCATAGCCAACAACTCCCGATTGCCGACATCATAATTGCGTTCAGCAGGCGAAAACTTACGGGAAAAGAAGGCACACGGTTTCATCAAGGAACCAACAGGATCCATCTGAGACAAAACAGCCCCTGCCCCAATCTCAGAAGCGTCAACCTCAACCTGAAACGGAAGAGAAACATCCGGTTGGCGCAACACCGGAACAGAAGTAAATCGACGTTTAAGCTCCTGAAAGGCAGAGACAGCCGCAGAGGACCAATTTGCCACATCAGCACCTTTCTTTGTCAAATCGGTCAAGGGTTTAACCACGCTGGAAAAATTAGCAATGATACGGCGATAAAAATTTGCAAAACCAAAAATTTCTGAAGGCTCTTCACGGATGTGGGCTGAATCCAATCATGAATGGCCTGAACCTCAACCGGATCCATCTGTATAGACGAGGGAGAAAAAATAAAGCCCAAAAAAGAAACCTTCTGGACCCCAAAGAGACACTTAGACCCTTTCACAAACAAAGCATTGCCACGAAGGATCTGAAATACCATCCTGACCTGTTGCACATGAGACTCCCAATCATCGGAAAAAATCAAAATATCGTCCAAATATACAATCAAGAATTTATCAAGATAAGTCCAGAAGATATCATTCATGAAGGACTGAAAAACAGATGGAGCATTAGAGCGTCCGAATGGCATCACAAGGTATTCAAAATGGCCTTCGGGCGTGTTAAACGCAGTTTTCCATTCATCACTCTGCTTAATACAAACAAGATTATATGCCCCCCCGAAGGTCAATCTTCGTAAACCAACTAGCTCCCTTAATCCTAGCAAACAAATCGGAAAGCAAAGGTAAAGGGTATTGAAACTTGACAGTGATCTTATTCAAGAGGCGATAATCAATACAGGGTCTCAAGGAACAATTTTTTTAGCAACAAAAAAGAACCCCGCTCCCAACGGTGAAGAAGATGGTCGAATATGCCCTTTCTCCAAAGACTCCTTAATATAGCTCCGCATGGCGGTATGTTCAGGCACAGACAGGTTGAAAAGTCGACCCTTAGGAAACTTACAGCCTGGAATTAAGTTAATAGCACAATCGCAGTCCCTGTGCGGTGGAAGGAAACTGGACTTGGGCTCATCGAATACATCCTGAAAATCAGACAAAAACTCTGGAATTTCAGAAGAGGAAGAAGAGGAGATTGACATCAAAGGAACATCATTATGAACCCCCTGACAACCCCAACTAGTCACAGACATGGACTTCCAATCCAACACAGGATTATGTACCTGCAACCACGGAAAACCCAGCACGATAGCATCATGCAAATTATGCAACACCAGAAATCGACAATCTTCCTGATGGACTGGCGCCATGCGCATGGTCACCTGTGTCCAAAACTGGGGCTTATTTTTAGCCAAGGGTGTAGCATCAATGCCCCTTAAAGGAATAGGGTTCTGCAAAGGCTGCAAGGGAAAACCACAACGCTTGGCAAACTCAAAGTCCATTAAGTTCAAGGCGGCGCCTGAATCCGCAAACGCCATGACAGAAAATGATGACAATAATCAGATCAAGGACACAGATAACAAAAATTTAGGTTGTACAGTACTGATGGTAATTGAACTGGCGATCCTCTTTGTCCGCTTAGGGCAGACAGAAATGACATGAGAAGCGTCGCCACAATAATAACACAACCTATTCTGACGTCTGAAACCTTGTCGTTCCGTTCTAGACAGAATCCTATCACACTGCATAGGCTCAGGAATCTACTCTGAGGACAACGCCACAGCGCGCACAGTTCTGCGCTCCCGCAAGCGCCGGTCAATCTGAATGGCCAGAGACATAGAATCACTCAGACCGGAAGGCGTGGGAAACCCCACCATGACATCTTTAACGGATTCAGAAAGACCCTTTCTGAAAATTGCCGCCAAAGCATCATTATTCCATTTAGCCAACACCGACCATTTTCTGAATTTCTGACAATACAATTCTGCCGCCTCTTGACCCTGAAACAGGGCCAACAAGGTCTTCTCAGCTTGATCCACAGAATTAGGTTCATCATATAACAATCCCAAAGCCTGAAAAAAGGAGTCTACATCAAGTAAAGCCGGATTCCCAGATTCCAGGGAAAATGCCCAATCCTGCGGGTCGCCACGCAGCAGGGAGATAACAATTTTAACCTGCTGAATGGAATCACCGGAGGATCGAGGTCTCAAAGCAAAAACAGTTTACAGTTTTTAAAATTCAAAAATTTGGACCTGTCACCAAAAAACAAATCAGGAGTAGGAATCTTTGGTTCTAAAACAGGAGTCTGAACAATATAATCAGAAATACCCTGTACCCGAGCAGCAAGCTGGTCTACACGAGAAGCTAATTCCTGAACATTCATGCTAGCACAAGGCTCTTCAGCCACCCAGAGATAAAGAGGGAGGAGAAGACAAAGTAGACTGAAGAAAAAAAAATGGCTCAAGACCTTTCTTCCCTTCTTCTGAGATGCATTTAACTCATTATTGGCCAGTTGTACTGTTATGATCAGGTGACCTTGGAGCAGCATGAAAACTTACACTGGAGTAGGTGGTAACTATACTGACCGCAAACCCTGATCTTAACACCGCAACTAGAAGTAGCCGTGGGGTGTGCCTAACAAAACCTAGACACCTCGACACAGGACTAAATACCCCTATAGATGGAAATAGGAATTTCTACCTTACCTCAGAGCAGAACCCCAAAGGATAAGCAGCCCCCCACAAATATTGACTGAGAGTAGTAGAGGAAAAGAAACACGTAGGCAGGAAACAGGATTTAGCAAATGAGGCACACACTAGCTAAATAGGAAAGGATAGGACAGGATACTAAGCGGTCAGTATTAAAAATCCTTCCAAAAATATCCACAGCAGAAAATACAAAAACTCCACCATCTAACTAAAGATGTGGAGCGTATATCTGCAACTCCAGAGAATCCAACAAGACTGAGAAAACACGGACACAGTCTAAGCTGGACGAGAGAAAAACAAATGAATAGCACAGAATATAAGCACACTGCATGTGTGCCACAGAAAAAGAAACAGACACTTATCTTTGCTGAATTGGCAGCTAAGCAGGAGAAGCCAGAAAGTGATCCAACACTTCACAAGAAACATTGACAACTGGCAAGGATTAATGAATCCTGCACACCTAAATATCCCAGTCAGAACTGCAATCAGCAGATACACCTGGCCAGGACTGCGACTCAGAGACAACTGCATTCCCACCTACAACCACTGGAGGGAACCCAAGAGCAGAATTCACAACAGGATTTACATAGGTAAAAGCTAATCAAAAGCCATCATTAACACCTATACAGAAAAAAACAAGGTTACAATGGGCTAAGGAAAAGCAATCGTGGACTGTGGGTGACTGGATGAAAGTCATTCAGTGATGAATTGCGAATCTGCATTGGGCAAGGTGATGATGCTGGAACTTTTGTTTGGTGCCATTCTAATGAGATTTATAAAGATGACTGGCTGAAGAGAACATGCAAATTTCCACAGTCATTGATGATATGGGGCTGCATGTCAGGTAAAGGTACTGGGGAGATGACTGTCATTACATCTTCAATAAATGCACAAGTTTATGTTGATATTTTGGACACTTTTCTTATCCCATCAATTGAAAAGATGTTTGGGGATGAAGAAATAATTTTTCAAGATGATAATGCCATAAAACAAAAATTGTGAAAACATTCCTTGAAAAAAGACACATAAGGTCAATGTCATGGCCTGCAAATAGTCTGTATCTCAATCCAATTGAAAATCTTTGGTGGAAGTTGAAGAAAATGGTCCACGACAAGGCTCCAAGCTGCAAAGCTGATCTGGCAACAGCAATCAGAAAAAGTTGGAGCCAGATTGATGAAGAGTACTGTTTGACACTCATTAAGGCCTCTTTCACATTTTCGTCGGTACTGGCCCGTCGCAATGCGTCGGGCCAACGTACGGATGGACATTGTGAATTTTTTGCACGAAGTGGGCAGCGGATGCAGTTTTTTTTCCGCATCCGCTGCCCACTCTGCAGTCCGGGGAGGAGGGGGCGGAGTGTCATCCGCGCATGAACGGTCGAAAATAGCGGACGCGACGCACAAAAAACCGTTACATTGAATTTTTTTTGTGACGACGGTCCGCCAATTACCGACGCATCCAGTGCACAACGTATGGAACGTGTGTCCATACATCGCGATGCGTCGGTAATACAAGTCTATGTGCACAAAACGCATCCTGCGGGCAACTTTGCAGGATGCGTTTTTTGCACAGAACGACGCATTGGAACGTCTTCAAAAAGACGGAAGTGTGAAAGAGGCCTTAGTCCATGCCTCAGAAACTGCAACCTCTTATAAAAACCAGAGGTGGTGCAACAAAATACTAGTGATGTTTTGGAGTGTTTTTTTTTGTTTGTTTTTGTTCATAATTCCATAATTTTTTCCTCAGAATTGAGTGATTCCATAATTTTTCCCTATGCTGACTACCAGATTTTTTGTTCTTGATTTCTTTTAGTGTTTCTTAAAGCCAGAAAGTTGCCATTTGAAATCACTTTAGTTTGTGCCATGTCTGTGATCTGCTTTTTTTTCTACAAGATTAAACAACTGAATGAACATCCTCCAAGGCCGGTGATTCCATAATTTTTGCCAGGGGTTGTACAGTGCATGGCAGACAACCCCTGCATGGTCACTGGTGCTCTAAAAAGTGCTAAAATTAAAAGGAGGAGACCTGAGGTCCCACCGAATAATCCCAGAAATGCTTGGTGCTCGCCGAGTACACCGAACACAGTGATACTCGAGCGAGCACCGAGTAGTGGCGAGCACGTTCGCTCATCACTATTAATGATGGAAAGTAGTGGAACAGACAAATATCTTTGGAAAAGATCATTCTCAGGGAAGGCTCACTCTTTAGAGTTTCATCCAGAAAAGTGGGACTATTTTTTCTCTTGTCATGCATGTGCAGTCTGTATACCAATACTTTTTTTTTTTTTTACAGCAACAGCTATTAATCTTTTACAAGACCATTTACAGTTTCCTATGTTACAGAATTGCAATGAATCCGTAAAAATTAGATGCTAAACTGTGGCTCTGTATGACATCTGATTTCTTTTATGCACCCCTAAGACTTGAATGGGTGAGTCTCATCCAATTTACAGAAGAAATGAGTGCATGCTGCGATTTAAAAACATTTTTTTACACAAAGATTAGGTCATTAAATAAGAAATTAAAAAATTGCTTGTGCATTGCCCCATTGAATAATAATGGTCCGAGTATGGTTGTTTTTTTTCCACTGACAGAACTCAGACCAAAAATACAGTCATGTGAAAGAGCCCCTATTGATGACTTTTCTGTAAAGCTAATGAAAGACAAAAATGTAACAAGTATCTGCAGCATCATAATAATAATAATCTTTATTTTTATATAGCGCTAACAAATTCCGCAGCGCTTTACATTTAGCACACATTATCATCACTGTCCCAGATGGGGCTCACAATCTAAATTCCCTATCAGTATGTCTTTGGAATGTGGGAGGAAACCGGAGTGCCCGGAGGAAACCCACGCAAACACGGAGAGAACATACAAACTCTTTGCAGATGTTGTCCTTGGTGGGGTTCGAACCCAGGACTCCAGCGCTGCAAGGCTGCTGTGCTAACCACTACGCCACCGTGCCGCCCCTGCATCATAGTCTAAAGTTAGAATGCTGATCTGCAGTTTAGAAATATATTGCTGGGGTTGTTCCTTTAGTACAATACAAATAGAAATTCATGAACCGGTAGGGCACATTCGACAGAGAAGGAAAGAAAAGTGTTACTTTTTTTTTTTTGTTTATTACCTGCTAGTGGTTGTCAGAGAGTTTACAAAACTGACAATTATGATTTCTAGTCCATATGCATGGTCACTAACTGAAAGTACAGAAAACACATTGGGATGAATTTAGTGATGCAATGAAATGGGGTCATGATTTCAACTCACTTACCCCACATCTGCTATCTTACGTGCTCAAAAAGTCACATCAAGTTACAACAGGTAAGATTCTGTCATAAAATATGAAAAGCTACAGCACATTAGCTTTGCTGTGTTTATTAGCGACACTGCATACATAATGAATAGATATGCCCATAATCCTTGCAGTGTTATGAAAAAAAAACTTCTTATAGCTTTTAAGGACAGGCATTCTTTAAAACAAAAGTGTACTACTGGTAGATCTTGGAGTTGTTCTAATGCATATTTTATTATGTCCCTGTACAGTATTGAATTACAGTAGCAAGTAGTTAGGATCAAGTAAA
This sequence comes from Ranitomeya imitator, assembly GCF_032444005.1. Classification (NCBI taxonomy): domain Eukaryota; kingdom Metazoa; phylum Chordata; class Amphibia; order Anura; family Dendrobatidae; genus Ranitomeya; species Ranitomeya imitator. The sequence goes on from NC_091282.1 coordinate 252,476,518, forward strand.
CACACATATTTCCTTTGTAGTTAAAGAATTTTTCTTTAGAATATACTATGTATACACATTATATGTAATGAAAATATTCTGGAATGCAAAAAAATAGAAATTGAAAAAAAAAGTTTCCAAATCTATAGGTTGTATTTCCTTTGTAATAAAAGTATTTTTTCTTTAGAATATACTATATACACAACATATGTTTTAATTATATGCAAAAAAGAAAAAAGAAAAACAGTTTCCAAATGTATAGGTTGTAAAGACCTGAAACTAATCATTTGTTGAATTTGCAGCATTAAGAGGACACATTTACTGAAATAAAAAACACCATAACAGACCAAGTGTTACGCCTGCAGGTGGCACACATAGTTCGTGGACCCACTGTGCCGCAGGGCACGCATGCCTAGGAAGGGACGTAGCTAAGCGGCTACCTGGGGCTCCTGAAGGTGAAGACAGACTGGGCTGCAGGACTGCCAGGTACCACTCCTAGGCAGAACCCGTTACTGCAGCCCCTGACCCAAGGGGCCAGGTTCGCTGACACGGATTAAGGACTAGGGCTCCATTCAGACTAATAAGTTCTTGTTCCTCTACAAAACAGTTACCTACATGGATCTGGGCTACATTCAGACTAGGCCGATTCAGAGACTGGTGTTTAGCAGACTGTATAGTAACGGACCAGGGGATGAGGTTTCAGGAACTGGTCGCACACAGACCAAGGTAGTATGTTCAGGCACTTGCCGCACACAGAACATGAGAGCAGGGTCAGGCATCAGCTGCGCATTGATCAGGGGAGCAGGTTCAGGTATTGGTCACACATGGACCAGGGGAGTAGGTTCAGGCTCTAGTCATACATGGACCACGGGAGCAGGTTCAGAACTGACTGCACACGAACCAGGCTACACCAGGACCAGAGGGCCTCACAAATCACTACCAAGAGACACTAATCAATATTGCTGCTTCAGCGACTCCCTATGGGAGAGGGAGTCTTTTATGCCTCTCAACTATTGTCTGGGTGCCATCTTGCAGGTGTACTCTGATACTAAATACCTTCAGCCATTCACTGGGGACATTCTCTTCACCAGACCTCCTAAAACTTGAACATACCTTCTGTGAGTCCCTCTTCAATCTAGTCTCCAAAACAACATGTCCACGAGGAGGGGAGGTTCCTGGGGACAGATCGATCGTACAATCATTGGGACTTTGTGGGGACATCGCCGCTGCTTCTCTTTCTTTGGAGGCGCCAGCACACAGCAAGTCAGCGACTAGTAGACCTGGTGGAGAAGATGGCGACACAGGTGACTGACCTGGCTGTATGGGACCAGACTCCTCATGTTAATCGACTGTCCCCAACGAAACACTTCTCAGACTAAAGACTTGAACGGGCACTTTAATTCCTATAAGTGGATGGAATTAACCAGACAGTATGTGAAAAGAAAGTCTTGATGTTCCAGCTCCAAAAGGTAAAATAAACAAACTTTATTGGGAAAATATAAAAACATGAAAAATCATGAGCTCCATGAAGACAACACCATGACCTGCGTGAGTTTGGCTACGCGTTTCGACCGGAAAGGTCTTTGTCAAAGCACGCGAAACGCGTAGCCAAACTCACGCAGGTCATGGTGTTGTCTTCATGGAGCTCATGATTTTTCATGTTTTTATATTTTCCCAATAAAGTTTGTTTATTTTACCTTTTGGAGCTGGAACATCGTGGTTTTTTTTTTTCCATTGGTTCGCATCGTGTCAGGACTTGGTTCCGTGCTCTGCTGGATATGGTGAGCTGGCTTTTTTTCTTTTTTCTTTGCAAAAGAAAGTCTTCTCTTTGTGTACTGCTCCAATCTGGAGCTCTGAAATGACTTGACTGTTTTTTGTTAGGGCTCATTCTTCACCTGGCAAAACCCTCACCGGATTCTGGAGTTGTGGGACGGGAATCTGACACAAGACTTTTCACCGCCTGTAGAACCAATTCTCCAGCCGGACTGAAGTTTCCATTTGCCACAAATACAGCCACAGTCATTGGTGGAGGGGGAATACTCTCAAAAAAGCCAGCATGTCCTACTGGTTCAAGCCTTTGGAGATCTTTAGACTTCTTAGGACAGAGACTGTCAGGATGTAGTAGGTTTAGTAGGGCAGAAAGAGGCCTCCCTAGGGTTGGGCATAAGTTGAGCCTTGTGATACTGCTGCTGGAGGGCTATGGTGGGTAAGGAGAAAAAAAGTAGAGCCTACCAGATGCCAGTGATGACCAGGCAGGGGAATGTGCAGTTGGCTGTGTCCCCCGCTGAAATGGAGTGAATCAACAGCAAGTATATGCAGGAGGAAGCAGGCTGTACAAGCGTGCCTGATGAGAGAAAACTCAGCGCAAAGCGGTGGGCGTGGCTGGCTGATTTTACCAGCTGGTATCAGGGACCGCTCCTATTCACTGTGCCATCAGGAGCATGCACCAGCCAGGGAGAGGAGGCCCCGTGACAGGTAGAAAAGCACATGGAGAATACACGCGCTGAGGAGAGTGCAGTGCGTGGGCGAGGCCCAGTCCATCCAAAACGGAAGAAGGGGGAAACAGCTCTCCGATTGGGCACAGAAGTGAATGCCAACAGAAGGCACAGGCGCCGGAAGTAGCGTGTGAGAAGAACAAAAGGTCTGGAAGGGGGTGCGGCAATGGGAAAAGGGCGTTAATTAAGTCCTGTGCCGAGACTGGAGAAAATAGTCGCATCCATCCAGCGCCACCATGTCCTGTGCGGCTGAGGATGAGGGTCATTGGAAGAAAGGGGTCCTCCTTCCAGCACCGTTTCCGGATGGTGCAGAAGACAGAGTCAACCCCTTACAAGAAGGGGAAAGTCATATATACAGTGGGGCAAAAAAGTATTTAGTCAGTCAGCAATAGTGCAAGTTCCACCACTTAAAAAGATGAGAGGCGTCTGTAATTTACATCATAGGTAGACCTCAACTATGGGAGACAAACTGAGAAAAAAAAATCCAGAAAATCACATTTTCTGTTTTTTTATCATTTTATTTGCATATTATGGTGGAAAATAAGTATTTGGTCAGAAACAAACAATCAAGATTTCTGGCTCTCACAGACCTGTAACTTCTTCTTTAAGATTCTCCTCTTTCCTCCACTCATTACCTGTAGTAATGGCACCTGTTTAAACTTGTTATCAGTATAAAAAGACACTTGTGCACACCCTCAAACAGTCTGACTCCAAACTCCACTATGGTGAAGACCAAAGAGCTGTCAAAGGACACCAGAAACAAAATTGTAGCCCTGCACCAGGCTGGGAAGACTGAATCTGCAATAGCCAACCAGCTTGGAGTGAAAAAATCAACAGTGGGAGCAATAATTAGAAAATGGAAGACATACAAGACCACTGATAATCTCCCTCGATCTGGGGCTCCACGCAAAATCCCACCCCGTGGGGTCAGAATGATCACAAGAACGGTGAGCAAAAATCCCAGAACCACGCGGGGGGACCTAGTGAATGAACTGCAGAGAGCTGGGACCAATGTAACAAGGCCTACCATAAGTAACACACTACGCCACCATGGACTCAGATCCTGCAGTGCCAGACGTGTCCCACTGCTTAAGCCAGTACATGTCTGAGCCCGTCTGAAGTTTGCTGGAGAGCATTTGGATGATCCAGAGGAGTTTTGGGAGAATGTCCTATGGTCTGATGAAACCAAACTGGAACTGTTTGGTAGAAACACAACTTGTCGTGTTTGGAGGAAAAAGAATACTGAGTTGCATCCATCAAACACCATACCTACTGTAAAGCATGGTGGTGGAAACATCATGCTTTGGGGCTGTTTCTCTGCAAAGGGGCCAGGACGACTGATCCGGGTACATGAAAGAATGAATGGGGCTATGTATCGTGAGATTTTGAGTGCAAACCTCCTTCAATCAGCAAGGGCATTGAAGATGAAACGTGGCTGGGTCTTTCAACATGATAATGATCCAAAGCACACCGCCAGGGCAACGAAGGAGTGGCTTCGTAAGAAGCATTTCAAGGTCCTGGAGTGACCTAGCCAGTCTCCAGATCTCAACCCTATAGAAAACCTTTGGAGGGAGTTGAAAGTCCGTGTTGCCAAGCGAAAAGCCAAAAACATCACTGCTCTAGAGGAGATCTGCATGGAGGAATGGGCCAACATACCAACAACAGTGTGTGGCAACCTTGTGAAGACTTAGAGAAAACGTTTGACCTCTGTCATTGCCAACAAAGGATATATTACAAAGTATTGAGATGAAATTTTGTTTCTGACCAAATACTTATTTTCCACCATAATATGCAAATAAAATGTTAAAAAAACAGACAATGTGATTTTCTGGATTTTTTTTTCTCAGTTTGTCTCCCATAGTTGAGGTCTACCTATGATGTAAATTACAGACGCCTCTCATCTTTTTAAGTGGGGGAACTTGCACTATTGCTGACTGACTAAATACTTTTTTGCCCCACTGTATATAAGACCTCACAGATCACAGTGCACGTCAGACCAAATGAGAATCTGGAGGTCAGAGGAACTGGCCAAGGAGCTCAGAGACAGAATTGTGACAAGCAGGTGCGGACTGGGGCTGAAATTCAGCCCTGGCATTTGAAATCACACAGGCCCATGCGGTCCCCATCCCCAAGCACCAGATGGGATATATTACTAATATTACCCTGGATGGAGGAAAGGAAGATTTACTACAAGACTAATATTTCTAATGTTACCTATGGCCTGCTGGGGTAAGTGACGGAGTCAGCAACTTTGTGCTTTGTCACACCTTTTAACAGTATGGGTGTCTTGAGAACACTGATTCTGTTAACAACATAGCAGACAATGCAGCCCACGACCAGACAGGCCCTTCTGGCATTTGCCAGAATTGCCCTATGGCCAGTCCGGCTCTGGTGACAAGGCACAGATCTGGCCAAGGTTGCAAAAGAAGTTGCACAGTGGCTTCCATAATCCTTAAATGGAAGAAGTTTGGGACCACCAGAAGTCTTCCTAGACCTGGCCATCCAGCCAAACTGAGCAATCGTGGGAGAAGAGCCTTGGTGAAAGAATAATAATATAATAATAATAATTTTTATTCATATAGCGCCAACATATTCCGCAGCACTTTACAATTAAGCGGGGGCATGTACAGACAATAAATTCAGTAAAAGTTAAGACAATTTAAAAATTTAAACAAGGACATTAGGGGTAAGGTCCCTGCTCGCACGCTTATAATCTACAAGGAAATGGGTGGGGGACACAATAGGTGAAAAGTGCTTGTTATTTCAGGTCTGGCAATCATAATAAATAGGGATTTTCATATAAAGCTGCATGATCTAGTCATCAGCCCGTGTGTTTAAGTGCAATAGTCAAGTAGCAAGTGCAGTTATCATGTGCATGGAGGGTGTGGAGACAGATGAAGAGTAGGGTGTAGATTCACATGCAGATAATATGTGGAAGGAGGGAACAGGACAAAGTTAGTTTACTGAGTAGTTGATGTGCTAGGCTTGTTTGAAGAGATGGGTTTTTACAGCGCGCTTGAATAGGTCGGGGCTAGGTATCAGTCTGATTGTCTGGGGAAGTGCATTCCAGAGAGCTGGCGCAGCACAAGAGAAGTCTTGGAGACGGAGGTGCGAGGTTCGGATTACGGGGGATGTTAGTCTTAGGTCATTTGTAGAACGGAGGGCACGTGTAGGGTGATAGACGGAGATGAGAGAGGATATATAAGGTGGTGCAGAACTGTGGAGAGCTTTGTGGGTGAGAGAGATGAGTTTATACTGGACCCTGTAGCGAATGGGTAGCCAGTGTAATGACTGGCACAAGATGGAGGCATTGGTGAAGCGGCTGGACAGAAATAGGACCCTGGCTGCCGCATTCAAGATGGATTGGAGAGGAGAAAGTTTGGAAAGAGGGAGACCGATCAGAAGAGAGTTGCAGTAGTCCAGACGAGAATGAATAAGAGCGACAGTAAGAGTCTTAGCAGTTTCAAAGGTGAGAAAAGGTCAGATTCTGGAGATGTTTTGAAGATGCAGGTGACAGGAGCAAGTGAGTGATCGGATATAGGGAGTAAAGGAAAGTTCGGTGTCGAATATGACCCCAAGACAGCGGGCATGCTGCTTGGGAGTTATGGTTGAACCCTCCAGGGTAATTTCGATCTTGGGTAGAGTGAGGTTAGAAGAAGGGAGAAACACAAGTAGTTCAGTTTTGGAGAGATTTAGTTTCAGATAGAGGGAGGACATGATGTTAGAGGCAGCAGACAGACAATCCTTGGTATTTTGAATTAGAGTGGGGGTGATGTCGGGGGAAGAAGTGTATAATTGGGTGTCGTCAGCATAGAGATGGTACTGGAACCCAAATCTGCTGATTGTTTATCCAATAGGGGCAGTGTATAGAGAGAAGAGGAGGGGTCCCAGGACTGAGCCCTGCGGAACCCCGATAGTAAGTGAAGAGGAGGGGAAGAGGAGCCGGCAAAAGATACAGTGAAGGAGCGGTCAGAGAGGTAGGAGGAGAACCAGGAGAGGGCTGTGTCCTTGAGGCCTATGGAGCGGAGCATAGTGAGAAGGAGCTGGTGATCCACAGTATCAAATGCGGCAGATAGATCCAGGAGAATCAGCAGAGAGCAATAACCTTTGGATTTAGCTGTTATTAGATCATTAGAGACTTTAGTGAGGGCAGTTTCAGTGGAGTGTAAAGAGCGGAAACCAGATTGTAAGGGGTCAAGAAGAGAGTTATCCGAGAGATAGCGGGTTAGACGGGAGTGGACCAAGCGTTCCAGGAGTTTAAAGATGAAGGAAAGGTTATAGACAGGTCTGTAGTTAGCAGTGCAGTTCTGGTCCAGGGATGGCTTTTTAAGTAAAGGGGTAATGATGGCATGTTTAAATGAGGAGGGAAAGATACCTGAAGAAAGAGAGAGGTTAAATATTTTAGTCAGGTGAGTGTTGACCACTGGTGAGAGAGACTGCAGGAGAGGTGAAGGAATGGGGTCACTATTGCAGGTTGTAGGCCGAGCAGAAGCGAGGAGCTTGCAAACTTCTTCTGAAACAGGCTCAAAGATGTCTAATGAGCTTGAAGTGCGGCAGGGAAGGGGATCCAGGCACTGAGGAGATTGGGTTGAGATATCCTGATGGATGTGGTTGATTTTTTCTAGGAAATAAGTGGCCAGATCCTCACCACTGAGGTTGGTGATGGGGGCCTGTACTTTAGGTTTCAGGAGGGAGTTTAAGGTTTCAAAAAGTCGTTTTGGGTTGTTGGATAGTGAGGTGATGAGGGTGGTGAAGTAGGATTGTTTGGCCAGATAAAGGGCAGAGTTATAGGTTTTGAGCATGAACTTATAGTTGATGAAGTCTTCTGCTAAGAGAGATTTTCTCCACTGCCGCTCTGCACACCTTGAGCAACGCTGAAGAAAGCGTGTTTGCATAGTGTGCCAGGGCTGCCGTTGTCTGTGTCGGGTCTTTCTGCGTGTAGAAGGTGCTACTTCATCCAGGGCATTCTTCAGTGTAATATTGAAGTGTGACAATGCTAAGTCTAGACAGGAGAGGGAGGAGATGGGGGCTAAAGATGTGTGGAGGCTGTCCATAAGCTGCTGGGTATTAATGGTACTTGTATTCCGATAAGTGTGGTAAGTGGGGGTGTCCTGGGTGGGGAGACAATTCTTGACAGAGAAGGAAAGAAGGTTGTGGTCCGAGAGCGGGAGAGTGGAGTTAGTAAAGTCGTGCAGCGATCCGGGACGGGAGAAAACCAGGTCCAGAGTATTCCCGTCCTCATGTGTAGGAGAAGCAAATGTGGTGCCAATATTCAATAAGGGCTCTAAAAGTGAACCTGGAAATTATAGGCCAGTAAGTCTAACCTCTATTGTTGGTAAAATATTTGAAGGGTTTCTGAGGGATGTTATTCTGGATTATCTCAATGAGAATAACTGTTTAACTCCATATCAGCATGGGTTTATGAGAAATCGCTCCTGTCAAACCAATCTAATCAGTTTTTATGAAGAGGTAAGCTATAGGCTGGACCACGGTGAGTCATTGGACGTAGTATATCTCGATTTTTCCAAAGCGTTTGATACCATGCCGCACAAGAGGTTGGTACACAAAATGAGAATGCTTGGTCTGGGGGAAAATGTGTGTAAATGGGTTAGTAACTGGCTTAGTGATAGAAAGCAGAGGGTGGTTATAAATGGTATAGTCTCTAACTGGGTCGCTGTGACCAGTGGGGTACCGCAGGGGTCGGTATTGGGACCTGTTCTCTTCAACATATTCATTAATGATCTGGTAGAAGGTTTACACAGTAAAATATCGATATTTGCAGATGATACAAAACTATGTAAAGCAGTTAATACAAGAGAAGATAGTATTCTGCTATAGATGGATCTGGATAAGTTGGAAACTTGGGCTGAAAGGTGGCAGATGAGGTTTAACAATGATAAATGTAAGGTTATACACATGGGAAGAAGGAATCAATATCACCATTACACACTGAACGGGAAACCACTGGGTAAATCTGACAGGGAGAAGGACTTGGGGATCCTAGTTAATGATAAACTTACCTGGAGCAGCCAGTGCCAGGCAGCAGCTGCCAAGGCAAACAGGATCATGAGGTGCATTAAAAAAGGTCTGGATACACATGATGAGAGCATTATACTGCCTCTGTACAAATCCCTAGTTAGACCGCACATGGAGTACTGTGTCCAGTTTTGGGCACCGGTGCTCAGGAAGGATATAATGGAACTAGAGAGAGTACAAAGGAGGGCAACAAAATTAATAAAGGGGATGGGAGATCTACAATACCCAGATAGATTAGCGAAATTAGGATTATTTAGTCTAGAAAAAAGACGACTGAGGGGCGATCTAATAACCATGTATAAGTATATAAGGGGACAATACAAATATCTCGCTGAGGATCTGTTTATACCAAGGAAGGTGACGGGCACAAGGGGGCATTCTTTGCGTCTGGAGGAGAGAAGGTTTTTCCACCAACATAGAAGAGAATTCTTTACTGTTAGGGCAGTGAGAATCTGGAATTGCTTGCTTGAGGAGTTGGTGATGGCGAACTCAGTCGAGGGGTTCAAGAGAGGCCTGGATGTCTTCCTGGAGCAGAACAATATTGTATCATACAATTTTAGGTTCTGTAGAAGGACGTAGATCTGGGGATTTATTATGATGGAATATAGGCTGAACTGGATGGACAAATGTCTTTTTTCGGCCTTACTATGTTACTATGTTACTATGTTACTATGTAGAATTAGTAAACTGTGAGAGATTGAATGAAGAAGTTAGAGAGAGAAGATGAGAGGCAGATTGGGAGAGGGGATCATTGATGGGGATGTTAAAGTCTCCCATGATGAGGGTGGGGATGTCACAGGATAGAAAATGAGTAGGCCAGGTGGCAAAATGGTCTAGAAACTGGCGGGAGGAGCCTGGAGAGCAATAAACAACCGCCACCCGCAAGGGGAAGGGCTTAAAGAGTCTGACGGCGTAGACTTCAAAGGAAGGAAATGTAAGTGAGGGAATCGGGGGGATGACCTGGAAAGCACATTCTGATGAAAGGAGTAAACCAACACCTCCACCCTGTCTGTTCTCAGGTCTGGTGGTATGTGAAAATTTCAGCCCACCAAATGAGAGAGCGGCAGCGGCGGTGGTGTATGAATGCTGGATCCAGGTTTCTGTAATAGCCAGAAGGTTAAGGGAATTAGAGAGGAAAAGATCGTGAATGTAAGTTAGTTTGTTTCACACAGACCTTGCATTCCAGAGAGCATAGTGGAAAGCGATAGAAGGCATGTACTGAATGTTAATAAGATTAGCAGGGTAGTAGAGCAGAGAAGTAAAGAAGAAACCCAAGATCACTGTGGCTGAGCTCCAGAGATGCAGTAAGGAGATGGGAGAAAGTTCCACAAAGTCAACTATCACTGCAGCCCTCCACCAGTCGGGCCTTTATGGCAAAGTGGCCCAATGGAAGCTTCTCCTCAGTGCAAGACATATGAAAGCCCACAGAGTTTGCTAAAAAAAAAAAAAACACATGAAGGACTCCCAGACTATGAGAAATAAGATTCTCTGGTCTGATGAGATGAAGATAGACCTTTTTGGTGGAGAATGTGTGGAGAAAACCAGGCACTGCTCATCTCCTGCCCAATACAATCCCAACAGTGAAACATCATGGGGGTGTTTTTCAGCTGCAGGGACAGGACAACTGGTTGTCATTGAAGGAAACATGAATGCGGCTAGTACAGAGATATCCTGGAAGAAAACCTCTTCCAGAGTGCTCTGGACCTTAGACTTGGCCGAACGTTCACTTTCCAACAAGACAATGACCCTAAGCACAAAGCTAAAATAAAAAAGGAGTGGCTTCAAGAACAACTCTGTGACCATTCTTGACTAACCCTGCCAGAGCCCTGACCTAAACCCAATTGAGCATCTCTGGAGAGGCCTGAAAATGGCTATCCACCATCCAACCTGACGGAACCAGAGAGGATCCCCAAATCTAGGTGTGAAAAACTTGTTGTATCATTCCCAAGAAGACTCAGCTGTACTAGCTCGAAAGGGTGCTTCTACCCAATACTGAGCAAAGGGTCTGAATACTTATGACCATGCGATATTTCAGTTTTTCTTTTTTAATAAATTTGCAAAAATTTATTTTTTTTCAGTCAAGATGGGGTGCAGAGTGTACATTAATGAGAAAATGAACTTTTTTGAATTTACCAAATGGCTGCAATGAAACAAAGAGTGCAAAATTTAAAGGGTCTGAATACTTTCTGTACCCACTGTAACTGAAAAGGGACTACCACTATGATATTTTACTTTAGTCTTTAAAGAGGTTGTCCACTACTTCATCATTAATTACCTATCCTTACGATAGATCATCGATGTCTAATCGGTCGGGGTTTGACACTCATCCCACTGATCATAGAATTAGACTTACCAGTAATTCGGTTTCTAGGAACCTTTCATGACAGACACATCGGAGGTTGTCTTCCCCACCCTAATAGGGGACAGGAACACAAAGAGGTTAAATACCTCTCCTTCCTGCAACCACCAGTGTTTTCCTGGACACTAGCATGTATAATTACCACGAAAAATGCAGGAATCATCCAATAAGAAAAAATATCAGATAGGGAGGGAAATTAGTGCTGTTGTGGAATTTTCCTAGAAACTGAATTACCGGTAAGTCTAATTCTATTTTCTCTAGTCACCTTCCACGACAGCCACTTCGGAGTAATACCAACAGCTAATTTCTCTAGGGAGGGACCACGGCCTGCAGAACTTGTCTGCCAAATGTTAAATCCCTATTGAAATGTAGCCTGTAATTTCTGGTGAACGTGTGGATGGACGACCAGGTGGCGGCTCTGCAAATCTGCTCTGATGAAGCATTCCCCCACTCTGCCCATGATGTTGCCAGCGCCCGGGTAGAATGTGTCTTCAGAGAAGCTGGTGGATCAAGTTTCTGTGATGAATAAGCCAGGCAAATAGACTCCTTGATCCAATTTGCGATCGTATTTTTTGCCGCTTTCTTGCCTTTGTTTTGGACTGAAAACTGTATGAATACATTTTGATCGATTCGCCAGGCTTCAGTCTGTTGTAAGTAATATAGGACCATCCTGCGAACATCAAGGGTGTGAAAGGTCTCTTCCTTAGGGTTGGAGGGGTTTGGACAGAATGAGGGCAGCACAATATCCTGGTCCCTGTGGAAATTCGAGACCACTTTAGGAAGAAAAGACTGATCTAGTTTCAGTATAATGCTGTCCATAGTGAGTGTGAGATAAGGTTCCTGTATTGACAGGGCCTGCAATTCCCCTATACGTCTAGCCGTAGTTATTGCAACTAAAAAGACTGTCTTGAGGATTAGGGTTTTTATAGTCATTGAATCCAGGGGTTCAAATGGATTTTGAGTTAGGGTACCGTCACACACTGCCATTTCATAGTAACATAGTAACATAGTTAGTAAGGCCGAAAAAAGACATTTGTCCATCCAGTTCAGCCTATATTCCATCATAATAAATACCCAGATCTACGTCCTTCTACAGAACCTAATAATTGTATGATACAATATTGTTCTGCTCCAGGAAGACATCCAGGCCTCTCTTGAACCCCTCGACTGAGTTCGCCATCACCACCTCCTCAGGCAAGCAATTCCAGATTCTCACTGCCCTAACAGTAAAGAATCCTCTTCTATGTTGGTGGAAAAACCTTCTCTCCTCCAGACGCAAAGAATGCCCCCTTGTGCCCGTCACCTTCCTTGGTATAAACAGATCCTCAGCGAGATATTTGTATTGTCCCCTTATATACTTATACATGGTTATTAGATCGCCCCTCAGTCGTCTTTTTTCTAGACTAAATAATCCTAATTTCGCTAATCTATCTGGGTATTGTAGTTCTCCCATCCCCTTTATTAATTTTGTTGCCCTCCTTTGTACTCTCTCTAGTTCCATTATATCCTTCCTGAGCACCGGTGCCCAAAACTGGACACAGTACTCCATGTGCGGTCTAACTAGGGATTTGTACAGAGGCAGTATAATGCTCTCATCATCATTTCGATCGCTGCGACGGTACGATTCGTGACGTTCCAGCGATATCGTTACGATATCGCTGTGTCTGACACGCAGCAGCGATCAGGGATCCTGCTGAGAATCGTACGTCGTAGCAGATCGTTTGGAACTTTGTTTCATCGCTGGATCTCCCGCTGTCATCGCTAGATCGGTGTGTGTGACACCGATCTAGCGATGCGATCCAGCGATGCGTTCGCTTGTAACCAGGGTAAACATCGGGTTACTAAGCGCAGGGCCGCGCTTAGTAACCCGATGTTTACCCTGGTTACAAGCGTAAAACTAAAAAAAAACAAACAGCACATACTTACATTCTGGTGTCCGTCAGGTCCCTTGCCGTCTGCTTCCCGCACTCACTGACTGCCGGCCGTAAAGTGAAAGCAGAGCACAGCGGCTGTGCTTTCACTTTCACTTTACGGCCGGCAGTCAGTGAGTGCGGGAAGCAGACGGCAAGGGACCTGACGGACACCAGAATGTAAGTATGTGCTGTTTGTTTTTTTTTAATTTTACGCTTGTAACCAGGGTAAGCATCGGGTTACTAAGCGCGGCCCTGCGCTTAGTAACCCGATGTTTACCCTGGTTACCCGGGGACCTCGGCATCGTTGGTCGCTGGAGAGCTGTCTGTGTGACAGCTCCCCAGCGACCACACTACGATTTACCTACGATCACGGCCAGGTCGTATCGCTGGTCGTGATCGTAGGTAAATCGTATAGTGTGACGGTACCCTTAGACCCTTGAGGACAATGTTGAGATCCCAGGGTGGGACTTTGCTATGGAGTCTGGGATGCATCCTGGATGCTGAAACCATAAAACGTTTAATCCAGCGGTGGCCGGCTAAGTCCCTATCAAAAAAGCTACTAAGGGCTGATTCTTGCACCTTGAGCATGCTAGGAGTAAGGCCCATCTCTAATCCCTTCTGTAAGAAATCTAAGACCCGTGCAATATTAGGATGGAAGGGGTCTGGGGATTCTGGGGATTCTGGGAGGTACCAGGATGTAAACCTTTTCCAGACCTTAGCGTAGTTGGCATTGGTCACTGGCTTTCTGCTTTTTTGGAGGGTCTGGATTACTTTATCCGAGAGACCTCTGGCTTTTAAGATTTTGGCCTCAGTAACCATGTCACCATGTTCAGTTTGTGTAGATCCGGATGTAGTAGGGGACCCTGGTAAAGAAGGTCGACTTTCTGAGGAAGGAGCCAGGGACCTTCTCGGGCCATATCCAGTAGGGCACCGTACCAGCTCCTGCTCGGCCATAGTGGTGCGATTAGGATTGTGGTAACTCGGTCCATCCTGATCTTCTGAAGTGTCTTCGCCAGCATGGGAATAGGTGGAAAGGCATATGCGAGGTTGAACCTCCACCACTGCGAAAATGCATCTATCCCTGGCGCTCCATCCGCGTGATAAAGGGAGAAGAATGTCTTCATCTTTGCATTTTGTCCATTGGCAAACAGGTCCACTTCTGGGGTTTCCCACCTTGAGGTTAGGGACAGGAACACGGTTTAGTCCAGGCACCACTCCCCTGGATGTATGTCTTTCTGGCTGAGATAGTCTGCCTGAGTATTATCTACTCCTCCTAGATGTACTGCCATGACTGACAGAAGGTTCTTCTCTGCCCAGGAAAAGTTTCTTGCGGCTATCTCTTTTAGACCGGCGTACCTTGTTCCTCCCTGGTGTCGTAGGTAGGCCACTGTGGTCATGTTGTCCGAATAAATTCGAATGTGGCGATTTTGGATCAACGCAGATGACGCTTTTAAAGCTTGTTCCATGGCTTTCAGTTCCCGTAGGTTCAAGGAACTGTTGCTGATGTTTGATGGCCGTCGTCCCTGGAAGTGGTAACTGTCCACCACTGCGCCCCAGCCCCGTTTGCTGGCATCTGAGCGGAGTGTCTTCAGGGGAAGCTGGTCCCAGCTCACCGCCTTTTGAAGATTTTTGTAATCCAACCACCAGTTTAGGGCCGATTTTACGTGGCCGGGGAGAAAGATCTTTTGAGTCAAGGGGATCTGTCGCCTCCTGGAATGTAGGAGCACGTAGGTCTGTAGAGTTTGCGTGTGATCCTGGGCCCAGGAAACCACTTGGATGCATGCGGTCAGGGAGCCTAGAGCAGACAGACTCCCTGAGGGTTGGTGCTCGCTGGTTTCTGAATTTGGTTATTTTCTGGACAAGGTCGATCTGACTATCTCTGGCTAGAAACGATGTTCTTTCTTTTGAGTCCAGAATAACCCCCAGAAATGTTCTCCTTGTGGAGGGACAGCTTTCTGATTCGGGATCCAGCCCAGGGATTTTAGTATCTCCAGGGTCTTTGTCACATCCGCTTCCAGACGGGGAGTAGATGGTGCCATGATGAAGTCGTATAACTATGGGACTATACATATTCCCTGGCGACATATGAAGACCATAATTTTTGTAAAAACCCACGGAGCTGAAGAGATGCCGAAGGGTAGGACGTTGAACTGGAAGTGCTTGATTTGCTGCCCCTGTGAGACTGCGAATCTGAGGATTTTCCTGTGTTCTGGGTGGATTGGTACATGGTAGTACGCATCCCTCAGATCCACCATCGCCATTATCCAATTCTGTCCGATGAGGGGAATCAATGATCTGATTGATTCCATCTTGAATCTTCTGTAACGGACAGATTCGTTCAACGGTTTTAGGTTTATAATAATCCTGTTTTTCCCCGATGGCTTTGTTACCAGAAAAAGACGTGAATAGTGGCCACGTCCTTCCTCCAGCTTTGATACCTGAGAGATCACATTTGACTGGACAGATTTTGTAGATCTCTTAGTAGGGAGTTTTGAAGGTGTGGGGTTTGTAGGGAGGTTATTTTCAAGTATTGTGGGGGAGGTCTCTCGAATTCTATTTTTAGTCCCTCTCGTATGGTACGAAGGACCCATTGATTTGTGGAGATAGACTGCCACTGGGTGAAAAAGAGTGAGAGACGACCCCCGACCGGAGCAGTGTCATTGCTTATGTGGGGTCTGTTGAGTCTGGGGAACAAGGATGTTCCTGCCTTTGCCTCCCTTGGGGTAACTCCATCTCCCTGTTTTGCCCTTTCCCCTATAATCCTTTTGAGAGGATGTGTCACAAGGGGGCAAAAAAAAATGTTTCCTGGGATTTCTCTGTTCAGGGAGCGATTTCTTTTTATCTGCTGCCTTATCCAGGATATCATCCAGGATAGGACCAAAAACATGATGGCCCTGGAAGGGAATGCTGCATAACTTGGACTTGGATATGAAGTCACCACCCCAGGATTTTAACCAAAGTGCTCTCCTAGAGGAGTTGGAGAGGAATCCAGTTGCTTTTGCAGCAGGGGAGGGAGTCTAGGATCTTCTCTCTTGGGGTGCCCTGTACCAAATGATCCTCGAGCTTGCGTAACCCAACAAAAAGATCTAGCTACGCACGTGGAGGCTATGTTGGTTTTTAACAGATTTGTGGAGGTGTCCCAGGACTTTTTTTTAGCAGGCTCTCTATCTTCCGATCCATTGGATCTTTGAGATGCGAAGAGCCCTCAAACGGAAGGGCCGTTTTCCTAGTCACTCTGGACACTTGCACATCAACTTTTGGGGTTTCCCATAAGGAGTTATCTCTGTCCAAGGGGAAATGTTTTTTTTTTTTAGCTCTGAGGGGATGTTAAGACCTTTTTCAGGGAGACCTCATTCATGAAGGAATAAATCCTGAATATTCTTGTGTACAGGGAACCCTTTTGATCTTTGGGCTTTAACCCTTCAAACATTTCGTCCTGAACAGTAAGCTTAATTTCTTCATCCTCCACCCCCATGGTTCCTCGTACTATACTCAGATCACCCATATCCTCAGAATTGAAGTAATACTTTTTGTTCTCTGATTTGGGGGTGAGGGTGGAAATGGAACCCTCATTCTCCCAAACGTCCTTCGAACACGAGGATTGAATCTCTCCTGAGCTAGAGTCAGACTCTACTGGGGCCTTTTTCCTCTTTTTGGGAGGAGGTGGAAGAGGAACCAGAGTCTGGGAGAGGCTGGCCATGGAAGACTGGATCTCCTGCTTGATGAGGGTTTTCATGCTATCCAGGAGAGAGGGCTGCTCCGTGCGTAGAACCTCATCTGTACAGGACTGGCAGAGCTTTTTCCCATAAGTAGATGGGAGTCTGGTTGCACAAACTTTGCATTTGTGTCTGGCCTTTCTAGGATCAGAGACCTTTTCTCCCTAAAAGAGAGAAAAAGGTCTTTAAGCCGCTTGAAAATATATATGTATCATGGATAGCTAGGGCTACCCTGCTACTTACAGTAGGAGGGGGTACACGCTGGGTTCTGCAGATGCAGAACAAGGGGGTTTGTCACCGTCCATGTCCGTCTGTCAAGTCAGACAGGCCTTACCTGGTGGTCCCCCGCCCGGATCTTTTAAAGAGGATCGTGGGTCAGCATGTTCTGTGCTCCTCCTCGTAGCCCAATTGGGGGGAGATCTGCCAAAAAACGCCCCGAAATGCTGCCCCGGGCGATTAGGTCAAAGAACCCGCCAGGCGCGCGTTGGAACGCACAGGGATCAACCGAAAGTGACGCGCGCGAGGAGCGACGTCCCACTGGAAGTGACGCGCGTGAGGAGCGACGTGCCACGCTGAGACGTGCGCCCTACCCAGAGAGCCCCAGCGCGGACCGCCCAGGACGCAGCAGGAGGAAGCCGGGGGGGCTACAAGAGGCCCCTGGCATGCACATCACCGCCCCCGCTTTACCCCCAAAGGAGGCGCAGGAGAGGCGGGAAGGTCCCAAGTCCTGAAGCCGGAAGCAGCACAAAAGGAGGAGAGGCAGGCCCCCGACCTCAGCTGCCCGGCTTAAAAAAGGTAATTTGCGGCGCTCCAGTCGCCGGCCACGGCAGCCCCTTCAGATTCTCTTCATGCCCCATAGGGGACAGGAAAACACTGGTGGTTGCAGGAAGGGGAGGGGTATTTAACCTCTGTGTTCCTGTCCCCTATTAGGGCGGGGAAGACAACCTCCGAAGTGGCTCTTGTGGAAGGTGACTAGAGAAAAGCTGATGTCAGTATCTGTGCCGCCTGACGGAACTACTTCATTGTGGACCTGCTGTCTTCCAATAGTGGTCATGGCAGGGTATTTGCACATCTCCCTCCTATTGATTTGAATGGGAGGCGGATATGCAGTACCCAGCTGTGGCCACTATCAAAAAACTGAGCAGCTCCACAATTGAGCAGTTCTGGCTGCGTGGGTGCTGGGTTCCGACCAGACATTGATGACCTATCCTAAGGATAGATCATCAATGATAAAGCAGTGGACAACCTCCTCTTTATGTAACTGCTTGCCTAAAAAACAAAACCCCAAACACTGGTGTTTATAGGCACTGGGATGGCAGAGGATTCACTAGGTATGTAATGTGTTTTTTTTTTTTTTTATTACATATTTAACTTTTTCCCCTTACGTTTGGACAAACCCTTTTAAAAGATTATATTTGTCTTATTTTGGATTTACTTTTTGGTATAATTTCCAATTTCTCCATAAAATTAGGCTGAATTCACACATCCATATTCTACAGTCTGTGCTCAGATCGGAATACCTGTCCCCTCCACAGGTCTTCTGACTGGAAATAACAGCATCATAGGCATATGGGAGTCTATTTTACATGCCAGGCATTGCAGCCCGAAACAAAGCTATGAATTGGTTTTGTTTTTTTGTTAAGGTTTATTGCTTAGGATTTGTCCTGGTCATTAGATATATTACCAGAGCTCCAGAATTACCCAAAAGGCTAGAGCTGATATACACTTGCAGACTTCATTTTGTCTTATTATTGCTCTTCCTTTCTCTTTTATATGTGCTTTCTCTGGAGCTGCAAATTTCTTAATTGCGCAATTCTAAAGTTAAACTTTTTACTAATCCATTTTTTCCAGAACCTGTTCATTTTTTCTACCACAGAGTAGCATAAGTGATGAATAATGGATCAAAGTACTGATTTGGTTACAGGTCTACATCTACACCCAATCAAAAAGGCACATGTAAGGAGTGTAGCGTTCAATTAATTATCTACCTGAAAATGAAAACAGCATTTTCTGAGAAAATTGAACTTCTTAAGTTTAATCCCACTCTACTTAAACTTATTCCATTTCAACTCAGTGATCGGATGCCCTCAGAATAGGAGACATCTTGCTGCGGCAAGGACACGGTTACTGACTCTTTGTATTATCATCAGGAAATCATTGCCCATGTAGAAATCTCTTCAGGTTCCGAAATAGAAAGTAATCACTGAAAGCCAGGTCTGGACTGTAGGGTGTATGGTTAAGCTCCATGAAGCCACATTCCCTCGTAGCAGCTTGTGATGTGCAAGACTTGTGAGCATTGTCGTGAAGCAGCATCTCACCCATCATCAACTTCCCACATAGTTGCTCTTTGAATGCCTTTGTTATAGAAGCATAGGTGTCTCTGGAAAAATTGTCAAGCGTAACAAATTCAGTAAAAAAAAAAAAAGCCTTCTGTATCACAAAACTGTTGCCATGATCTTTCCAGCTAACTTGCTGGACACATTTTTGGGAGTTGGTGATTCCGTTTGCTTCCATTTCGTGGACTCTTGTTTAGTCTCAGGATCAAAGTGATGGACCCATGATTCATCACCTGTGATAGAAGTCTCCTGGACTTTCGCTAAGAATCACTAAATTTAATTGACCAAAATGCTGGCAAAATGTTTTTTTTGCTTAAGCATCAACATTTGTGGCATCCACCAGGAACGTATGTGGATATCATCAAAACATCATGAATGATACTAAAAACCATGCCAACTGAAATGCCCAATTCATGAGCTATAACACCGACTCTGACCCAAAGATCATGCAGAATCATGGCCTGCGCTTTATGGAACATTTCTTCTATAGAGGTTTGGCAGGTCACACTGAAAGAGGGTCATCTTTTCATGGATTTCTTTAGGTTTCTTTTATTCCTTTTTAGGGAAGTGAATCACGAAACAAAGCTTAAAATCAAAATGCTTCACCTGACTGAGCAGGAGAACAGACGTGCGGCTGAGGAGCTCCTGCCTGAGGAGAAAGAAAAGACTCCTTTTTACCTCTTTTGAAAAGGGGTTCAATCAACTGGAGGTCCCTAACACCACAATAGACTGTGGGAGTACCCCAGAGTCTGGGATATATTAATATACTGCCCAGAAACAAGGTGCTGGCCTTGATGGTGAAAAGGCAGGAAGCCAGCCCGCCATATTGATCTCTGCCTGGAGCGAGGATCTTGTGACAAGGAGGTACTGTCCTCTCATAGAACTAACCTCTGTGACCCCCGGAGATCGCTAGCGGTGCCCCTGCTGAGCCTCGGTGGCAGTGACATCCACTTCGGCGCTCGCTGAGCTGAGAGGTGAAGGAGTGCAGCGAGAGAAGAGAGGCGGAGGGACACCATCTGCAGGCGCCGGAGTTTGGAGAGTTTCTGCAAGTGTGCCGCTGGCCCGGTGCACAAAGGTACCTGGGACTACTCACCCGACCCCGGGGAATCCCTCCTTCGGTATCCCTGGAGTGGCACAAGTTGGGGCTGGTCGCGGCAATAAGGAGACCCGGCCGCAGCACTCGGGCGGAGGAATATTCCTATAGAGGCCGCATCTCTTTGCATAGCTTCAGAAGCACACGGGGACTCAATGTGGCACCGGTGCTGGGGAATGCTGATCACTGCGGGGGCTCTCCGGGTCTGGTGATAAGAAGGTCTCCCACTTAAGGTACCTTCACACTAAACGACGCTGCAGCGATCCAGACAACGATCCGGATCGCTGCAGCATCGCTGTTTGGTCGCTGGAGAGCTGTCACACAGACAGCTCTCCAGCGACCAACGATGCCGGTGACCAGGGTAAACATCGGGTTACTAAGCGCAGGGCCGCGCTTAGTAACCCGATGTTTACCCTGGATACCATCCTAAAAGTAAAAAAAACAAACGCTTCATACTTACCTTCCGCTGTCTGTCCCCGGCGCTCTGCTTCTCTGTACTGGCTGTGAGCACAGCGGCCGGAAAGCACAGCGGTGACGTCACCGCTCTGCTTTCCGGCCGCTGTGCTCACAGTGAGTGCAGGAAAGCACAGCGCCGGGAACAGACAGCCGAAGGTAAGTATGAAGCGTTTGTTTTTTTTACTTTTAGGATGGTATCCAGGTTAAACATCGGGTTACTAAGCGCGGCCCTGCGCTTAGTAACCCGATGTTTACCCTGGTAACCAGCGAAGACATCGCTGAATCGGTGTCACACAAACCGATTCAGCGATGTCAGCGGGAGAGCCAGCGACCAAAGAAAGTGCTGGCCCTCTAGCCCCGACCAACGACATCACAGCAGGATTCTGATCGCTGCTGCGTGTCAAACTGAACGATATCGCTAGCGAGGACGCTGCAACGTCACGGATCGCTATCTAAACTATCGTTTAGTGTGAAGGTACCTTTAGATAAGAAACGTGAGAAGCGACAGAGCTCTCCTGGAGAGAAGTTGCTAAGGCTCCAGACCTGAGTGTCGGGAAGTTACACATATAGAAGTGCCTGTGAAGACTCCTAACTGTCCGTCTGTGAGCATTTCACTCCCCTCTTTATTGATAATACCTGAGGGGTACCCAAAGTCTAAGTGGTCTGTATATACCAATTAGCTCCACTCACATTTAAAGGCCCTAACAATATAATATTAAGGACTTTTACCAATAAAGATATAACTCAAAATTCTAAAGCCCCTCTATTATAAAAGACTTGAAACTGAGGTCTGCAAGATCTGTAATTCTGAGACTAGAGAAAGATTGCAAACTGCTCAATATTCAGTTATATGGTCTTGTGCTGACATCTAGTGGCCGATTAAAGGAACTGCCATCATCTATCAGTATAAGCACTGGAATTAAATCCTATTATATACATGATAGAAGCTATGTTTAAAATAACCTAAACCTACATGAAAGAGCGGCGATATCAGATGCTAACACCTTTGACACTGAGCAATTACAATGGTGAAGACAAGTAAAGAACGCTCTAAAAGTTTAACTCCAGCTCTCTATCAGGGGAAACAAGGAGAGATGGAAAAGTTTCTCAAACATAAAGCAACAGCCAAAGCTACTCTTAAGACCCCCAATCCGAACACTGGCACTGATGACCTGGTTGAGGACTCTGACTCCAGTGAGGAATTGTCTGAGAGTGACTTCCCTCAATCTGACTCAGGGAAGCTTTCCAGATCGTTTCTTAAGAAGTCCCTATCTCAGGCTATGAAACCCTTGATAGCAGAAATTGCAGGTATGAGAGCAGATCTATCACATATAGGGAACAGAGTAGATTCGCTGGAAAATGCTCAATCCACCATAATTAACCAAACAAACCTGATGAAAGACCATTTCGAATTCCACAGACATCAAATGAACAATACAGCCTTAGCGCTCGAGGACCAAGAGAATCGGAGCAGGAGAAAGAACATTAGAATTAAAGGCTTGCCCGAGAGTGTATCCCAAGAGATACTAGAGAAAGCCACAAAGGAGATTTTCGCTTTGCTGATACCACAGGAAAAATGTGACCAAATCATCAGCGAAAGGGTCCACAGGGCGCTGAGACCAAAGCCGAGGTCCACAGACCCACCGAGAGATGTTATCTGTGGATTACTAAGCTATTTAGATACTAACGCCTTACTGATGGCTTCCAGAGATTAAAAAATCACTCTGCTACGAGGGCTCTCCCATACAAATTTTCCAAGACTTAGCTCCGTCTACTCTGATGAAGCGTAGGATCCTAAAGCCATTACTAGATATCCTGCGCTCCAAAAAAATCCTTTATAGATGGCTTTTCCCTTTCGGTTTGGCGATTAATGGAGGTGGGAAGCAGATTATTGTCAGAAGCCCAAATGATCTCCCCGGTGTTTGGGAGGCCCTGGATCTTACTCCTGTAGAGATCCCCTCCTGGCTTCCAATGGATATGGATCCATACTCGCCCCCACCTTTGAGAGCTATTTCAGGGGAACATGGGGACTGGACTCCAGTCAAGAGAGGGGCCTCCCCTAAGCAGATGAAAGCGGGAAATAAGAAGCTCCCCCGTGAACCTTTTACTCTCTTCAATACTGCTTTGTTCCTTATGCAAAATGCATTTGTCTTTGACTGTTATGATTATATTCAGTAACAGTTATATAATGTCTTAAGATGTTGTTTAATTATTTCCTATTTTTGACAGATCGCCGCTCGTACATGAGATGGCACCTACCCTGTCTGCTATGGGAGGACTCCCTAGCCCCCGCCTCTGCGGCAGATGGGCAACTCATTTGTATATTGATGTTCCCTCTCCTTTTCCCCAGTTGCTACATGCTTTCTTGTTCCCTTGGAATTGGTACAATTTCAGTATTTTTTTTAGAATGTTCTGAACTGCCTCAAATACCCAGTCATGGCTAATGGTAATCCCCCGGCCAACATAATTGTGGCCTCATATAATGTTAAAGGCATACGATCTTCAAATAAAAGAAATCAAATCTTGAGATTTCTACACTCCAAAAAGACAAATATTGCCTTCCTGCAGGAAACGCATTTTAAACACAACAGAACCCCGGATATGACTAGATCTTACTTCCCTCATTGGTTTCACAGCACAGGAACATCTGCCTCTAGAGGCGTCAGCATAATCATAGGTAAAAATGTACCCTTTACGTTAAAAGATTCCCTATCCGATCCGGAAGGTAGATTTATTATCCTCAAAGGCCTTATTGCTAACACAAAAGTAACTTTTTGCAACCTTTATGCGCCTAATCGAGATCAGGTGGGCTGGTTATGTAGGACATTGCAAACCCTGAAATTGTTCTCAGAGGGAACGGTAGTTGTTGGAGGAGACTTTAACCTACCCTTTAATCCGTTTTTAGACACATCGTCTGGGAAATCCCACTTAGCTCAAAAAGCCCTTAAAAAACTGCATCTTTCTCTACAATCGTTAAATTTAATTGACACATGGAGGACTCTACATCCCTCTGTTATAGACTATACATTTTACTCTTCCCCCCACAACACTTACCATAGAATTTATTATCTATTAGCCCCATCGAACTGCCTTCAACTCATTAAATCAGCTACAATTGACAATATTACTTTGTCTGATCATGCGCCTATTTTCCTAGAAATGACCATCACTTCCCTGCCCAGACGGACATTAACCTGGTCCCCAAACGAAACATTGCTAGATTCAGACACGTATATAGCCAAATTAACTAATACTCTTAATTATTTCTTTCAGGAAAATACTAATTCAGGGCCCCCAACCGCTATTATTTGGGAAACGCACAAAGCGGTTATTAGAGGCGAACTCATAGCTTTGGGCTCATTTGTTAAAAAGGAAAGATCAAAACAAATAGTTTCAATTCTACAACAAATAGACCGAGCCCCACTCCATACAGCCAACCAATTCCAGCCCTGTGCTGATGAGGGCCTAAAGCCCGAAACACGTGTCCACAGGTAGGAATTGGTTGGCTGTGTAAATTTAGAAACTAATCCGCAGCATTGCACGCTTGGCGGTTCCAAGCGCTGTGGATTAGACAGGGGTGGAAAGATGATTTGCATAGCTCCGCCTACTGCAAAGGATTCTGGGTAAACCTGCTATTCTTTGTATTATGCTGCTTGCAAGTACTTTCCGTTTCAGGAAAGCATCCACTATGTATTTCCTTTAAGTAGAGGGCTTTTCGGTCTCTTTCGTCCCGCTACATTTAGCCCAACTTGGGTCTCTCCCTAAGGTGGCTAGCATATATGTATCGCTTGCCCACCGAGCCCCACTCCATACAGCCAACCAATTCCAGCCCTGTGCTGATGAGGGCCTAAAGCCTGAAACACGTGTCCACAGGTAGGAATTGGTTGGCTGTGTAAATTTAGAAACTAATCAGCAGCATTGCACTCTTGGCGGTTCCAAGCGCTGTGGATTAGACAGGGGTGGAAAGAGATGATTTGCATAGCTCCGCCTACTGCAAAGGATTCTGGGTAAACCTGCTATTCTTTGTATTATGCTGCTTGCAAGTACTTTTTGTTTCAGGAAAGCATCCACTATGTATTTCCTTTAAGTAGAGGGCTTTTCGGTCTCTTTCGTCCCGCTACATTTAGCCCAACTTGGGTCTCTCCCTAAGGTGGCTAGCATATATGTACAACAAATAAATACACTTGAGGATCCATAAAAAATCCAAAAGTAAAATAATGCAGAACGAACTATTACAACTGCGAGATGAGCTAAAAAACTTGCTAAATATACAGTCTGCTAAAATCTACATGAGGTGTCAACAAAAATTCTATTTACATGGTAATAGAGGCAGTAAATTAATGACTTCATTACTTAAACGCAATGACTGGAGGTTTATACATCGTATCCTATCAGCTGATCATTTAAACACAAGACCTCCGATATTGCAGAAGAGTTTCGCTCTTTTTATGAAGACCTCTATAATTTACCTGCTTTGCCACAAGCTGGAGACCCATCTGAAATTCTCTCCAAAATTAAAGATATCCTCACACCTCTCAAACTCCCTAAAATCTCGATAGAAGGACATCAGTCTTTATTAGCGCCTATTTCTCCTAAGGAGATACTAGATACGCTAACATTGATTCCCAATGGGAAGGCCCCAGGCCCTGATGGCTTACCAATTATTTATTATAAAAAATTTAGTAAACAACTCCTACCTCATTTAGTTTCTCTGTTTAATTCACTCTTAGAAGGCCAATCATTGCCGAGACAATCATTAGAAGCTTTTAGCTCCGTTATCCCTAAAGAAGGAAAGGACCCTGCTGCATGTTCTAACTACAGACCCATTTCCCTTCTTAATTCAGATATTAAACTCTGGGCCAAAATTTTAGCAATTAGGCGGAGTTCTTTCTTACCCAAGCTAATTCACTCGGACCAGGTGGGATTCGTCAGGGGGAGGGAGGATAAAGACAATTCAACCAAAATTATTCAGTCTATAACTTTTGCTAAGAACAGAGGGATCCCTTTGGTCCTCCTCTCAACAGATGCGGAGAAAGCATTTGACAGTGTGAGCTGGTGCTTTATGGAACAAGCTTTGTTGAAGTTTGGCTTTCCATTGCAATTTATCGATGCGATCTCTCTTTATTCGCAACCTACAGCTAAGGTAAGAGTAAACGGCACCCTGTCAAATGGCTTTAGTATTCACAACAGTACGAGACAGGGATGCCCATTGTCCCCGTCCCTATTTATTCTGGTTATAGAAACTTTAGTTAAAAAAAATAAGACAAGATACAGCGGTTGGAGGTTTAAAAATTGGCTCAATAGAACTAAAAACTTTGGCCTTTGCTGCTGATTTGCTTTTTTTGATCACTAACCCTTCCCAGGCCTTCCCAATAATAATTTGGGCATTTATTCAACTTTAAAATTAATACTACAAAATCTGTTGCTTTGAATATTTCTCTCCCCCACACAGGTCTGACTGAGTTATACTCACTTTGTCCCTTCTCATGGGCCACAAATTCCATAAAATATCTTGGTATTGAGATTACAAAGAACCCCAGCCACCTTCTTCAAGCAAATTACTCTGCTCTATTTAAAAAAGTGCAGGGCCTGTTAAAATCGTATAATTTACCTACATTGTCTTGGATGGGACGTATTAACATCTTCAAAACGTACATCATGCCAGTTATTTTATATACACTAAGCATGGTCCCGATTAACATCCCACAATCCTATTTTAGTAATTTAAAATCGTTAATTTCCAAATTTATATGGAAACAGAAACCAGCCAGAATCACATATCAATTTCTCTCTTGCTCAACTCTTACTGGTGGTTTGAGATTGCCGGACCCTGCCCTTTATTTCCAGGCAGTTCACATATGTAGATGGCTTAAAATAGCTAGCTTTGAGGGAAATAACTGACAGTATAGATTTAGTTTTGCTAGGACCGAAGGGAATACCTTACCTCTGGTCGCTGGCCAAACCCCCCAGTGAGCTCAGATTGGACGATGTATCCCTAACAACACTCAAAGT
Source organism: Ranitomeya imitator (assembly GCF_032444005.1). NCBI lineage: Eukaryota > Metazoa > Chordata > Amphibia > Anura > Dendrobatidae > Ranitomeya > Ranitomeya imitator. The sequence goes on from NC_091282.1 coordinate 252,502,913, forward strand.
TAGACGCTCCTTAAACAAGGATCTTCCATCGGACTCCTTCCCCTCTATGTTTGCTCCGATTTGCTCCATACCAGGATGGCACCATTGAAGCTCTAAAAAACTATAGGGAGAAAAATACTTTATCTAAAAAACTAATTAAAGCTGCCAAAAAGGAAACAGAGAAGCACATTGCTAAGGAGAGTAAAACTAATCCCAAACTGTTCAACTATATCAATAGTAAAAGAATAAAAACTGAAAATGTAGGCCCCTTAAAAAATAGTGAGGAAAGAATGGTTGTAGATGACGAGGAGAAAGCTAACATATTAAACACCTTCTTCTCCACGGTATTCACGGTGGAAAATGAAATGCTAGGTGAAATCCCAAGAAACAATGAAAACCCTATATTAACGGTCACCAATCTAACCCAAGAAGAGGTGCGAAACCGGCTAAATAAGATTAAAATAGATAAATCTCCGGGTCCGGATGGCATACACCCACGAGTACTAAGAGAACTAAGTAATGTAATAGATAAACCATTATTTCTTATTTTTAGGGACTCTATAGCGACAGGGTCTGTTCCGCAGGACTGGCGCATAGCAAATGTGGTGCCAATATTCAAAAAGGGCTCTAAAAGTGAACCTGGAAATTATAGGCCAGTAAGTCTAACCTCTATTGTTGGTAAAATATTTGAAGGGTTTCTGAGGGATGTTATTCTAGATTATCTCAATGAGAATAACTGTTTAACTCCATATCAGCATGGGTTTATGAGAAATCGCTCCTGTCAAACCAATCTAATCAATTTTTATGAAGAGGTAAGCTATAGGCTGGACCACGGTGAGTCATTGGACGTGGTATATCTCGATTTTTCCAAAGCGTTTGATACCGTGCCGCACAAGAGGTTGGTACACAAAATGAGAATGCTTGGTCTGGGGGAAAATGTGTGTAAATGGGTTAGTAACTGGCTTAGTGATAGAAAGCAGAGGGTGGTTATAAATGGTATAGTCTCTAACTGGGTCGCTGTGACCAGTGGGGTACCGCAGGTGTCGGTATTGGACCTGTTCTCTTCAACATATTCATTAATTATCTGGTAGAAGGTTTACACAGTAAAATATCGATATTTGCAGATGATACAAAACTATGTAAAACAGTTAATACAAGAGAAGATAGTATTCTGCTACAGATGGATCTGGATAAGTTGGAAACTTGGGCTGAAAGGTGGCAGATGAGGTTTAACAATGATAAATGTAAGGTTATACACATGGGAAGAAGGAATCAATATCACCATTACACACTGAATGGGAAACCACTGGGTAAATCTGACAGGGAGAAGGACTTGGGGATCCTAGTTGATGATAAACTTACCTGGAGCAGCCAGTGCCAGGCAGCAGCTGCCAAGGCAAACAGGATCATGGGGTGCATTAAAAGAGGTCTGGATACACATGATGAGAGCATTATACTGCCTCTGTACAAATCCCTAGTTAGACCGCACATGGAGTACTGTGTCCAGTTTTGGGCACCGGTGCTCAGGAAGGATATAATGGAACTAGAGAGAGTACAAAGGAGGGCAACAAAATTAATAAAGGGGATGGGAGAACTACAATACCCAGATAGATTAGCGAAATTAGGATTATTTAGTCTAGAAAAAAGACGACTGAGGGGCGATCTAATAACCATGTATAAGTATATAAGGGGACAATACAAATATCTCGCTGAGGATCTGTTGATACCAAGGAAGGTGATGGGCACAAGGGGGCATTCTTTGCGTCTGGAGGAGAGAAGGTTTTTCCACCAACATAGAAGAGGATTCTTTACTGTTAGGGCGGTGAGAATCTGGAATTGCTTGCCTGAGGAGGTGGTGATGGCGAACTCAGTCGAGGGGTTCAAGAGAGGCCTGGATGTCTTCCTGGAGCAGAACAATATTGTATCATACAATTATTAGGTTCTGTAGAAGGACGTAGATCTGGGGATTTATTATGATGGAATATAGGCTGAACTGGATGGACAAATGTCTTTTTTCGGCCTAACTATGTTACTATGTTACCATACTTACTAGACCCAAAATATAGAGACCCTTACGGATTGTGGTCCTCCCTTCCTAAAGAACCTTTGAAAAACTTCTATAATGGCAGAATCTTATATAGAGGAACTTGGCCCCCTAATTCCTTGGCGCATCCCAAAAACTTTCTACAAATCCAACACTATAGACGTACGCTTCTTAACTTCAAAAAAAAGTTTCCCCATGGTTCCACTTGGTCATGGCTCGACATAATGGCTAGAATCCCTCATCCCGAAATGAAGAGCATCTCTCGTATCTACGCACAACTCAGCTCCGCCAACAATCAGACTAAACCTACATTTATTCACTCCTGGGAGCTGGAGATGGGTGCTGTTTTTACAGAGACACAAACGTCAAAAATTTTAGCTTTTGCAAGGGGATTTTCCCGATGCATTTTACTCCAAGAAAATTCATATAAAATTTTGACCAGATGGCACCTAACTCCAGCCAAATTATTTCATTTGGGTCTGTTGGATGACAGCTCCTGTTGGCGTTGCCATGACCCATTGGGCCATCACACCCATATATTCTGGGAATGCCCTAAACTAAAAGCGTTTTGGGAAGAGATAGGTAAGACTCTTAAGAAACTTAACTTGATTAAAACCAACCTTCAGGCTGCTGAGGTCCTGCTTTCCTGTCCTTCTATTAATTTCAAACCCAAGAAACATAGACTTTTGCCGTTACTATTAAGTGCTGCAAAGCACTTAATCATTTTACATTGGAAAGATGCTTCCCCTCCAACCGTGTGAGTGGTTTTCCAAAGTGGACCAAATCTCTAGACAGGAAGAATTATCCAGTTGGGAAATGAACAACCATGACCTGTTTGTAAAAATTTGGACTCCCTGGAAAGAGCTAAGAGCGAGCGGATATACTTATTATAATTTCGCTGCTTAATGTATGCCCGTGGTTAAGAGTTATGACTGGATGTATTATCACAAACTGTATTTGTTTTTGGCTAAGATTCAATGTTGAGTACCATTTCTTGTTCTAATGGTTCAATCTCCCCCCCCCCCTAGTTTTTTCCCCCTATTCCCTCTCCCCGCCCTACAGTCCACTCTCCCCTGCCCTGCATCTACCTGACCCCTTCCCCCCCCCCCCCCAATTTTCTTCTTTATTCTTATGGTTTTCTCTTACAATACAATAAGATATTTGTAACTGCTTATATGTTTATTACTAAATAAAGAATTTACAAAAAAAACAAAGCTTAAAATCCCTCACTTTCTTTGTACAACCGCACAGTACGGCAATTGCCATCCTGTCACTTCTAGTACTTTCATTAGACTGAACTTCTGTGTTTGTTAAAAGCTCAGCTCTAAGGATGGTTTCACACTTGCGGTGGGCAGAACTGCGTAGTGGCTTTGCTAAGCCCCGCCCACTGCCACATCTTTTCCATTCAGCTCCGCCTACATCGACATGCGTCCTGCGTACCTATCTTTAACATTGGGTACGCAGGCCATGTGAATGTATGCTTTTTGTTGCGGTCGGCGCAGTGTCAAAACGACACATGCGGAGGCATCCACATACATTCGCATGGCCTGTGTACCCAATGTTAAAGATAGGTACGCAGGATGCATGCCGATGTAGGCGGAGCTGAATGGAAGAGGTGCGGCAGGGGCGGGGCTTAAAGGAAGAACTATGCAGCCCTCCAAAGCTCTGCCCAAAGCAAGTGTGAAACCAGCCAAGCACTGACAAAACATGCTGGGGTAAATTACTTACTGAACACTCCTCGTACAAATATAGCACCGCGACACACAAGAAAATGTAATTACAAAAATATTCCTAAGAATTAAGCTGATGAGTAGTGAAAAGTACAAAAAAATTCCAACAAGCAAAAGAAATTTTTTAAACCCCATTTATTAAACTTCTGTATGTTGTGACGGGTGAACAGTAAGTTTAGGAGATCTCATCTTAGAAAAGGATAGCAGTGGCATTAAAAACTGAAACATTCTCCATAATGTATAAAAAAGAATTATAACAGTTAATTCCTGTTTATCCAGTATTCAACAGTAAAAGTTTGAGATGGTTTAAAAGCATTCAATATATTGAACAGATAAGTTGCATCTCAAATATGCATTGTAAAAATAAATGTACAAAAGAAACAAAATCCACCCTACCTTCTACTTTAACTTAAACAAAAACAAGAAAAAACCTAAGAGTGAAATATTTTCTTCATATAAACAGTATTGTTTTCCAAATCTATTCCCACCCTATTATCCATTATTTGCCACCAATATTAAATGGGATTTTTTTCCTAAATGAGATCTGAGCAGTGGGTTGGAATTCATTAACTGAAAAATATCATTAAAAAGTGGATATGTAAAACAGTAAGTTACATCAGGCTTAAAAAAAAATCTCAAAACTTTAAACAGTAATAAACTCAGCAAAAAGTAAAAAAAAGAAAAAAAATTTTTTTTTAAAAGATTGCCAAGATAACGAACACTTTGAATTTAGAAACAGCATCTCTATATAACCACTTTCTTAAGGAAAAAAAATTCAGAATACAATGAAATATGACTTTCATACCCTTTCGTATGAGACTTTTTTTTTTTTTTTTTAGCTTTTAACTTTGCTGACAAAACACCTGAAAATAACCAGCCAACTGGCGGTGGTTCTTAATACTCATCAGTAATCAGGCCAATAAAAACACATTTATACCTTCTCGTTTATATAAATTGCTGTACATGAATATGAATGCTGTTTGCCAATAAAATATTTTCAATTACAAAAAACAAAAAACAGTCCTCTGCTAAGAATTGTGTTACATCCCCTGTTTATTTTTCTGCTGGTTTCGTGGGGAATTTTTCAGGACATCTCTAAGACGAAGGTAAGTACCAGTTGACTCAGACATGTTCTCAAATTCAAACGGTGTAATACCTTCTGCAAACTTACTCCTATCTGGAATTCTATTGTTGGAAGAAGAAGGGTCAATATATGCAGCCTCTTCGGTAACATCTGTTCCCACACATGTCTTTTTCTCATCAGTATTGTCAACGGTCTCTGTAACAACCATCTCCGGAATTGGAGCACCTTCATTGGGATCTTTGTTAAAGGATTCTTCTTCTGTTGTCAGAGGAACATTTTCATTGGATTCTTTTAGAATGGACTTTGTGGGGAGAACAGAATTCTTCAATTCTTCAATACTGTGTCTTGTAATTTTCCCTTCTGTGACACTGTCACTTTCAACTCTGCTTGGAGAAGAAGAAACAGAATTACCATTTAATGGTGTATGAACATCTGATTCGCTGTTTGTGCTCTCTGCATTCTCCAGAGCTGCCCAGATTAAACGTTGCTGTTCTTCCAATTCCTCCAAAGTCAAAGTGTCTTCATCCATGGAACTTGCCACCTTTGGTTGCAGAGGAAAACCATCTCTTGAAAGTAGAGGGGAGCCTCTAGAGGGAGGAGTGGGTGGAGGTGTTCCTTTTGGTAAGGGTGGGGGAGTTGGTGTTGGTGGAGGTGGGGGTATAAAATTTGTAGGTGTTGAAGGAGGAGTTCCACGAGAGAGTGAAGGTGGAGTATTATATGGAGATCCAGGGGGAAGAGGTGGCTGAAAATTAAACCTTTGGGAAGGAGAGCAGTACGACTGATCTGCAAAAAAAATAAAAGTAATCAAGTCAGTTTCTACATACATTATTAATATAAACTACGGTAGGTATATTTAACAAAAATATATTTCAAGTGCTGGTTTACATTGACTAAACTGATAAGCACTTAGTTCAAATTTTTCTTGAAACTGTCAGTCATTAGTTTTAAAGGGAATGTGTCAGTTGTTTAGATATATAACCTGAGGGGAGCATGATGGAGCGGCTAAGACTCGGGTAGTTTTGATAAAACTACTTTTCTCTGCAAACATAGCAGTTTTCTCAATGCTGAGCTCAGTAAAACTCTGCCCACAGCACAGATAGGCAAAAGGCTTCCAATGCCCAGAAAACAGTTAATCAGTGGTAGGGCATGTTTACACAATGTAGAACGACGGCATCACATGACACAACTAGCGATGATCTGGTGATAATCACCAGAGTTGTCAACCTACTATTCAATGTTTCATGGACAATGAAAGGAGACCATACGTAGCCTGTACACTCCAAATAACACAAAAGTCAAGAAATAGTCAATATAGTCAAGAAACCTGAAGGTCAAAAAACAACATTTTATTTCAAAATCTTAAAATGTAAAAACAGGATTCAATAGTACAGAATATTACAAAAATATCCATATTGAATCAGGAGCCCCATATAATGCTCCATACCGTTCATGATGGCCCCATAAGATGCTCCATATTAAAATATGCCCCTTATAATGCTCCATACAGTTCATTATGGCCCCATAAGATGCTGCACATTAAAATAGGCTCCACATTAAAATATGCCCCATATAATCCTGCATAAAGGTTAATAATGGCCCCATAAGATGCTCCATAGACATATTTGCCCAATATAATGCTGCACAAATGCTGATTATGGCCCCATAAGATGCTCCATAAAGATATTTGCCCCATATAGTGCTGCACAAACATTATGTCCCCATACAGACACTTGCTCCATATAGTGCTGCACAAACGTTATGGCCCCATTTAGTGCTGCACAAATGTTATGGCCCCATATAGTGCTGCACAAACGTTATGGCCCCATATAGTGCTGCACAAACGTTATGGCCCCATATAGTGCTGCACAAACGTTATGGCCCCATATAGTGCTGCACAAACGTTATGGCCCCATATAGTGCTGCACAAACGTTATGGCCCCATATAGTGCTGCACAAACGTTATGGCCCCATATAGTGCCGCACAAACATTATGGCCCCATATAGTGCCGCACAATAGTTATGGCCCCATAGATGCTCCATACAGACACTTGCCCCATTTGCTGTGATGAAAAAAAAAAAAAAAAATCACATACTCACCTCTCCGTCGCTCAGGCCCCCGGCGCTTTCAATATTCACGTGCTGTTCGTTCCGGCGCCGCTCCATCTTCAGCACTGACGTTCAGGCTGAGGGCGCGCACTAACTACGTCACCGCGCCCTCTGACATGAGCGCCACTGATGAAGATGGAGCAGCGCCGAAACGAGGAGCAGGTGAGTATCGCACAGCGCTCCCCCTCCCCGTTATACTTACCTGCTCCTGGCACTGTGCAGTCTCTGCTTCCCCGACGCTGCAGCTTCTTCCTGTAGTGAGTGGTCACATGGTACCTCTATGGGAGGTGGAGCAGCATATTCATTACTGTAATGAGCGGTACCATGTGACCGCTCAGTACAGGAGGAAGCTGCCAGCGCCAGGAAGCCAGGGACCTGCAGGGACCGCGCCAGGAGTAGGTGAGTATAATTAGACAGTCCCCGCTCCCCCTCCCCTGCCGACAGCTGGGTATGACTCGAGTATAAGCCGAGAGGGGGACTTTCAGCCCCAAAAAGTGGGCTGAAAATCTCGGTTTATACTCGAGTATATACTGTAATAGAACGAAAAAAATGTATATACATTGGCAGATTAAGTCGACTGGCCCCCTGAGCAAGCCATTGCAAAACGCGTGGAGGGGCTTTTCCTGACATGCACATCTGCACATCTGCACTTTATGGGTAAGAACTATCCTTTACTTCTAGTTATATACCAACTTATGTTTCTTTATTACTATTGTATGAGATAAGCAGTGCCGCTACTATGCACGTCTGGTAAACCTAGCATAAGGGTAGTTACCTGCTTTCACCCTCACTTTGGTGCACTGCTTGTGCAAAATGTGGCAGCAGTGCTTATCCTACCATTTGCTACACTGCATCTTCCTATGTATTTACATTTTTATATTCTGGTTCTCCGGGCGCTGACAGCTTCTTCCTGTGTTGAGCAGTAACATGGTACCGCTCATTACAGTAATGGATATAGACGAGACTTCACTCCCATAAGGGTGGAGCCGCATATTTATTACTGTAATGAGCTGTACAGGTGACCGCTCAATGCTGGAAAAAGCTATCAGCGCCCAGAGAACCAGGGAAGTGCAGGGACCGCGCCAGGAGCAGGTGCGTATAATGGGGGAATTGCGCGATATTCACCTCTCCTCGTTCCACCGCCAGGCTCCATCTTCCGCATCCTCTGTCTGACGTTCAGGTCAGAGGGCGCGATGACGTGTTAGTGTGCGTGCCGTCTTCTGCCTGAATAGTCACTGCGGAGGACGCTGAGGAGCAGCAGGCAGCGACAAGAGGTGAGTATGTCTTTTTTTTATTATTGCATTAGCAGATATACTGTACAGTTAATATCAGCATAAACTGCATTTTATGGGGCCATAATCTACTTTTATGCAGCATTATATGGGGCAAATTTCCTATGGAGCACCTTATGGGGCAATCAACTTTTATGCAGCATCATATGGGGCCAATATCTTTATGGAACATCTTATGGGGCAATTATTAACCTTTGTGCAGCATTTATATGGGGCATATTTTAATATGGAGCATCTTATTGGGCCCATCATAAACTATATGGAGCATTATATGGGGCTTCTGATTCAATAAGGATATTCAAAAACACAACCTACTGATGTCTCAATTTTATTGTTACCCATTTTTATTTTTGAAATTTACCAGTAGCTGCTGCATTTTCCACCCTAGGCTTATACTCGAGTCATTAAGTTTTCCCAGTTTTGTGTGTCAAAATTAGGGGTCTCGGCTTATACTCTGGTCGGCTTATACTTTAGTATATACAGCATATAGTTTCTTTCTTTTAGGTTTACATATATGGCAGAAACAAATCCCTGATGTGCCCATTCCCGTGAACGATTAAGCAGATGTCCTCATACCTGACGCAATATCCATATCCACAAATGACTGCCCTTGGCCATTTCCAGATGTCTTTTGTCTTTTTGGATCAGAGCTTGATTGAGAGGATGTTCTTTTCTGGGCTGCATTATATTGTGTCTGTGAAAAAAGGATATTTTAATATGGCTATTGTAGTCACAATTGTAGTCTGAAGTGCACAAATAATCACATCTTGATGTACGAAATCCCGAGTTTCAGTCTAAAAGAAAATAAATATTAGCTTATATCTATAGATCCATGTACAGGTTTGAGCCCCAACCAGCCTTTTACGCTGCACCTGAAATTAAGGTGCTGCTTCTTTTAACTAGGTCCTAAGTAATCAGAGCCACCATGGCAGTGCTCAAAAGGAAATCCAATTGAAAAGACTAATCTTTTTGGCAAAAGTCACAATTTAGCAGTACATAAATGCACTAATAGTTTACATAACTACCCTATGCATGACAGAACTACACATTTTCCAGTCTGAATATTGAAAACTTTACAAAATTTTTGCCAAATTTGTGTCTCTTTCACAAATAAACACAAGTAGTATCGATGAAATTGTACCAATATCATCAAGTACAATATGTCACAGAATAAGTGGGATCCATTGAAGATTCCAGAGTTATAATCACATAAAGTGATAGTGATCAGAATTGTAAAATTTGGCTTGGCCATTAGGTCAAAATTGGCTCGGTCACTAACGGTTAAACATTTAAGTAGCCACATGCATTCCAATAGATACTTACATCAGGGAAATTAGAACACAAGTAATTTGCCAAGACTTCTTTTTGCTGATCTGGCTGCATTGGGATTGACCCGAAATTTCTCCAGTCCTAGGGGCGTTCAGAGAGGAAGAATAAGAAAAAAAAGATTTAGAGTTCAATTAATATGAAAACCGCACCTTAAATCAAGTGTGTCTGCAATCAGTTACTACATAAAAGAAAAAAAAGCAGACAAAAAAAAACATTTCCTCATAAAGATTGTATGCATACTAATGGATTTTTATTTTTTGGTATGTAATTTGGAGTGCTTTGCTAATAAGCATAGTACAAAATATTCTTGGATGATTGCTGTGTTTCTCCTTTGGCCGACACTTTCAAACAAAGGGGGCACAGTCTTTTGGAAAATCACAAATCAGTAGTAGCAAATGGGTGACTAGTTTATGACACCGTCATCAGTATTACTTTTTTCCAGGCCGTTCGGCATAAACTTCTTTATTTAAATATAAACTTAATTTAAAAACTAACCAGTTTTCAGCCGTGAACAAGGAACTTCATAAAAGGTCAAAAAATATCTTGCACATTTTTTCATGTCATAAACCGGATTAAGCTCCTAGTCCACAGCAAAAAAAAACAACTTGTTTTTAAAGTTGTCTAATGCCTTTCTTTAAAGAAAGAAGAAATATACTATATCCACAGAGGTATAGCACCACTTCAGCGTTTGTGTTTTTATTGCAGTGCTGGAGTGGTGCTAATAATGTACTTCGTCTCATCTGCCATCTCCTGCACCACTCCCGGTAGTCTTCAACAGTTTGGGACCTGCATAGTCGCTCCAGTGTTTGCTGGAGCGAGTCAGAGGTCACTTTTCAATGCAAATTATGAGAGCCTCATTCTGGCTTCCATAGACTTCCATTGACAACTTGCGACCATTACTTCGGACTTCCACTCATTCAGAAGTTGCAGTCATAAGATGGCTGCGCAGGACTGCTGAAGACTGTGGGTGGCGAGTATGCTGAGTGCAGGAATTATACATTAGTCGCACCACTCCAGCGCTGAAATGAAAAATAAAAACAAAACGCTAGAATGGAGCTTTTAACAGTGGAACACACTGTGGATTTTATACTTCCCTTCCCTACTGTTTTATCCTCGTCGTCACGGTTTTGTCTTTCCGTATGTCAGTTACAGGTTTCTCATGATAAGCTAAAATTTCCCTGTGAGGTAATATGTTTCTAAGTGTATTGTTTTGTTAAAGTGAAAAGTTTCAATAAAAAACATGTTGAAATTAAACAGAGGAATGCCCATACGATATCCTCAAAAGCCTGGAACAAAGGCAACACTGATGACAGCTATAAACCACAGTTTCCCCATTTGCTACTGTTTACCTATAAAATGTTAGCCCGAAAGTGTATGGCCTTCGCCCCTCTGTATTGGTCTTTCACTATTAGTTTGTTCACTGTAATTTCGACTTGTGCTTTATATTTAACCCCTCATGTACAGCACCATAGAATCAATAGTGCTATAAAAACAATAAATCATTTACTGTCACAAACTCATGCAGCTCATTCACATACTATATAAAAACAACCATTGATTGACATGCTGAGCAGTTTATCTGAACTTTAAAAATCTACATGAGGAAATATATGCTGGGATGTAAAGGCAAGCACTAGTAGTTTACAGTATGTATGACTGAAAGATTGGCATTGTAGAGGAGAGAAAGCTAACAATATGCAGATGGAACCAACGCAAGGACAGCCAAATCACTCGGATCTCCAGGACATTGATGGGAAGACTAGATTCTTGCAGGAACCAACTCCCCTGGACCGTGTGATGACGAAAAACAGCTCCCCAGCCGAGGAGACTGGCATCGGACATGACCACCAGCCAATGGACCGGGAGAAAGGATTTCCCTTGAAGGAGGGAAGACCAAAGAATCCACCACTGGAGTGCCTGCTTGACCCGAGGGGATCAGTCGACATGAACGATCGAGGGAAAAAGGACTCTTGTCCCATGCATCCAGGAGTGCGTGTTGCAGGGGCCGAAAATGCAATTGGGTGAATGGGATTACTTCCATTGCGGCTACCATCTTCCTGAGAATCATCATGCCGAAACGGATGACATAGCGCCTGGACTCCCTGTTCAAGGGCTAGGACCTTGTCCCAAGAGACAATCACCAACCCTCGGGAAGTGCCCAGGATCATGCCCAGGAAGGAAATCTGCTGAGCTTGAACAGGAGAGGACTTGTTCAGGTTGATTAACCAGCCAAGCCAAGAAAGAGTATCCAAAGAAATGCAGACGCACTCCTTGCAGGCCTGGAAAGATGGCAAAAAGGTTTTAAAAATATAAAAAAGTATGGTCTGAATAGCAGACCCCAGTGTGCCTCCTACGGACATGAAGCATGAACTGGTTCTATCCGGAGCCAGTGGGTGGTGTATCTGCAGAGGAGGAGCTAACCCTTTTTTGTATTTACTTAGTGTCAGCCTCCTAGTTGCAGCAGCATGCACCCACGGTCCTGTGTCCCCCAATGTGGCGAAGGAGAAAAAAAAATGTAAATATTTTATTTTATTGTTAGTTTTCTCTCCCCTCCAACACCAGTCATACAGCAAACTACTAGCACTTTGCTTTACATCCCAGTATATTCTTCCCCATGTGGATTTTAAGATAAACGGATTCTAGATAGAGACAGACAGAGCCTTGCGAAAGTATTCGGCTCCCTGGAACTTTTCAACCTTTTCCCACATACCATGCTTCAAACAAAAGATACCAAAAATTTAAAATAACCAATAAATTTCGTTCAACTTTCAATTGTGTTCCACTTGTTGTTGATTCTTCACCAAAAATTTACATTTGGTATCTTTATGTTTGAAGCATGATATGTGGGAAAAGGTTGAAAAACTCCAGGGAGCCAAAAACTTTCGCAAGGCACTGTGTAATGTAATATATACAGTACACACACATTTTCATTATTTATTTAGAGGGGGGGGGGAAGCTACTGACGTCTGAAACTCCAGGAAGAGCCTGTGTGTTAAATCCTGGAAAGCTGATTAATTTCGATACATCGTAAGATACTTGATTCTTCTTTGTTATTGCCTCTTCTACAATCTCACCATCACTGGAATCTACAAAGCAAAACATGTTTCAAAGTTCAATCTCACACCATCCAGAAAACAAAGTATTTGCATATCTTCGATTAATACATACCCTTTCCATCATAAAGAGAGAGGCCGGAATTCTCCAGCTCAGCATCTTTCAGCCAACCTGGAGGGTAACCTAGTTGTCGCATTCGATATATAAATGGAGGAAGATGTCTGTCAGAAATTCCAAGTGCCTCTTGCAGCCCTTCACTATGCATGACAAAATAGTTTTGGGGGCAAAAATTTAAAAAATAAGATTTTTAACAAAAATAAATAACAATATTAATAACAATAATAAATAATAATAATAATAATAATAAATGGATTTTTGTCTACTCAACATAAAATCCTTTTCCCCGAGCCACTCATTGGGGACACAGGACCGTGGGTGTATGCTGCTGCCACTAGGAGGCTGACAATATGTAAATACAAAAAAGGTTAGCTCTTCCTCTGCAGTATAGACCGCCCACTGGCTCCGGATAATACTAGTTCAGTAACAAAGGAGTAGGAGATTTACAAAAATTAACCGTAGGTACAACATGTCAGACTAAAAACACTCATCATAGGCAACAGGCCAAAAAAGGGTGGGTGCTGTGTCCCCCAATGAGTGGCTCGGAGAAAAGGATTTTACGGCGAGTACACAAAAATCCCTTTATCTCCATCGCCACATTGGGAGACACAGGGTCGTGGGACGTCCCAAAACAGTCACTGGCTGGGAAACAGCAACATAACAGTGTAAACTTATGGCACCTGCTGTCTACAGGTGCGCTACCGCTGCCTGCAGAATACGCCTACCCAGGCTTGCATCTGCAGGTGCCTCAATATGGACATTGTAATGCTTTGAGAAAGTGTGCAGGCTAGACCAGGTCGCAGCTTTGCAAACTTGCTCTGCAGACGCTTGATTCTGAACGGCCCAGGAAGCACCCACCGACCGAGTGGAGTGTGCCCTTAGACCCGCTGGGATAGGCTTGCCTCTGACGCGATAAGCCTCTTGAATAGTCAACCGAATCCATCTGGCGATTGTCGACTTAAAAGCAGCCAGTCCCTTCCGGTGTCCTGCCGGGAGCACGAACAGAGATTCCGTCTGTCGAAAAGGTGCAGTCCTAGACATGTACTTCCTGGGAGTGAAGGGCCTTCTCCACGCGGTGCATCGGAGCAGGACAAAACGACGGAAGTACGATATCCTCGTTAAGGTGGTAGGAAGACACCACCTTGGGAAGGAAGGTGGGGGACGGTCTGAGAACCACCTTGTCTCAGTGGAATGTAAGCAACGGTGTTCGGCAGGAAAGAGCGGCCAACTCAGTCACTCGTCTGATCGAAGTAATAGCGACAGGAAAAGCCACCTTCCAAGAAGGAAGAGATAGAGATGTCCTGCAACGGTTCAAAGGGAGATTCCTGCAGGACACCTAGGACCAGATTGAGGTCCCAAGCCTCTAAAGGTGCTCTATAGGGAGGCGTCACGTGTGAGACTCCCTGAAAAGATGTTCTGACCTGGGGTTTGGAAGCAATTTTCTGTTGAAAAAGGACTGACAAGGCCGAGACCTGCCCTTTAAGGGAATTCGGCAAAAGCCCCAAGTCCAGACCGGATTGGAGAAAATCCAGGATGGTAGGGATGTTGAAAACCAACAGAGGGCGACCTCTGCTTCTGCACCATTCAAAGAAAGTCCTCCAGGTCCGATGATAGATGCGCGATGACACCGGCTTTCGGGCATTGATCAAAGTGGAAACTACTTCGCGGGAGAAACCTGCTTGAGTCAGAACGCAGGATTTAACGGCCAAGCCGTCAAACAGGGCCCCTGAGTTCTTGTGGTAGATTGGGCCCTGGGAAAGTAGGTCCGGATGATCTGGTAGACACCAAGGAATGTCTGCGATGAGTTGGACCAGCTCTGCATACCATGCCCGGTGAGGCCAATCCGGAGCAATGAGAATCACCGGCACACCCTCTGCCCTGATCTTCCTGATGACTCGGGGAAGCAGGGGCGGAAACCGATAAGGAAGGCGAAACTGACTCCAAGGAAGGACCAGTGCATGCACCCTGATTGCTCTCGGGTCCCGAGACCTGGATACAAACTGAGGTACCTTGGCATTGAACCAGGAAGCCATCAAGTCTACATCCGGAGTACCCAAAATGAAGGCAGATTTGTTGGAATATGTCCTGATGGAGAGACCACTCTCCTGAGGCGAGACCTTGCTGGCTGAGGAAGTCCGCGGCCCAATTTTCCACCCCTGGAATGTAAACGGCCGATATGACCGAATGGTTGTTTTCGGCCCAGTGAAGGATGTGCTCTACCTCGCGAATTGCAGCTCTGCTGTGGGTGCCCCCTAATTTATATAGGTCACAGCCGTGGCATTGTCCGACTGGACACGGATGGGGTGGCCTGCTAGGAGACGATGGAACCACTTTAGGGACAGCCAAATCGCACGTATCTCCAGGATATTGAATGGAAGGAGAGACTCGTAACGAGTCCAGGTTCCCTGTGTAGTGTGATGGCGAAAGACCGCTTCCCAGCAGAGGAGGCTGGCATCGGTAGTGACTTGGAGAAGAGAGGTTCGGAGCATCCACCATTGGAGTGCTTGCTTGACCCGAGGAGAAACAGGACACAGTCGGTTGAGGGAAAATGGACTCCCGTGCCATGCGTCCACAGAGCGTGCTGGAGGGGACGGAAATGTAGTTGCGCAAATGGAATTGCCATTTGCGGCCACCATCTTCCCGAGGATCCTCATGCCGAAACGGATGGAACAGGGAGATGGCTGGAGAAGCTTCCAGACCCTCTGTTGAAGAGCCAGGACCTTGTCCCGAGGAAGGAGCACCAACCCTCGGGAGGTGTCCAAGGTCATGCCCAGGAACAAGATTCATTGAGCTGGAACAGGGGAGGACTTTTTTAAGTTGATCAACCAGCTCAGCCGAGAAAGTATCTAAGGAAATGCGGATGCACTCCTCGCAGGCTTGGAAAGATGTGCCTTTGACCAGTAAGTTGTCTAGGTAGGGAAGCACGACTAGACCCCGAGAATGACCTTTGTGAAAACTCTGGGGGTGGTGGCGAGGCCGAAAGGCAAAGCCGTGAACTGAAAATGTTCCCCTCTGACGGCGAAGCAAAGAAACTTTTGGTGAGGTGGGAAGATTGGGACGTGGAGGTACGCATCCCGGATGTCGATGGAGGCTAAGAATGCGCCTTGTACCACCGAGGCGATGACAGAACGGAGGGACTCCATCCTGAAATGTCGGGCTTTGACAAATCTGTTCAAGAGCTTTAGGTCCAGGATGGGCCTGACGTCCCATCCTTCTTGGGGACCATGAACAGATTTGAATAAAAACCGCGGAACATTTCGTCCTCTGGGACAGGGACAATGACCCCGTCTCAGCGGAGTGACTCGATGGCCTGGGAAAAAGCCCGAGCACGTGATCTCGCTTCAAGAGGGCAGGAGGCGAAAAACCGGGTTGGAGGGTGTGGTGGGTGGGGGGTTTTGGTGTTCAGAGGAAAAATCAATTTTGTAGCCGGAGACACCAGATCCCTGACCCACTCGTCGTGAGCGACTGCGAGCCATGTATGACGAACAAGAGAAGGCGTCCGCCTACTTTGCTGGTGTCGTCCGGACGAGATTGCGAGTCATTTAGAGGAAGATGGTTGGGGTCTGGATCCCCTGGCCCTAGACTGTGTGGAGCGGCCCCTCCAGGAATGGTGAGGCCTGTGGGCTTTTGTCTCTGCCGGCACTGCGCCCTGAAGGCCATGGAGTGCCATGTGTAATTCCCACGAAAGGACCGAAAACGAGCCTGCGGCTGTCGACGGAATGGTTGTCTGAATCTCTGCTGGGGAAGGGAAGTACTTTTCCCTCCTGTAGCGTCTGAAATCAGCTTGTCCAGCTTTTTCACCAAATAAGCGTCCACTGAGATATGGAAGGGATGTGAGGGACTTTTTAGATGCGGAGTCCGCTCGCCAGTTTCTCAAGCATAGTGCTCTCCTAATCTCCACAGCATTTGAAGCCGTAAGTGCAGAGCAATTGGCCACGTCCAAGGAAGCATTTACTAAGTAATCGCCAGCCAAGGAAATTTAATTTGCTAGGTCCGCTATGTCAGAAGGAAGATCACTGTTCTGTAAGGCCTTATGCAGAGAGTCTGCCCAAAATGTCACGGCTTTGGCTACCCAGGTAGCAGCGAAGGAGGGAAAGAGTGCTGAGCCAGAAGCCTCAAACACTGAACGGGCAAGACTGTCAACTAGGCGATCTGTGGGATCTTTGATAGAAGATCCATCCGGCATGGATAGAAGGGTTTTAGAGGACATACATGAAACAGAAGGATCCACGAGGGGATTCTGTCCATTGTTTGCGGAGATTAGGAGAAAGGCTATTTGGACTCCAGAGATCTCTGGCCTGCAAAGCGTTTGTCCGGACGCTCACTATGTCGCTGGACTATGTCCTGGAACTCCGGGTGATTGGCAAACCGGAACATCACAAGGTGTTCCTTTCAAAGGACACCGAATTATCTGTATAGGAGGTCGCAGGCTCCTCATCAACCTGAAGTGTCTGGTTGACTGCCTCAATGAGACTATCTATAGTACTCTGATGATCTGGAGTCGCCAGGTTAAGAGGCCCATCAGACTCAGGTTCAGAGTCCTGGTCGGAACATGTGCCTGGGGAGCGGAAAGCAGAGCTAATGGACGCCGAGGCACCAGAGGGCCTGGGGGACGAGCTGCGGACGCACTTCCTAGATGGCCGCTTGTGCCTAGAATGAGAGCGGCCCCTGCAGGCTGAAGATTCCGCAGCCATAGGGGAAGTTTCTTGAATAGGTGGATTAGTGGTCCTGCTCCTGGATGGATCCTGGAGGGACTCGATAGCTTTAGTCATAGAAGCCATAGACTGTGAAAGTGACAAAGCCCACTCAGGGGAACTGGTCCCGCAGGCTCGTTTGCGGTGGGGAGCTCCTGAGCGCATTTAGGGTCAAAAACATTACAGAGCGGAGCAGTGTGCCCGCTTGGTAGTGCAGCCTGACAGGAGGTGCAAGAAGTGAAGAACACCGTATGCGTCTTTGCAGATTTTTTGGAGGGTTTAGGCAGAGACATGATGTACCTGCTAACCTCCGTGCAGGGCTGATGTCGGGCACTTATGTGCAGCTAAAATAGCAGACCACTCTGTGTGCAGGAGGAGGAGGGCCTGTGTTAGCGTGCAGAGCACATACCCAAATTTTGTGTCCTCAGCAGCGCTATGTCGACCGGGAGGAGGAGTGCAGCCGGCGTCCAGAAGCTCATTGTATCCAAGATGGCCGCCGAAATGGTGTGGAGCGCTTCTCGCAGTGTGTGATAAGCGCTAAACCGGTAGGTGGGGCCTTGCGAGTGATGTGCGCTGTGAGCGTAGCCGCGGCCTAGCTGGGGCCGAAGCCGGGGACTAAATTAGCGGTGCCCGGCTGCAAGATGCGGCCGAGCCCACGGTGCACTCGGGAGCCCCGCCACCCCTGCAAGACTCCCCACTGATGGTCCACTTCAGGCGAGGTATGAGGGGAGGTGCAGTAAACCTCAAATCGCCACCCTCTTGATAAGGAAGTGGAGAGGGACTGAGGAGCTCCATGCAGCACAGCTATTCTTCAGTGGTGGTGCAGAGGGAGGGCAGCCAGACACTGCATGTGAAAGGTGGCCTCTTTGTATCCTAAGGGTTCGCTCCCCTAGGATTTCACAGGGCTAGGTCTCGGCTGTAAATCCCACGTCGCAGGAGAGGGTATGGGGAGGTGAAACTCGCCGTGCTCGCCTGTTGATGTTTTGGGGGAGATCGGCCCCCTTAAAAGGGTCCGCCGCCCCACCATCCTCTTGCGCAAAAAAGGTAAAAAAAAAAAAAAGGAAAGTCTGAAAAAACAGACGCAGTGTGCCTCCTACGGACACTAAGCAAGAACTGGTATTATCCGGAGCCAGAGGGTGGTGTATACTGCAGAGGAGCAGCTAACCTTTTTTGTATTTACTTAGTGTCAGCCTCCTAGTGGCAGCAGCATACACCCACAGTCGTGTGCCCCCCAATGTGGCGATGGAGAAATAAATCTATATAATCTATGTCAAAGTATAAAACCATTTTCTCACAAAGTTAATTTGAATGCAGAGATTAACCCAGGGGTCCCCAACTCCAGGCCTCGAGGGCCGCCAACAGTGCAGGTTTTCAGGATTTCTTTAGTATTGCATCGGTGGTAATGTGATCATCTGCACAGGTGATGATTCCAACCCCTGTGCAATACTAAGGAAATCCTGAAAACCTGCACTGTTGGCGGCCCTCGAGGCCTGGAGTTGGGGACCATTTGATTAACCTGTTCATGACCGAGACATTTTTCTGCCAACATTGCCGTATAAGGGCTTGGTTTTTTGTTTTTGAAGGATGGGAAGATTGTGTAAGAAACCACTTTACAATATGAAATACAAAAAAAAAGCTCAACTTTTTTTTTTTAAATACAGGAAATTCGTGTAGCCATTTTGTAGTCCTGTGACTATTCTCTTTTGTCGATGGAGCAGAGTGGAAGCTTGTGTGACAAACTGACATTTTTGTTGAAACTGTCATGAAGTAATTAACAATAAAGCAACAATTGTGTTAAAGGAACAGCGATGAATGCCATAAAGTTAGATTCTGCTGTCAGATTGACAGCGACACCTAAACAGTCGAACAGCAGCAATCAGAGCTAGCTGCAATCGCTGCTTTTAGAGGCAGATGCTTGGTGTATAGCTCACCCAGCTCCATATATACTTACCCAAAACTTGTAGTATAAATTACGTTAGGTTGAAATCATGCCTTGTCTGCAGCAAATCACCTTGTTTAAAGGATGTGCTGCTGACATTGGCATATGAGCACACAAGCACACTAATTATGGTTGAGTAATTGAGTGCTCCATGTAAGGCCGAATTCAGACGTCTGTATATGGAATGCAATGTATACACTGACCTGGTCTTATGACTTCAACTAACAACCTCAAAGGCAAATAGAAGGCGTCTGAGTTCAGGTCGGAAGACCAGCATTTCTGAGTACTGTGGTCAGTCAGCAGACCTTTTCCAAAATCAAACAGTGGCATCGACCAGTTCACTTTGAGCAAAAGATTTGACTATGTAACCTTAAGGAATTGCATCAAGCTTTCTTTAAACTCGTCATTTCAGTCGCTCAAAAGTAATTGAACAAATTAACTTTACTAAAAATTGAATGTTCATTTTAAACACTTGTAGAGAATCATTTGCAGGCAATGACTAGTAATATTCAATGGCTTCCAGACTTCCTCCTTTGCGATGCTTTGCCAAGGCTTTACTACAGCCGACTACAGTTGTTGTTTGTGGGATTTTCTGCCTTAAATTTCACATTAAGCATGCGAAATGCATGCTCAATGGGCCTGAGATCTGGTCCTTAACTGGGCCATTGCAGAAGATTACATTCAGCCTTAAAAAAAAATAATCCTGGGCTGCTTTCGCAGTTTGTTTTGAGTTATTGTTTATCTGTTCTGTGAAGAACTGACCAAACTTGCTGCATTTAGGTGAAATCGCCCTGTACATTTCAGAATTCATCTGTCACATCAAACACTAGTAACCAGTGCCACTGGAAGCCAAGCATGCCATTGCCATCACACTGCCTCCACCATGCTTTACAGATGATGTGCTGTACTTTGGAACATGAGCCTACCAAGCCTTCTTCATACTTTATTCTTCCCATCATTCTGGAAAAGGTTGATCTTAGTTTCATCTGTCTAAAGAATGTTTTTCCGAACTAGGCTGGCTTCTTTCGATTTTTTTTTTGTCAAATTCTAATATGGATTTTCTATCAAGTCATGGTTTGCACCTTGTTACAAACCCTTTGTATTGGCTCTCATGAAGTCTTCTCTATGGTAAACTTACTGAAAAACCCACTTTCTGGACAGTTTTCTTCACTTGGGTGGATGTAGTGAAGTGGTTTTTTTTCACCTCAGAGTTTCAGCCAAGTGTCATCTTAGTGTGATCCGATTCTATCGCGTAAGAGAATCGCAGCACAGTTGTGGAGAAGATGAGAATTTAAAAAGGATATCCGTGCTTTAAAAAAAAAAATAAAAAATGTAACCAAGCAATAACCGGTAGTTGCAGTCACAGATTTCTACTAACTTTACGTTAGAGCAGCAGTTTCTTTTCCGGATGACAATCATAACTACTGGTGTCATGCTGATTGACAGCCGTCTCCCCTCTGCCTAATTGGCAGAAGCTAGCTGTCAATCCGTATGAAACCAGTACTCCTGCCCTTTTAAACAGGAAGAAACTGCTGCTGCTTTGACAGGGAGGAGCTGAATCTCCGGCAGGAGAAGTCAATGATCGGCTCGGTACAACAGGCAGATAGTTGCTACTGTTACCAACTCCCTACAAGTTAGTGCTTAGGCACATTTTTTTTCCTTAAAGCGCCGATACAACCTTTAATTTCTCCTTCTTCATTGTCTGTCGCCGTGTAAATCGGACTACATCAGAGTGCAGTCCGATGTTTTAAATGCACCCATAGACGTGAATGGGTGCACGTGATCCAAATTCTGAAGCCAAGTCGAAGAATGCTGCGATTTTTTTGTCATGCAGAATCAGCATCAGAAAATAAGTAGCAGATCTGCACTGCACCATAGTAAAACATTTGTCAGAGTGCTATCCGATAAATCGGATAGCACTTGGCTGTGTTATACGATCATATGAGCAAGCCCTATAACTGAGAGTCTGCACTTTAAACCCATATTAAAAAGGTTTTATCCACTACTCAATCTGAGTGTATTCCCCTGTCAAAAAAATAAATAAATAAAAATAAGTGCCCAGTCAGCACCGGCTTCTCTCGCACCACCTTCAACGATTGGGTAATTGACAGGAAGCGAGCAGCAGCCGCAGTTCTAACTTAACGGTTAAACAATTACCAGGAAGTTAGAACTGCCGCTGATGCTTACTTCCTGTCAATTACTCAGTCGTCCAAAAGGTGGGGAGACCGTACTCGATGATTGAGCGCAGGGCTCACGTGACGGAAACACTTCACGTGAGTCCCTGGAAAACCTCACGTGAGTCAATGGAACACAAGTGCAGAAATTGCTGGAACAGAGCAGGCTCAGGGGGTGAGTAATGAGGGAGTGTTTTCCACAGTGAAAATAAAACCAAATTCAGAAGGGGTTGAAATAGTTGTAGACAACCCCTTTATTTATACAAAACGCTCTTGAATGCTTTGGTAAAAAGGGAAAAATGCCAAAACTTAGGTCCAGAAACCTTTGTACAGTGACAACTGTAATTGGACCCTCATACTCAAATTATTTTAACTGGTTGAAAAAGTTTAGTAAAGAGAAATTTTCTGAACTGCAAATTTTCCATGATCTCATACCAAACAATTAAGTAATTAGAAAATGGTTAACACTTTTTAACTGTCAATACCAATAACCTACCTAATATTCCCAGGTTTAAACTTTCCAAACCTCTGTGCTACCTCCTCAACATGATAACGTTGCTGGTAATTCTGGTTGCCAGATTCCGCACATAATTCTCTAAAAGCTTTTCTTTTCATGTCAATATGCGCAGGATCTCGAGGCTAAAAATAATAATATAATAAATGAGAAACACCCATACAAAACAGAAGTGGAAAGTCGATTTATTTTTTCTTTTTTACTCATTGTAAAATCTCTAGTTCAGTAAATATGGGAACATAACACTATGTATAAGACATGACTCTAGGTACATAATATTGGCTTTGAGTGGCGAGTTATACTCTGCCTACAAGTAAAAAAAACACACCGGAATCAATATCTAAATCAGGTTAAGATAATTTCCAAGGTTACTAGAACGGACTCCTGAAAACAAAAAAGATAAAACTGGGTGAGACGCATTCCCCAATGTATTCAATGAGATTTTACTGGGAGTGCAAAAATTCAATTTTTGGTTATTAACAGTGGATAACAACAACAGCCCAAATGGGTGAGAAACAGAACAGATGACCACGTGGTTCACAAAGCGCATAGTGATCTTTAGCACATTAAACCTCAATCCTTCCTGTGGAATAAGCAGTAATCTAAAATGACACAGATTTATTTTTGACCTTGTAGGCTTCCATATTCACAGACCTCTTCCCACTTCAAAATGGTTGTTTTGGAGATCTATATGTCCTTGAGCTGTCCAGCATAAGAAGAATTGGAATGCTGCAAGGCTACAGTTTCTGAAACATATGCCTTAATGGCCAGACAATAAAAGATTGCTCCTGGTTATGAAAGGTGGAAGGGCAAAAAAAGCAGAGAACAATATCCTTGTTAAAATGGAAAGATACCACCACTTTTAAAAGAAAGAATGCACATTACATAAGACCATCCTATCCTGATTGAAAAGGAGAGAGCCTTATAGGAAACTGCAACAAGATTTGACACCTTGTGATCAATGATCACAAGAAATGCAGCATTCAGGAAAGGAATTTTGGGGAAGAATTGCAAAGAGGCTCAAATCGTCACTGTAGTAGCACATATAGGACAGGGTTGAGGTGCAAAGGTTTCATCATATGCTTGAAGCAATGGAACACCCAGTGGAAGAAAATATTAATGTGAGGAATGCTAAGAAAAAGAATGGAAAAGGCAGAAAACTGTCACTTAAGGAAGGAGAGACTTAGTCTAATCCTGACTCGTGAAACGAGAGAAGCCCATTTCAGACAGACAAATTTAAGAATGATTGTCCAGTGAAGAAAAGGTAAGTGCTACCATGAGTCCTGCACCATGCCAGCAGTAAGTATCCTGAGACCTTTCATGTGTGGGGTTTCTTTTCATTCAAGAATGTGGGCTAACTCTCAATTTTGCATGAGAACACACATTAATAAACAAATGGGATCTAAATAGTGAGCACTATGGGAGGCCTATTATACTGTATGGACCGAAATAAGGGGGTCCATTATACTGCATGGAGCACTACGGGAGGCCCATTATACTGTGTGGAGGGCTGTGTTGGGATTAAAGGGTACCGTCACACTATACGATTTACCAACGATCACGACCAGCGATACGACCTGGCCGTGATCGTTGGTAAGTCGTAGTGTGGTCGCTGGAGAGCTGTCACACAGACAGCTCTCCAGCGACCAACGATGCCGAGGTCCCAGGGTAACCAGGGTAAACATCGGGTTACTAAGCGCAGGACCGCGCTTAGTAACTCGATGTTTACCCTGGTTACCAGCGTAAAAAAAAAACCAAACAGTACATACTTACATTCCGCTGTCTGTCCCTTGCCGTCTGCTTCCCGCACTCACTGACTGCCGGCCGTAAAGCGAAAGCACAGCGGTGACGTCACCGCTGTGCTCTGCTTTCACTTTACGGCCGGCAGTCAGTGAGTGCGGGAAGCAGACGGCAAGGGACAGACACCGGAATGTAAGTATGTACTGTTTGTTTTTTTTTTTACATTTACGCTGGTAACCAGGGTAAACATCGGGTTACTAAGCGCGGTCCTGCGCTTAGTAACCCGATGTTTACCCTGGTTACAAGCGAACGCATCGCTAGATCGGTGTCACACACGCCGATCTAGCAATGACAGCGGGAGATCCAGCGACGAAAGAATGTTCCAAACGATCTGCTACGACGTACGATTCTCAGCAGGATCCCTGATCGCTGCTGCGTGTCAGACACAGCGATATCGTAACGATATCGCTGGAACGTCACGAATCGTACCGTCGTAGCGATCAAAATGGCACTGTGTGACGGTACCCTTACAGTTGGAGAATCCTACGGTGATAGGGGTCACAATTTGTCAGAGATTGAGGGAGGATGGTGTACAGTAGGGTAATCATACAATGCATGTGGAAGGTACTGTGGAGGAATTCACTGGGATTATCATACTGTGCATGCGAGCACTTTTGTTGACATCATAGTTTATCTGCATTATTCAATGTTTATCCATTATTATATCATTTAAAATTAGGCCACTGGGCCATATGCTTTTCAGTGCTTTTACCGAACACTACATCATAATATTTTATATTAAGATTCATTAAAATGTACCTTATTTGATAAGGAAAAACTACAATTGTAGAAATTTTTTTTTTTTTTTTAATATTAAGGTTGGCCCCTGACTTTGTCCAAACTTTTAATTTTGGCCTTTGTGTATTTGAGTGTGACATCCCGAATCTAGGAGATAAAGTATCTTACTGGACCGAAGAAGGTATTGTAATTCATAGTGAAAAGAGGTGATGGCCTAGCACAGAGTGCCTACCATAAACCTAGAGGAGGTGGCCGAAAGGTACAGGTAAGTCTAGAGGAATCTGTAGCAGCAAGGTGTCTACTAATGGTGTACAGAAGCAACAGAGACCACGGGAAGTGCTGCAGCACAGTCATAGAAGCCGGGAAGAGACAGGACAGAGGCATAGTCTCTATACCATATAAAGAACAACTGCTTGCTTTGGGTCAGGAATAGAGATGAGCAAATTTTATCGGGTCAAGGCTTATTCAGCAAGCTATAGCGCTTATCAAATAAGCTGCAGAGGGAACCCGGCTTCCTGGATTGCTGAGGCTCTCCAAGCATGTGTTGCAACTATCACGCAGCTGCGGAGCATAACAGCTGGAGCGATCCAGGAAACCGGGTTCCCTCTGCAGGTTATTCGGTAAGCCCTATAGCTTGCCAAGTAAGCCCTGACACGATCAAATTTGCTCATCTCTAGTCAGGAACAGGCAGGAGGTAACGGCTGACGGATGAATGGAGAGATCATGGAGACAAATAATACACGTGGATTGCTTCCCTGTCAGATATGAATCTACAGGTTGAAAAAGACATCTTTCTGTCAATCATATGCTGAATCCATTGAGGACACTGAATAGCCATGAGGAGATGAGTTCTCAAGAGTTTATTAATACAGAGGATTTAACCTTTCAAAAGATATCTACGGTGGCGCAGTGGTTAGCACAGCAGCCTTGCAGCGCTGTAGTCCTGGGTTCTAATCCCACTCAGGACAACATCTGCAAAGAGTTTGTATGTTCTCTCCGTGTTTGCGTGGGTTTCCTCCGGGTACTCCGGTTTCCTCCCACATTCCAAAGACATACTGATAGGGAATTTAGATTGTGAGCCCCATTGGGGACAGCAATGATAATGTGTGCAAACTGTAAAGCGCTGCGGAATATGTTAGCGCTATATAAAAAAAAAAATAAAGAAAAAAAAGATATCTAGAATCTGCAACTTTACAAAGAAATGGTCCAAATCACATTACTGCATCTTCAATCTTAATACCCCTTGGACATGTCAGATTAAAGCACCGAAAATTTAAAGGGCAGCCAACCACAAAATTCATTATCAGTTTAATGGCTGCCAGTCATCTCAAGATATTGATAATTTGATTTAAAATATTCAAGCTGCTAGTGTTTATTTAACAGAAGAGTTTTTAATGCTTTAGGCCGGCCTCACACTAGCGTGTTTTACGGATGTAAGAGAGGTGCTGATAATACGGATTGTATACGGTACAATGCTTCTCTATGCCCCAGCTCCTATCAGCCGTATTTCACTGATCCGTATTATACGGTCTTCTACAGCCGTAGAAAATCGCAGCATGCTGTGTTTGTCACCGTATTGCGCAAAAAATACGCCAATGAAAGTCTATGGGGGCCAGAAAAATACGGATTACACAAGGACCAGCAGTGTGACTTGCGAGAAATACGCAGCAGTGTTCTAGCGAAAAGTCGGCAATTCAGTGCGGTGTACAGTAAAATCACACTGACAGGTTAGAATAGCTATAATAAATGTCTACACATAGTATAGGGGTGTATATCAGTGAGACACATATATTAATAATTCATACAGCGCTAGATAGCTTAAAAGCCGTTAATTCAATTGCCGGCTTTTGCCATCTCCTTCCCAAACCCGACATATGAGACATGGTTTACATACAGTAAACCATCTCATATCCTTTTTTTTGCATATTGCACACTACTAACGTTAGTAGTGTGTATGTGCAAAATTTGGGTGCTCTAGCTATTAAATTTAAGGGTTAAATTGCGGAAAAAATTGGTGTGGGCTCCCGCGTTATTTTATCCGCCAGAGTGGTAAAGCCAGTGACTGAGGGCAGATATTAATAGCCTGGAGAGGGTCCATGGTTATTGGCCCCCCCTGGCTAAAAACATCTGCCCCCAGCCACCCCAGAAAAGGCACATCTGGAAGATGCGCCTATTCTGGCACTTGGCCTCTCTTCCCATTCCCATGTAGCGGTGGGATATGGGGTAATGAAGGGTTAATGCCACCTTGCTATTGTAAGGTGACATTAAGCCAGATTAATAATGGAGAGGCGTCAATTATGACACCTATCCAATATTAATCCAATAGTATGAAATGGTTAATAAAACACACAGACATTCTTACAAAGTCTTTTAATGAAATAAAAACACAGGTTGTTTTAGTATTTTATTATACTGGTAATCCACCTGAAGACCCTTGTCACCTGGAACTAATGTAAAAAAAAAAAAACAACCATATTCCATACCTTCCGATGATCAGTCTCGTCCCACGTTGTAAATCCATCTGAAGGGGTTAACTAATTTTACAAGCAGAAGCTCTGCTAATGCAGCTGTGCTCCTGCCTGTAAAACCCCTGGGAATGAATGGAATGTAGGTCAATGACCTGTATTTACCTTCAGTTGCGGTGATGCACCCTCTGCTGGATGTCCTCATATGAACTCGAGCCTGGGAAAATATTCAGAAAAGTTCCCACGCTCGAGTTCATTTTGGGGACTTTTCTGCGTATTACGGCTGTTAATTACGGACCGTATTTTTATACACTGAGTGTGAGGCCGGCCTTTCTTTCATCTCATGAATGTTGCCAAATTCCAATTCAATCTAATGGTTAATCTATTAACTCAGAAGCCAAATCGCCTGCGTAAACCCATGATCGCGACTGAGGAAATTAATTCTAAAGCAACTCCAGAGACATTCATAAAGGATATATTAATGGAAGTCAAGATCTCTCTTCAAAAAGTGTTAATCACCTGTGCAATACTAAGGAAATCCTGAAAACATGACCTGTTGGTGGCTCTTGAGGACCGGAGTTGGGGAACACTGCCCTAGAGAAACATCTTGCAAATTTAATTTACAGACCATGGGGCAGAGTATCCCACAGCTCCAAAATATCTTCTTCAGTAGCATATGTTCCAAATGCTGCTGATGAAAAGCTTGTAGTATGATCTTGGATCAAGCTGGCGGTCCACAGTAAAGCTTGCTACCGGCAGTCCAGTTAACAATTGCACACAGAGCATGTTTTGAAATGTATCCCACAGGAGCTGATTGCAAATTTCACACCCTAACAATGGCCCACAGTACCCCCACAGGCAGGGTTTGAGTACACAGCAGCTTTTGGCAAACTATTCCCAAAGATATGGGTTCCAGAATACACAGAGCATTTTTGGCACAGTACTATGACAGACCAGGTTGCCTAAGAGTAGAATTTTTTTTACATCACTCCCACCGACTCAGTTGAAAATTCTAAACCATTTTGGCTACGCTGGGTAGGATCACAGAGACAGATGCAGAGTACAGTTTTTTGTAAAACTGCACATACGCAAAACTCAATATGGTCCCTCTTTACAGTGGCGTTCTATTCCTACACTAAGCAGAGTAGAAATAAAGAAGAGTCTTGAACCAGGAGGAACAAGTCCAAGTGGTGTAGGTGGTGGATATGGTGGCATAGATTGAAGAGGCAGAGGAGGGAGGTAGACAACACAGTTTGTATTTTTATTTGTACAGGAGGCCCCCAAATGAAACAAATGGCAAATAGAGACTGGCTAGGTGCGGCTGTTATAGTTGTCTAGTCATCCAAAAGGTATGGAAACGTCATGTGGGACCCACGCATAGTTAATTTTAAGTAATGTTAGGTTACCCATGTTGGATGTGGACAGGCGGATACACCCATCTATGAGGCCTCCCCTGACGAGCTTGCCACACATTCCAACAGTACACTTGCTGCAGTGCAAGGCAAGTCAACACCTCCAAAACAAAGGGCAAGCTCATTCCATGTCTCCAATTTGGAGACTCAGAAGTTAAATGGGGCAGACTTATCTGTTAGTATCTAGAGACGTGTGGACAGGTAGTCTTCCACCATGCTGTTGTAACACTGCCTCCTGCTAATACGGATGTTGTGGCGTGCGCAAAGTTTTTCCACATTTCAGCCATGCTAACCCTGCCTTCCGAGGTGCTGGTGGTGCCCCAGCTGCATTGACGACTTGCTCCTCCACCATGTTTGTTCCACTGAGCCACTGCTGTCAGGTAGGATAGTCATTAGTAGTTTTTCTACCGCGTGTGCTTGTATTCCTGTATTTTGCGATCACTATTTAGTGACGAAAGTAATTATGGTACGTTGTCCTTGTAGTGGGGATCCATCAGGGTGGCCACCCAGTAATCTGTGCTGGTAATACTATGGGCAACTCTGCTGACATTCTGCAGGAACTGTCATGTGTGCCAGGCTGCCCAGAGACAAGGACAAGCTGTCCTCAGTGGGAGGTATCGTCTGGGTACTCCGTATCCCCACCAGCCACACTCTAGTGATGGATGTGAAATGTTCAGAGTGCCAACATGCTGTGAAAAACAGTTGTTCCTTCTCCCCCACCACAACATCATAATAAACTGACTCCTGCCTGTACAGTTGGGTACCTAGCCAATGTTGGAACAGTAACCCACCTTTTGCAGCCATGTGTGGACAACAAGCCTGATAATGGTGTGAATTGGCTCTGATCCTCCTCTTCCTGTGTCACCACCTCATCCATCATGGATGAGAAATATATCCTGGTGCAGCCTATGCAAATGGCCGGTTCTGCGGCATCCACCGCATACAGGATATATTTCTCTACCTCTGGAATTAGCGCTGTACCCAGGACTCTATCGAGGCAGCGCGTATAGCCATTAATATTCATCTTCTATCCCAGTATTTGTTACTGACGAAGGTCCTCTGTGTGACCGAAACGTTTTTTTGCTTGGGATACAATAAACCACCTGTTTTCTTCACACCATAACAAAGTTGAGTGCTGGGTTTCTTACTTGCTTGGTATAAGTGGTATAGTAACACTGATGATGCAGTCATCAGCGCTGGCTATATTGGTGGTAATATTTGAAGCAGCGCAACACTGCACACACTTCCCACATGGAGGCCCAGCTATTGGTGAAGTGGTGTTGTTCTGCAGAGCAACTTAGCTGTGCTTGCTGCAGCTTAAACTCCACTGTTGCTTGCAGTCTCTCCAGCATTTGCAAGGCGGAGTCTCACCTTGCTGGAATTTTGCATATCAGCCAGGGAGCAGGAAGGCTGAAGTGTCACTGCAGCGCAGACAGGTGAGCAGAAGCAGGCCGAATGTGCGAACACACTGCCTGCATTTTCAGCAGCAGCTCTGACATGTGTGGGTAGGTTTTTTTAGGAATCTCTGCCACAAAGTTTAGTACATGTGCTAGGCAACGGATGTGTGTCAAACTGGCTAGGCCCAGGGCTGCTATGAGATTTTTACCTGTTATCGCACACCACCAGGTCGGGCAAGAAGGTCACCAGCAGCAACCACTCGTCTATTTGCTATTTGATCCCAGTCCACAACTGCTGCACGTTGCGAAATTAGTCCCCCAGAGGAGTTTATGTACAGCTTGCTGTGTGGGGGGGATTTATTCAGTGTGCGGGGGGGGATTTATTCAGTGTGCGTGGGGGGATTTATTCAGTGCGTGGGGGGATTTATTCAGTGCGTGGGGGGGGGGATTTATTCAGTGTGTACGTGGGGGGGGGGCTGGAATTTATTTAGCATGTGTGGGGCAGGGTGCATTTATTCTGTGGAAGGGGATGGACTTATTCTATCGGAAGGGCAGTGGATATATTCTGTGGGGGTGAGTGGGGAGATGGGGGTGGACACAGTAGCGAGGGGAAAAATGTGTGCTGACAGTACTGGGAGCAACGGTGATGGGATGTGTGAGGACAGTATGGGGAGTCGGGGGAATGTGTGAGGAGGAAATATGGAGAGAGCAAAGGGGTATGTTAGCAGGGGGGGGATGTACAGGAGGAGGCTATTAGAAATGTGTGCAGACAGTATGGGGGGATGAAAGTGTGAGTGGACACATAATAGATACTGAGTAGTGTGAGGGTAACAGCCAGGAGGAGACAGTATGCCAAGTAGGAGGAGTGTAATGAAGGGGCACAGTAGAGAGACTGGGCTCTCTATGAGGGACACCGTATGAGAAGGCAGTGTGAAGTATGGAAAAGAGAGAGAGGGTAGTGTGGATGGCATGTACCATAAGAGGGACAGTGAGGGTCATATGTGCTGGGAATAAAGTGAGGGGCAATTATTTACTCAGGGGCTCAGCCTAGGGCAGATATTGTTATTCCGGAGCATTATAATAACACTGCTATCTTTAAGGGTGTTGTGTCGGGATGTGCTGCAGAAGACAGGAGAAGATGGAAGTCTGCAGAAACGAGCTCTGCCGGTGGATGAGAAGAGTCATCATGGCATCTGGACAAGGTGAAGATGAAAAGAAAGAGGCGACTCCACAAACAACGTCATTTATCAGGTACCTGGATGTAAATGTGTTTTTTTTGTGATACTAATTCTCATTTTTATTTGTTAGGAACATTAAAGGGGATGTCCAAGGTTGTGATGAGTCTGCAGTCATACTATGTGACTGCAGACTTCTGAATTCTCACAGTGCATACTGCTATCATAATTCTCTGATGTTGGTGATTTACATACATGCGGTCACGTGCTGACTAGACATGTGTGGCCTCATTCAATGAAAATGAATTGACTGAGGCCGGACACGTCTAGTTAGAATGTGGCCAGAAGTATCCAAATCACATACTTGTGCTGTCATGACCGTCCACTCTGGCCACCGGCAAGGGAGAATCCAGAAAGTGTGCAGTGCTTGCGCTGTGAGAATTCAGAAGCCTGCAGTCACATAGAATGACTGCAGACTTTCATCTCAAACCTGGACGCACCATTTTGTGCCATTTTGGTTGGTGGTGTGCCTCGGGATTTTTTAAGTATAAAAAGTGTGCCGCGGCTCAAAAAAGGTTGAAAATCACTGCTCTAAATGGAGGGAGGCAGATGGCCCTGTTGATCGTGAGGAAGAGGCTGAGCCTGCAGCAGAAAGGGCAGGAGAAGACTCAGATTAGTCATGGTTTTTATGGAGTATACTCGACTGCGCCTTGTGCTTGAAATGCAGGTGCCTCATCATACAGATGGTGCTCAGGTTCAGAACATGTATGCCTCACTTCAGTGTCTGATGGCACTGAGTGCAAACCACCTGTCACTTGTCAGCATTACATTCCCTGAAGAAATGCCGTTACAGGATGCTCTTTTGAGCAGTCTTTGGTGTGCTTAAAGCAGCAGCAACTGGATCAGGAAAATTGATTATAATTCTATCATTTTGAACCACTTGGATTACAATACGCGGTAAACTGGATTACAATATGGGTCAATTCCGGTCACCATCTTGGATCTCAACTGGATTATAACAATGATTTTACAGCCTGTACTATTACCATTGGCAACCAGATTACAAACATACCATAATTCATTTTTTCACCCCTTATCCTTCAACCTGAAAACAATCCAAGATTTTCATCAGGTCTGCAAACTTATATCCAAACTACATACAGACACCCCCCCACTCTAGGTCGATGGGGTACACCTCCATCACGACAAGTGTCCATATACAACATCAAGTTACTTCTAGTGTACCATATGTGTCTTACTTGTTTTTCTGTCTATCAGCACTTAACTCATTCAGGACTAAGCTAGAATTTTAATAAGTAACTTACATGTTAATTTTAAAAGCCGTTATTTGTACACGTGTCCTCTTTGCCTATTTTCATGGGGCTCACTTTTTTCTTTTTTTGTGTCCGTTCCTCCACCCCTATTAAAATCTTGCTAACGTTCCAACCTCCTTCACTTCCGTCCTGACCCTTTTTGGCTAATATTGCTTATGTTTGTGACTACCTTTAAAATGTTATTAAAATACCAATAAAAATATTTGAGCAATAATGACTTTTCCCACCCAAAAGGAAGAAACAAAAACTTACTTTTGGACAATCCTTCAGTTGATGTTCCTCTGAACCACAATTGAAGCAGCATGGTTTGGGCCTGTAATAAAATAAAACAGTTTTGAGTAGCAAAATAATATTGCTTTGTCCCATTCCCTAATATAATTTTTTTTGTAAAACTATGGCTTTTCCAAAGTGCAGAATCTTATATGCTCTACATTACTAAACAGTTTATATCTCTTTATTCTAGAAATGTGGAAACATATTGAGATCTACAGACAGTGCTTAAGAAATTTATGTTTTTGCTTTTTTCTTAAAGTTAAAAAATAATTATCAGCAACTAGGAAATGTAACAAAATATATACAAACCTTTTTGTTTTTACTTGTACTTGTACTTCTTGGCCGTCTAGAGACAAAATCTGCCCAAAGACTTGCGGATATCTTTATTAAAATATTAAGGATTTAAATCATTGGTGGTAAAAAATAAAAAAGGAGTCCTCTGACTGACAGCCATTCTGCAACTAGAACAGACAACTCTTGTCCTGAAGAATCTCAAAGATTTAAAAGGAACTTGTCACCAGGCTTAGCCGATAAGAGTAAGCACAGGCCTTAACCCCTTCCCGACCTCCGCCATACTATTACTGCGGAGGTCGGGTCCCCTGCTTTGAGCGCTGAGCCCACCTCAAAGCCGGGACATGTCAGCTGTTTGACATGTGCCTGCAATAGCGGAGGGTGAAATCGCGATTTCACTCGCTACTATTAACCAGTTAAATGCCGCTGTCAAACGCTGACTGCGGCATTTAACCGGCGCTTCCAGGCCCCGCGCGGCCAGAAAAGATCGCATTGCCAACCTCCGTCACATGATCGAGGGTCGGCAATGCGTCAGGATGGTAACCATAAAGGTCCCTAAGACCTCTATGGTTAATGATGCCGGCTTGCTGTGAGCGCCACCCTGTGGTCGGCGCTCATAGCAAGCCTGCAATTCAGCTACATAGAAGCGATCTGATGATAGCTGCTATGTAGCTGAGCCTATCTAGTGGTGCCAGCTTCCAGCCTCCCATGGAGGTTATTGAAGCATGGCACAAGTAAAAAAAAGGTTGAAAATAATTATATATATATATATATATATATATATATATATATATATATATATATATATATATATATATATATATATATATATATATATATATATATATATACATACATACATACATACATATATATTTAAATCACCCCCCTTTCGCCCCATTCAAAATAGAACCATAAAGAAAAAAAATATTCCAACCTACACATATTTGGTATTGCTGCGTTCAGAATCACCCGATCAATAAAAAAAAAAAAAAACTGCTGCGGATCCGCAGCTGCGGAAACGCTGCAGATCCGCAGCAAAACCCGCATCGTGTGCACATACCCTATGAACTCGTAATGACCTGGAGAATCATAATGTCAGGTCAGTTTTAGCATTTAGTGAACCTAGCAAAAAAGCCAAACAAAAAACAAAGTGTGGGATTGCACTTTTTTGCAATTTCTCCACACTTGGAATTTTTTTCCCGTTTTCTAGTACACGACATGCTAAAACCAATGATGTGGTTGAAAAATGCAACTTGTCCTGCAAAAAACAAGCCCTCACATGGCCATATTGACAGAAAAATAAAAAAGTTATGGCTCTGGGAAGGAGGGGAGCGAAAAACGAGAACGCAAAAACGAAAAAGGGCAAGCTTGTGAAGGGGTTAATTTAGTTTTTGATTGTGAGGTGCTTGTTGGGTTTGGCAGTTGTCTACCTCCTAGATCAAAAGGTTATCCAGCAGGAAGATTATCTTGCTGAGAAAATCTTCTTAACAATTTGCTCATTTAAAGTGGAGCAGAACAATATTGTATCATACAATTATTAGGTTATGTAGAAGGACGTAGATCTGGGGATTTATTATGATGGAATATAGGCTGAACTGGATGGACAAATGTCTTTTTTCGGCCTTACTAACTATGTTACTATGTTACTATGTAAAGTGAACCTGTCACCAGATTTTGCAGATAAGAGATACGGACATCACCTTTCAGGGCTGATATACGGCATTCTATAATACTGTATATCTGCCCCCAACCCAACCTGAGAAGAAAAACAACTTATTATACTCACCAGCAGGGCGGTTTGGTCCGATGGGCATCGCTGTCTTGGTCCGACGCCTCGATTCTTCTTGCGATGCTACCCTCCTGCTTGCTTCGGGTGGATGATGAGTCTCCCCTGCACCGTGCTCCTGCGCAGGCGTACTTCTCTGCCCTGCAGTACGCAGGTACTGGGAAAGGTCAAAGAGCCCCGGCGCATGCGCATTGCAGTAATTTGAGCTGACCGTGACAGGGCGGAGAAGTACGTCTGCACAGGAGTGCAGTGCTGAGGAAACTCTGTGGATGAGGAAGGAACCTGTCACCAGTTTTGTGAAATAGCAGAATAGTTTCCGGACTCCATATAAAAAGCCCCTAAATGCCAGAAAAGCAGAATCCCCCCTCAAGTGACCTCAGTTTGGAAATAACACCCCATTGCGAATTTATCTACAGCTGTAGTGATGATTTTGACTCCATGGGTGTTTTCCAGGTACAAGCAGTAGTGGATGTTGCTGACTGAAAATTGCAAACTGCCATTGTAGTGACTAGTATGTTGCAGTCACCAGTACGTTATGTCCAGCCTGTGCTTCTGGAGACACGCACCCGTAAATTAGGCGGGCTCTCAACACTACAGAAATGCCAAACATGTGGGCGCTATATGTGGTTTGGACCCACTGGGGCTCAAAAGGGAGAGGGGGCATTTGGATTTGGCAGCGCAGAATTTCTTTTAGGGGGTGATGAGCCATAACGAGTTTCCAGAGCCTTTGTACTAGCAGTAACGTGGAAGCCCCTATATTTCTGTTAATTGGGAACATTTTACATAATGTTTGGGATCACATTTATCCGACGCTCTACACTGAGAAATTACTTTGGGGTTTCCATCTAAATATCTGAGTGACGGTGATTCAGATGAAGTCCATGAGGGATCCATTCACTATAATGAGGCAGCAGAGTTATGCTGGACTCCGTCTGGCTGCAGTGTCCTTTTCAGGGGTGAACAAAACTGGCAGACTGCTCTTTTATGTATGACTAAAAAGACTGACACCGCCGGATCACAGGTCCACAGTGCCTCCATCTGTCTCCTAGGGAATCTTCCACCTGAATCACGTATTTCAGAGATTTATAAGGAAACCCCAGTGTAAACACTCAGCACAGAGCGCAGGAAAAACTTGCGCCGAGCCTTACTGTAATCTTTGGGAGACAGAATGGAAAAAACAAAAAAAAAAAAAAAAAAAAAACAGCAGGTGAAGAATTGATTTTGTTTATTTTTTACGTCGTTTCTTGTGCGTTATAGGTGATAAGGTGACTTTATTCTTCAGGTCGGTGCGATTACAGTGTTGCCAGATTTAAATCGGGTTTTTATGTTTGGCAGTTGTCACACAAAAATGCTTTTATTGGAAAAAAAAAAAAAGTGTTTGCATCAACATATTTTGAGAGCTATAATTTTTTTCCATATTTCGGCCAACAGTCATGTGAGGGCTTGTTTTCTGCAGGTCGAGCCAACATTTTTATTGGTACCATTTTTGGGCACATGATATTTTTTGATCGCTTTCTATTCTGATTTTTGTGAGACAATGATCAAACACCAGGAATTCAGGAATTGTTTTTTTGTTTTTTTTTTTATTGCGATTCCGCATGTTGTAAAATCATTTATATTGTTTAGCCGCTTTTTTACAATAAAAATTGTTTTCTAGAAAAAAATTATTGTTTTTGCATCGCTTTATCCGGAGAATTACTTTTTTTATTTTTCCACTGTTGGAGCTGTATGACAGCTTATTTTTTTGCAGGAAAAGATTATGTTTTCATCGCTACCTTTTGAAAACCATGTTGAAAAAAGCAAAGGCTTTTGCTCCGTAATTTTTATCTTTTTTTTTTTTTTTTTTTTTTACGGAGTGCACTGAAGGAGTTAAAAAGTGTGCCAGTTAAATAGATCGGCTTGCTCCAAACGCGGCGATAACAAATGTGTACTTTTTTGCTTTTACAAAAATATATGTATTTATTGGTTTAATATTTATTCTTTTATTTTGTGATTTTTTTTAATAGTTTTAAAACATTTTTTCACTTTTTTTGCCATACCTGTATGGGACTTCAATTTTTATTTCTCCGATCACAGGTCTCATACAATGCAGGCTGAGTCTAACAAGCCACTGCAGCAGGCAGACCTGGAAGTCATCACGTGACCTCCGGCTGCCAAGACAACGCAGGGTCCCCCGTGATGCAATCAGATCTCATCACGGAGGGGGGCGTCAGAGAGGCGAGTACAGCAATGGTCTCCCTCGGCTATGCCGCGATCGAGGCATCTAGAAGACAGCAAAGTGTTTTCATTGGGGTCTGATCTAATCAGGTCCCGATGAAGTCACCTGTCAGAGCCATTACTATGCTGGGGTCCTCACTGGGGGTCCTGAGTGCTGCCAGACCAGCGACCACTTATAAATATCGGCATTGCAGAGAGCCCAGCAAGCGCCGACATTTATCTACCGTGGGCGGTCGGGAAGCGGTTTAAGGGAAGTGTGGTTTATTTAATTTTTTGTTTGCAAAATTGCATGAAGGTGCCTGCATGTCTAAAAGTGCTGAGTGGCATTTTTATAATGCATCAGGTTACTTTCAGAAAATAAATCTTTGAGGGTTTATTATCAATTTATTTTGTAATTTTGATTTTAAATTTGTACAGGTCAATAAATGAAAAAAAAAAAAAATCTTGTGGCTACCAGAGCCACAAAACAGGGATTTTTATGTACTCGCCGTAAAATCCTTTTCTCTGAGCCACATTGGGACACAGGACGGTGGGTGTATGCTGCTGCCACTAGGAGGCTGACACTAAGTGAATACGAAAAAAAAGGTTAGCTCCTCCTCTGCAGTATACACCACCCTCTGGCTCTAGACAGAACCAGTTCAGTGACCAAGCAGTAGGATAATATAATCACTAACAATAGGTACAACATGTCAAACCAGAGAACAATAAGAATAGCCGTCAGGCCAACAGGGTGGGTGCTGTGTCCCCCAATGAGTGGCTCGGAGAAAAAGATTTTACGGTGAGTACATAAAAATCCCTGTTTCTCCTTCGCCACATTGGGGGACACAGGACCGTGGGATGTCCTAAAGAAGTCGCTGGGTGGGGAAATAGCATAACGGAGTAAACCCCAGGTACCCGCTGCCTGCAGAATTTGTCTGCCCAGACCCGCATCTGCTTTGAGTAAGTGTGCAGGATAGACCAGGTCGTTGCCTTGCAAACTTGTTCTGCTGATGCTTGATTGCCCACTAAGCACCTACCGACCGAGTGGAGTGTGCCTTGATCCACGCTGGAGTAGGTTTTCCTCTGACACGGTGAATAGCAAAGCAAATCCACTTGGCTATTGTTGACTTTGAAGTGGCCAATCCCATCTGGTAGCCCTCTGGGAGGATGAACAGCGCATCTGTCTGCTGAAAAGAGGCTGTTCTCGAAACATACCTTCTGAGAGCTCTCACGAGATCCAAAGTGTGAAGAGCTTTCTCCACACGGTGCACCGGAGCCGGGCAGAAAGAGGGTAGGACGATGTCCTCGTTAAGATGAAAAAGTGTAGTTACTCACCGATAACGGTGTTTCTCTGAGCCCATGACGGCACCACGGAGAGCGGGTATCCGCCCACCAAGGACAGGAAACCTACAGATAAAAAGGCGGTACCTCTCTCCCGCATCAGTTTACAGAGCATGGGAATATCAGGTTAATAATTAAAGTATTTCAACACTACTAAGCCTTAGCAGAGATACTGTGTGTTTATTACTTAGTTACTTAACTAAACACTGTAATAGTGTGCACACCCACACGTGAAGGGAGGGAATGTACGGGTGCCGTCATGGGCTCAGAGAAACACCGTTATCGGTGAGTAACTACACTTCTCTGTCCCCCATGACGGCACCACGGAGAGAATTGCAGAGACTGTACATTAGGGAGGGACTACCGCTCCCAGAACCCTTTTACAAAAGGTAAGGTCTGAAGAAGAAGTTAAGTCCAACCGATAGTGCTTAAAGAAAGTTGAGGGTGAAGACCAAGTAGCCGCTCTACATATATGGTCAATTGAAGCACCGGCTCTTTCTGCCTAGGAGGCCGCCATTGCTCTCATCGAGTGAGCTTTAACCTCCCCTGGAGCGGACATCCCCCTTGAGGTATATGAGAGGTTGATGGCATCTTTGATCCATCTTGCCAATGTACCCTTGAGGCCTTTTTGCCTTTCCGATGGCCGTGAAAACACACAAAAAGATCTATCCTCCCTTAACTCCCTAGTAGCTTCCAGATAATGAATGAGACACCTTCTAACATCTAATGTGTGTAAGGTCTTTTCCCCCTCATTTTTAGGGTTTGGGCAGAAGGAGGGAAGGGAAATATCTTGAGATCTATGAAACCGGGAAGATACTTTTGATAGATAAGCCGGGTCTGTTTTTAAGACCACCCTGTCATCTAAGATTTGCGTAAAGGGTGGGCCAGCTGACAAGGCTAGTATGTCGCTAACCCTTCAGGCTGAGGTCAGAGCTACCAAGAGGAAGGTTTTGAAGGACAGGATCTTTAAGGGAGCCTCCTCTAAGGGTTCAAAGAGGGGTTTAGTTAATGCTGTGAGAACTATATTTAAGTCCCACTGTGGGGCCCTCCATAAGGGTAGAGGTCTAGATCTTTCCGCCACCTTAATAAACCTGGAAACCCAGTGATTCCTTGCTAGGTTGTAGTTGAACAGTGCTCCTAGTACTGCGATATGAACTTTAAGGGTGTTTGTAGCTAGACCTTTTTCTAACCCATTCTGTAGGAATTCTAATACGGCTTTAAGCGTGATTCCTTCAGACACTTTAGAGCCTGAAAAGGAAAGGAACTTCTTCCAGATTTTACCATATTGTTTGGTGGTTGTTAATTTCCTACTTTATAGGAGGGTTGATACTAAACCTTGTGAAAACCCTTTCTCTATTAGCAACCCCCTTTCAAATTCCAAGCGGTCATATGTAGCCTTGCCACTTGCGGATGTGCTACTGGTCCCTGGAATAAGAGATTGGGCAGATCTGGGAGTACCCAAGGATCGGATATGGACATCCTCCTCACCCAAGAAAACCAAATTCTTTTCATCCAAAAGGGGGCTATTAATATTACTCGGGCTCTATCTTCCCTTATCTTCCTCAGAACTGCCAGTATTAATGCGATTGGGGGAAACGCATATGCTACCTTGTAATTCCAAGGAATTAGAAAAGCGTCCAACGCCACAGGGTTCCCTGCTGGGTTTATGGAACAAAAAGGTAGCCACTTTCCGATTCAGATAGTTCGCAAAAAGATCTAACAGGAGTCCCCCATTTCTCAGTGATCTGGTTGAATATGGATTGGTTCAACCCCCATTCTCCTGGTCTCAGACGAGACTGACTTAGGCAGTCTGCTCTGAAATTGTCCACCCCTTTATGTGAAGGGCCAACAAGGATGCTAGATTGTTCTCGGCTATCTGTAAGATTGTTTGTGTTACTTCCACTAATGGTTGAGAGTGGGTACCTCCCTGGTGATTCAGGTAAGCCAATACAACTCTGTCTGAAAATATTCTTACATGATGAGAGCAAAGGGGGTTCAGGAATTCTATAAGCACGAATTTCACTGCTAGTAGCTCTTTCATATTGGAAGATACTGGTTTTAAGTCGTCTGACCAGGTCCCCTGAGCCACTAAATCATTTAGGTGAGCCCCCCAACCCTTGGGACTTGAGTCCGTGGTTACCACTTGATATTGGGACTACCCATGGAATACCCAGGCCCAGATTGCTCTCCTTTGTCCACCATTCTAGTGAGAGGGTTGTGTTTGACGAGAAACTGAACTTTCTAAATTTCCTCTTAGATAAATTTCCTCTGACAAGATCTGCCACTGAAGTTCCCTCGTATGCAACTGGGCCCATAGGACCGCGGGGATGCAGGCTGTCATAGATCCCAGGAGGGACATTGCTTCTCGTAGAGATATAGAGGGGAGTTCTCTTGCCCGGGACACTAACCCCACCATCTTTTGTATTTTCCCTAGGGGTAGGCGGCACTCATGAGAAATGGAATCTAGCGTTAATGCCCAGGTAATCCTGAATTTGACTTGGTGTTAACTTGGACTTTTCTAAATTTAGAAGCCAACCCAAGTTTTTTAAAGAGTCCATGAGCATCTCGAGCTGGTTTTTGCAATATTGGGGAGAGTTGCCGATCACCAGGAAATCGTCTAAGTATGGGACGATTAGGGTGTTTTGTTCTCTCAGATGTGCCATGACTTCTGCTATCAGTTTGGTGAACACCCGGGGGGCTATTGCGAGACTGAAGAGGAGAGTTGCATACTGGAAATGTTTTACGACCCCCTCAATCTCGATCGCCACCCTGAGGAATTTGTGGAAGTCTCTGAATGGGGACGTGGTAGTGTCAAGGTAAAAATATATGTCTTTATACTCTTTTGTACTTTATGTATTCTTATGCTGTGAAACAATAAGTTTTTCCCCTTTGCTTGCTAATGTATGTAAGATGGCTGCCAGTATTCACCTTTGCCCTACTTTTTGTTCTTGCCAAAAAGCTACTTTCGTTTCTGAAGCTAAAGTATCGTTTCTGGAGAAATGGAAACTCAAAGTGACGTGGATGAAGGAGGATCCATCATATGACGTCAGACCAACCAGAAGGACTGAATACTAGATACATTGCTTAAACCCCGCCTAACCCCGCCCTCTGCACACCTTCCCCCAATAGATCATATAATGTTGTGTATTAGAAAATAAAGTTAGTCGTTGCTGTGACGTTACACACGAGTATGCAATGAGTTTGAACCAGCATTGTGTCTGACTCATTCTTATCCGGTACCAACATGCTTTTAATCTGATTTGGAATGACTGGTGGATGATGGGTATTGTCGTGACGACCCCGACAATTTGGCGCAACCAACGTGGGGCGTGGCCCGCGATCCGAGACCCCCTGGACCCATGCCTGGACGTCCGTGGACGACACCCGTAGTGGCTGACCTCGAGGACTGATCACCCTCCAAACACTGTAAGTGGAGATCACATACTATGTATGTGTCACACTTGCTAGTGTTTCAGCCGTTATTGGTTAGTCTGTGGTCTCCTTGGGTCTGCGGAGTGACCGGTTGAGTGGTGAGACCGAGCGCGATCCCGTGCCACGCTTCGAACCAGCAACTGAGAGACGTCGCACTCTGCGCGTCCTCGTGTACACCACGCCTCCTCCACCGGTCATTGTACTCCATTCAACCACCCTACCCGTGACTGTTGCCTAGTAGTGATAGAGTGAAAGATTGAGGAAGTTTGTGGATTGGGGGCGGCTTTGAGAAGGGATAGCAGACGCAGCCTCTGTGATATTGTACCAACTAGGTAATTAAGACATCCCGAGAGGGGACCACCTGTTTTTCTGTGGAGGGCTCTCACTAGGAGACCGCCTCCCGACTGGTTAGAATATCGTGACAGGGTAGACTGTTAATCACTGGTGTTCAGAGGTTAGGGACAACATGTCGAACGAGAGGCTCCGTGTTTTTTCGATGGGAAACCAGTGTTGTTACCGCTGTCAGCGATCCTGAGCTGCAGCAGGGCGTAGTATTCTGTGAGTCATGTTGCGTCTCTTGAAGCAGAAGTCCGTGCCCCACGAGTTAAGTGAGGATGCTGTGGAAGTCAAGACAATAGTAGAGTCACGGGAGGGCAAGAAGGCAGTCAAGAATGTTGAACGAGAAAGGATTGTTAGAACAAGTGCAAGCTCATCTGCGAGTTGCGCGAGGTTTAAAGAACGAGGAATGGAAAGAGGTTGATGGAGAGGAGAGGAAAGATGAAAGGATGCAGAGCCCGTGTTTGGTTATAAAATATCTCAATCATTGGTTTTTCTGAGGTGTTCTGGCATATGAATTGTGTGAAGGTTTTGTAGAAATTAATTGAGTCTGAGAATTGCTGTATTCCGTTACTGTGGTTTTCCAAAACACCCCATGGGAGGGGGGAGTCAAATAGCTGCGTTATTGTTTTCTTTTGTGTTGAGGAATGCTGTAAATTCTTATTTCTGTGTTTAAAGCTGATGGGAGGGGTGAACCCCTGCGCAAATTGTTTTTTTGACTTCTCCTCTTTGTGCTGCGGGCCAGAGAAAGGGGGGCCGGCTGCGCTGAAGAATATGGAGTTGTGTATATTCTGTCCTTGATTCAGTACGCGCTGAGTCCAGAAGAACTTAACCCATTCTGTATCTGCAGCTGCCGCGATCTTTATTCGCTCTCTAGTCCCCCTCCCCCCCGCCGCAGCTTCAAGGACACGGCACGCAGCTCGGTTCCTTATCAGTGGCCCAAGAAACAGGTTCCAGCTCCAGCCCCCTCCCTTACACAAATCCAGTCTTACGCTCCAATATCCATTTTTAACCCTGTGTCTGGAAATCTCTCTCGCCATGTTAATTCTCAGACCAAGACAAGACAGATGGATTTGTAAATATTGCAGTCAGACAAACCCAGACTGGAGAAATAATTGTATAATCTGTGCTGCAACCCAATCTAAGTGAATTACACTGATTCCTGTCCAGATAAGATCACATGTAGTGACATAAGAAGCCGACACAGGATTGTGGGTAGTGGGGACATTAACTTTGGGAGTAAGCTGACAGTAATCCTTTTGGGAAGGAGCTGTAGACCAGCATGTCATGTCACCCCCAACCGGTCATCTAGTCACCCCCACCAGAGAACCAACCACATCAGATAGTGTAAGACAGATACAGGAGTATTATCCCTGGAAGCCCTCTGACTAGCTAGCTACGCTAAA
The DNA here is from genome assembly GCF_032444005.1 of Ranitomeya imitator. Taxonomy (NCBI): domain Eukaryota; kingdom Metazoa; phylum Chordata; class Amphibia; order Anura; family Dendrobatidae; genus Ranitomeya; species Ranitomeya imitator. The sequence goes on from NC_091282.1 coordinate 252,546,354, forward strand.
ATAATTGGCTGACCCTGAGAACAAACCTTTCCCATTTTACAGATAAAGATAATATGATGGACGTATAAGTGCACCTGAGCAGACCTAGAGTTTTGGTGAGCCAAGATGATGGTCAGATGGTCCTTACGTTATATAACCCCTATGTAGATTAATATAATGAGATGTATATCTTACATGCCCTTTCCACGGTTATGCTGGCCCTGATAGGCCCAGATCCACCCCCAATAATGCCTGTAAAAAAAAATAAATAAAAATAAAATAGGGGGGATAGTGTTAACCCTGTCAGTTAGAATATCCCTATGTCATGTTGCTTCAGTATGTGGGTAATTTTTTTGTTGTGTGCACAGACAGAGCAGGAAGCCATTGTTGCCACTGTTAGTTTTCGCAAGTATCTGGCAGATCTGAACTGTCGGGTTTCTGCCTTGAAACTTCGGTTCTGCCTTGGTCAAGTGATATTTTTGGGTCACTGTCTCCTTCAGGGTGCCAAACACCTCACAGAAGAAAGAAAAATAGCCGTCAGCTACAAAGGATGTGACTGAGCTCCAGCGTTTCCTTGGACTATGTACTTATTGTTGTCAGTGGATACCGGACACACCCCGCATAATGCAATTTCTCTACAAGGCCCTGAAAGACTGTTCAAGATATGGTGATGATTTTGGCAGATTTCACACCGGATACGCTGTTACTATGGAAGACACTGTAGTGCACAGAGCTGCACTCCCTCCCTCCCTCATTGTCAGGACAAGAAGCAGAATTTCAGGATCTGTCTACTGCATGTGTTCTGGCCAAAGACAGGCGGGTTGATATATACACGGACTCACAGTATGCATTTGGTATTGCTCATGATTTCGGAGCCCTATGGGCCAATCGAGGATTTATTACTACCGCCGGGACTCAGTGAAGAATGCTGAAGCTGTTAAAACCCTCATGGACTCAATCAAATTACCTACCCAGGTGGCCATTATCAAAGTTAAGGAGCACGGTCCTAGGAACAGACCACAGACTGGTGGTAACGCCTTTGCAGATATGCAAGCAAAAAGCTGCTGCTTTCCTACCCGTTGAACAGACCATACCAGCTATGGTGACCACACGCTCTCAGCGTAAACAGTTACAAGAAACACTGACTCTACATGAACCTGATGATCTATGCCAGACTGAGGTTTTCTGTCGGACCCCGCAAGACCGCTTAATGACGATGCAGAGAATGTCTCCAAAGGAAGAAGTGAAGCAGTGGAAAGCTGATGGAGCATGTATGGACAATGGTCTCTGGAAAAAGGACCAACTTGTGTGTCTTCCTAAGCGGATGTACCCTGCTATTGCCACGTGGGCGCATGGGCCCACATATCGAGGTATCTGTCAGATCTGCAATCCCGGTCAACTTCAACGTGTACCCCCGAAGCACCTTGCTAAGCCTGACTATACTTTCCAAAGGCTCCAGGTGGACGACAGGACCACATCACGTTGCCGAAGTCTGGAAGGTATGAATATTGTCTGGTGGTTGTCGATATGTTCTCCAGTTGGCCAGAAGCATTCCCCGTTACCAACATGACTGCAAAGACCACAGCAAAGAAACTGGTGATGGAAGTTATATGCAGATATGGTGTTCCAGAAGTTGTTGAAAGTGACCAAGACCTGGCCTTCTCTTCTCATGTGTATCACGAGGTTCTGACAATGCTTGGATCCACTGTAGCCCTCCATACTCCGTACCATCCACAATCTAGTGGGAAAGTTAAGAGGCTGAACGGCACACTGAAGGGACAATTGACTAAAATGATGCAGGAGACTACGGCTCCATGGCCAGGGCTCTTATACATTCGTACCACCCCTATTTCAAAATATAGCCTGTCCCCATAGGAGATATTGTTTGGTGCTAGGTTCTCAGTTGTAACTTTTCAGTCTCAGTAGTTGTAAGAAGAAACTTACCGTGCTGTTCAATATGTTATTCAGTTTAGTAGAAATGTTGCTAACACCCATGTTTTAATTTCTTTTTCCCTTCCAGATTCAGCAGAAACCGATATCGGTCACAATTTGAAGCCTGGTGGTTTTATGGTCGTGAAAAGCTATGTCAGTAAAACTTGAAGGAAAGAGCACCTGGATCCACGCTTCACACTGTAAAAGAGACCGGACCAGCGCCTAGTCGCAGCAGTGATTAAAGAAAAATGTTGTTGTTGTTTTTGGTCCTGAGGCTGGGGGTCATCCTCGCCCCTACCTTTCCGGCCCCTATTGTAAATAAGAATTCCGGTGCCACTATTCTCTGGGTAAACCTAACGGCCCCGGTAAATATCTGGCGATTTGATTTCTGCGATGTAGTCAAGTGCCCCGAGACTCAACGGGTGGTAAAGAGAATCATCCAGTATTATATATGTGTTACCAGAGATAACAATTGTACTGGGAAGATATTTTCATAATGTGTTTAATAGTGGATACTATGGGAATTTAGGCCATATACAGCTCCAGGATATTAGCTTCAGACCAACCAAGGCCCCCGTTACCAGTACAGCTAAAACAGGCCCAGGTGAACGTTTGCAAAATATAGTTAACGAAGTAATCCCCATTCCAAGTCTCAGTTGGCAAGAAGTCTTCTCCATAGAAACACAAACAGCCCCAAGGACAAATTTATGGTTAGAATGGGTAAGATACAATGTAAGAGTCCAGAATATCTCTGTAGGATGTATTGCTTGTGCCGCAGCAAATACACATCTATACACACATGCATTGTTTTTTCCTGACGACAATACCACTGCCTGTGTTATGAATCTGTTGAAGGGTCTAAAGCCCACTGATAGCTCAGATTATGTCCCGCTAATTCATGAAGCACCTAAACTAAAGGTCCCAGGAGGGATAACTGTTAGCCGATAATTATACCTGCTATAATTCCCACGACACTACAGGTACACCAGTAGGGGTCTTCGAGACAGGTTTCTGCAAAGAGAACAGTTCCCTAGATACTGACTTGCTAGCTAATCATACACCGTATATGTACGACATTTATTGGTTATGTGGAGATGGTAAGCTCCGTCCTAGGTTGCCTAATGCCTGGACAGGTCAATGCACCCTTGTTAAACTAGCTGTGCAGTTCAAGATTTTACCTTGGGATCCGGAGACACCTGATGAATATACCAGAAAGAGGAGAAGTCTCGATCAGCTCCACATGAGTTATGAAGAAAATCCATTGGTATATGTCGATGGCATTGGAGTGCCAAGGGGGGTGCCTGACCAATTTAAAGCCCAGAACTAGATCTATGCTAGCTTTGCTTATTTAATCCACATGTGCAGATTAATAAAAAAAAGTTGATTGGATCAATTACATATATTACAGTGAACAAAGTTTTGCCAGTTTTATCTGTGAAGCTTTCCAAGGTATAGTTGAGGAATTTGGCCCCAACACTAGAATGACCCTCAAAAACCGACTAGCCCTTGATATGATCTTAGCTGAGAAAGGAGGAGTCTGTGGGATGGTGGGAGAGGAATGTTGTACCTATATCCCTCGGAACTCTGGGGTAAATGGAAAGACCATGATAGCCCTTAAAAAGATAAATGGGTTAGCAGCAGAATTAAAAACTAATGCTAGAGTAGACATCTTTCTTTTCCGGCTGGTTGGGTGGGCTCAAAGGATTCCTTCCAACAAGCTTGTCTGGTACTGATTGCCCTCCTTGTAGTTGGATCAATAATCCTCTGTTGTGTTATTCCCCTGTATAAAAAGGTTATCACTGAGGCAACTCCGACTGGCACCTTCCTCAACCAAGAAGTAGACTCACCAGAGTACGATGGCACTGATCAAGGGGAGATCCCTAAGTACGTCCCCCTCAAGAAGATAGACAAAACCCTTTACTCTCAGATGATGCCAAGAGATTTAGTTTAGGGACAGCAGGAGAACTCCATGTGAAGCTAGTGAAGGGTTCAGCTGCCTGGAGGCCTCTCGCAAGGGGAGAGCTTCTGAAGTGTCTGGATGAAGAGATCCACCTGCCCTTTCCCCATCACATGGACAGTCTCGAAGGATCTTTCTTGTTAGGGAAAAACTTAGTGTTTAGGGGGGATTGTCAAGGTAAAAATATATGTCTTTATACTCTTTTGTACTTTATGTATTCTTATGCTGTGAAACAATAAGTTTTTCCCCTTTGCTTGCTAATGTATGTAAGATGGCTGCCAGTATTCACCTTTGCCCTACTTTTTGTTCTTGCCAAAAAGCTACTTTCGTTTCTGAAGCTAAAGTATCGTTTCTGGAGAAATGGAAACTCAAAGTGACGTGGATGAAGGAGGATCCATCATATGACGTCAGACCAACCAGAAGGACTGAATACTAGATACATTGCTTAAACCCCGCCTAACCCCGCCCTCTGCACACCTTTCCCCAATAGATCATATAATGTTGTGTATTAGAAAATAAAGTTAGTCGTTGCTGTGACGTTACGTTACACACGAGTATGCAATGAGTTTGAACCAGCATTGTGTCTGACTCATTCTTATCCGGTACCAACATGCTCTTAATATGATTTGGAATGACTGGTGGATGAAGGGTATTGTCGTGACGATCCCGACAGTAGTATGCGTCTTAAATCTAGTACTGCCATGAAACAAAGCGGAAACAACATTTTCACTGATGTTTTTATCGTTTCCATTTTGAATGGTTCTACTATCTGGTGTTTGTTTAGGTTTTTTAAATTGACAATTGTCCTGAAAGACCCATCTGGTTTCTTCCTGAGAAAAACCGGAGAGAAGAACCCTTTCCCCTTTTCTTGGGGAGGGACTTCCAGAAGAACCCCTATGTTTAGCAATACAGTGACTTCCTGTTCCAGAGCTATTCGCTCCTGTGGTGAAGATCTTTGGGATGTTATCAGGAAGGATGGCTGAGGAAGAGTGAGGAATTTGAACTTTAGTCCCGATGTTATCAAATCTAGAATCCAGTGGCTGCTGGTTATCTTTTCCCAGGTTGAGACAAAGAGGGACAATCTTCATCCCACCCGGGGCAAAAGTTCATTGGGAGGGTTTTTTAGTATCTGTGGGGATTTTGTTGAATATAAACCCCTTATTCTTGTTCTTTTTGTCTTCACATCTGTCTTGTGTTCTAGGGGGGTTTCCTACGGGTAAATCTCTTATCCTGAAAGGGACGTTTGTAGGATGGATATGCAAGGATGGGGAAGGATTTTTCCCCCCTGCTTTTTCCAGAATATCATCCAGAGTGGAGCCAAATAGGAATTCTACTACACAGGGAATATTACAAAGTTTTAACTTCGTTTGGAGGTCTCCTGGCCAACATTTGAGCCAGAGAGCTCTTCTGGCCGCATTGGAGAAAACTGCTGATCTGGCAGCCAGCCTGATGGAATCAGCTGAAGCATCGGCCAGGAAAGCAGCTGCCCCTTTCATTACTGGTAAAGTATTTAATATGCTGTCTCTGGCTGTTTTCCCCTTAAGCTGAGATACTAACTGGTCCAGCCACACCATCAGAGAGCGAGAAGTACAAGCAGCGGCTACTGCTGGTTTCGGCCCTCCTCCGGCTGCTTCCCAGGAACTTTTTAGAAAAGCATCCACTTTTTTGTCCAAGGGGTCCTTTAAAACCCCCATATCCTCAAATGGTAGGGCAAACTTTTGACGCCTTAGCAATGGCTACATCCAATTTGGGAGCTTTTTCCCAAAAGGAGCATGTTGGGTACTCGAAAGGATATTTCCTTCTGGGAGTAAGTAAGGCCTTCCTCATGGGTTTTGTCCATTCTTTGTTAATTAACACCTGTATTTTGTCATTGAGTGGAAATAATTTTTTTTCTGCTCAAGCCCCTCAAACATAATATCCTGGACTGATTTTTTGGGATGAGAGGCAGTCAGTCCCATGGTGCTTCTGACAGCCTTAACCAGGGAACCTGTTTCCTCTAATGGGAAGCAACAACGGCCCCCCCGTGAAGAAGACTATGATGAAGACGATGAAGAATTAGATGAGTCTGAACTAATCTCCCCACTATCGGTGTCACTAGAATCGGAGACAGGGGATTTTGTCTGATTTTCCTAAGTTTTTTACCCTCGTGGAGAGATTTAAAGGTTTCCTGCACTTGGGTTTTGATTAACGATTTGAGTTCTGCAGCGAACCCGGAATGCCCTTCACAGAGTGTTTGCTCTATACAGGATTTACATAGTCTTTTTTCCCATGTGGTAGGTAGATCTTCTTTACAAAGCGCACAGATTCTGTGTTTGGATTTCCCTGAGCTTTTCTTTCCCTAAAGAAGACAAGCAAGAGAAAAGAGTAGGCTCTATTAGCCGGAGCTTTCACAGAGAACTCACCACCTGGTGTACCTCTCAGTACCGGCTGCGGACGATCCATATCTACTATAGGATGTTCCTTTGCTCCGGACGCTGCACTAGAGTCCTTGCTGTGCTGGGATACTGACCGTGCCCCTGTTCCACGCTGCTGGTGATGAGGGGCTCCTTTCCCCTGCGGTCGGTGTTTCTGCTGCTGCACTGGCGATCCCTGTGGTTCTGGGTCGCTCATTATCGCTGGGAAACACTGGCTGGACTCCATTAGAGCAACCAGTCAGCGAGGCAATCCCTTTAAGTAATATGTGACCGGGAAGGCCGAAAAGCCGTGTGCGCGCGAGCGCCCCAGCATGCAGTGTGCCGGGCGCGTCATCCCGCGCATGCGCATTACCTAATTCCTGAGGTGCTTTGCACAAGGAGGCTCGTGCTGCCGCCAATCTCCAGCATGATGATGCGGCTGGTAGGGTGTTCATTGCCCGTGCCATGTACCTACACCTGGAGGGACCCCTCATGGTGTTTTCAGAGCTCCTGGTCGGTCACTGCGGGGATTCTATTTAGGAGTAGCAGTGTTCTTGCTACTGCTCCCCACGCACCCTAGAGACCTACTGATCCCAGCGGCGGCGCTTCAGGTGACCATGCCAGCCGAGGCAGGGGACCCCGCTGCCTGAACCGGTCTGACTGGCCCCGGAATTCCAACGACGATATGAGGTGAGACTGCTGCAGGTTCCCCATCAAGGACAGGAAACCAAACTGATGTGGGAGAGAGGTACCGCCTTTTTATCTGTAGGTTTCCGGTCCTTGGTGGGTGGATCCCCTTTCTCCGTGGTGCCGTCATGGGGGACAGAAAGACACGACCTTTCACAAGGCTGTGTCCGGCTGTCGCCTGGCTCAGAAGGGGGTACATGGAGGTGACACTCCATGTTCCGATCTGTTGCTGGTGTGGGGAGATCGGCGCCCTGTAGGGAACTGTCGCCCCTAGTGTAGCACAGGCCTGTCTTGCGTTGCAGGAGAGTATACGCCTCCTCGTAGTAAAAATTAAAAAATTAAACAGAATAAAATAAAAGTATGGTCTGAATAGCAGACCCCGTGCCTCCTACGGACACCAAGCATGAACTGGTTCTGTCTAGAGCCAGAAGGTGGTGTATACTGGAGCTAACCTTTTTTGTATTCACTTAGCGTCAGCCTCCTAGTAGCAGCAGCATACACCCACAGCCCTGTGTCCCCAATGTGGCAAAGATAAAAAAAAAAAAAAAAAGCAATAAAAATAAATCCCTAGTAGTGAAGGTGTTAAAAATTAGCTTTTGCTCACCCACTACAGCTGTTAGATTGGTGTCATCATGGCTATGGCAATAGTGAAAACTGCAGCCCTGCAGATGTAGACAAGGAGAGTGATCAACAACTAGTCTACTATATAATTGTCTAAGGGGTACATCAGTCAGTCAGTCAGTCCGTCCCGGAAATCCCGCGTCGCTGATTGTCTCACCAGCTGCCTGTCCTGGCTGCCGCGACCAATCAACGACAGGCACAGTCCGATTAGTCCCTCCCTACTTCCGTCCAGTCAGTGCCCGACGCCCGCTCCATACTCTCCCCAGTCAGCGCTCACACAGGGTTAACGTCAGCGTTAACGGACCGCGCTATGCCGTGGGTAACGCACTCCATTAACGCTGCTATAAAACCTGTGTGTCCCCAACTTTTTACTATTGATGCGGCCTATGCAGAATCAATAGTAAAAAGCCATGTTAAAAATAAAAAAACAAAAAACCTGCTATTCTCACCTTCTGTAGTCCGCCGAGATGCGAGCTGCCTCCGCCAGCATCCGTTCCCAGAGATGCATTGCGAAATTACGCAGAAGACTTAGCGGTCTCACGAGATCGCTGAGTCATCTGGGTAATTTCACAATGCATCCTGGGAACGGAAGATGGCGGCAGCAGCCACGCGCGTCTCGGCACAGCTTCGCTGGATCCCGGCGGGTGAGTATATAACTTTTTTATTTTAAATATTTTATTTTAACAGGGATATGGTGCCCACACTGCTATATACCGCGCGGGCTGAGTCATATACCGCGCGGGCTGTGTCATATAGCGCGCGGGCTGTGTTAACGCATCGGGTATTCTACAATATGTATGTATATAGCAGCCACATAGTATATAGCACAGGCCACGTAGTATTTGTCCGCTATATACTACATGGCCTGTGCTATATACTATGTGGCTGCTATATACATACATACATACATACATAGATATTCTAGAATATCCGATGCATTAGAATCGGGCCACCATCTAGTTTTATTATATGAATACAAGGCAAGCCCAGAGAGAAAAGACAGATGCAACTCAAAATTAAGGAAATTGCCCCTCTGAAAATGCAGCTTCACGTTAGATTACCTGTATACATACAAGTGCTTTTCACTAAATTAGAATATCAAAAAGTTATTTTCAGTTCTTCAATACAAAAAGTAAAACTGATTGTTATAGAGTCATTACAGAGTGATCTATTTCAAGTGTTTTTTTTTTTCTGTTAATGTTAAGGCTTACAGCCAATGAAAACCCAAATCATTATCTCAGTAAATTAGAACAACTAAAAAACACCTGCAAAGTCTTCCTAAGCGTTTAAAAAGGTCCCTTAGTCTGTTTCAGTAGGCTCCACAATCATGGGGAAGATTGCCTTCTGGACATCTGTCTCGTCAGCAGTCACTGACACTCCACAAGGAGGGTAAGCCACAAAAGGTCATAGCTACAGAAGCTGGCTGTTCACAGAGTGCTGTATCCAAGCATATTAATGGAAAGTTGAGTGGAAGGAAAAAGGTAATTTGTGTACTCACCGTAAAATCTTTTTCTCCGAGCCAATCATTGGGGGACACAGGACCATGGGTGTTATGCTGCTTGCCACTAGGAGGACACTAAGTAAACACAAAGAATTAACTCCTCCTCTGCAGTATACACCCCTTGACTGGCCAGTAACGACCCAGTTCGGTAGTAAAGCAGTAGGAGTATAAGAAAAACCAAGACAAGTAAACTATGTCAAAAACTGAGGACCAAACCACAACAACAACCAGCCAATAGGCTAACAGGGTGGGTGCTGTGTCCCCCAATGATTGGCTAGGAGAAAAAGATTTTACGGTGAGTACACAAAAAAAATCTCCTTTTCTCCTAAGCCCCATTGGGGGACACAGGACCATGGGACGTCCTAAAGCAGTCCCTGGGTGGAGAGCAATTGCACTGCTAAAACCCCATGTACCACTGGCTTACTGAGGTACTGCTGTCTGCAGAATGCGCCTGCCAAGGGCAGCGTCTGCCGAAGCCTGGGTATGGATGTGATGGTCCAGTCTGCATACCTTCACGAAGCACTAAGTCGCAGCTTTACAAAGCTGTTGTGCGGAAGCCTGGTGCTGAATGACCCAAGAAGCACCGACCGACCGAGTCGAATGCGCCTTAATCCCTGCTGGGACAGGGGTGTTCCTGACGCGGTAGGATTCCTGGATAGTGGAACGAATCCACCGGCTAGAACGGCCTTTGAGGTGGCTAGACCTTCCCTATGTTCCTCCGGAAGCACAAACAGGACATCCGACTTACAGAAGGGAGCCGTGCAAGATATGTACCGCCGAAGAGCTCTAACCACATCCAGAGTATGGAGAGCTTTCTCGATACGATGGGTTGGTGCCAGACAGAATGACGGCAAGACAATGTCCTCATTTAGATGAAAGCAGGAGACGACTTTAGGTAAGAAAGAGGGAGAAGTTCTGAAAACGACCTTGTCTGGGTGAAAAATCAGAAAAGGGGATCGGCAAGAGAGGGCCGCCAACTCAGAAACTCTCCCGATTGACGTAATCGCCATGAGAAAGACCACCTTCCATGAAAGGAGGGTGAGAGATGTCCTGCAATGGTTTGAAAGGGGCCTCATGAAGAACTCCGAGAACCAAGTTAAGATCCCATGAAGCCAAATGCATTCTATAAGGAGGGACCACCCGGGAGAAGACTCCTTGGATGAACGTCTTAACCGGCAGTCTGGAAGCGATCTTTCGTTGGAATAGAACAGACAATGCGGACACTTGTCCCTTGAGCGAGCCTAGGGCAAGGCCTGACTAAACCTGATTGGAGAAACTCCAGATTGTACGGAATGGAAAACACCAGAGGAGAACGTCCATGGGCATTGCACCATGAAAAGAAGATGCGCCAGGTGCGATGATAAATGTGCATGGATACAGGTTTCCTAGCGCAAATCATGGTAGAAGAAACCCCTGGAGAGATTCCGGCTTGGGCTAAAATCCAGGATTCAACAGCCACGCCGTCAAAGACAGGGCCCCAGGGTTCTGGTGGCAAATCGGGTCCTGTGAGAAAAGATCCATGCGATCTGGAAGCCGCCAGGGGACGTTTGTGACCATTTGGACGAATTCCACGTACCATGCTCGGCACGGCCAGTCCGGTGCGACGAGGATCACCGGTCTCCCCTCTGCCCTGATCTTCTTGATGAGTCTCGGGAGCAGAGGAAGAGGCGGAAATATGTATGGCAGCTGGAACCGATGTCACGACAGGACCAGAGCATCTGCCCCGATGGCGCAAGGATCGCGGGATCGAGCAATGAACTGGGGAACCTGGTTGTTGAGCCTCGAGGCCACGAGATCCACATCCGGTGTCCCCCAGCGAAGACCAATCTGCTGGAAGACATCCGGATGGAGGGACCACTCGCCCGAGGCAAGACCTTGGCGACTGAGGAAGTTCGCTTCCCAATTCTCCACACCCAGTATGTGGATCACCGAGATGAGCGAGTGATTGGTCTCAGCCCAGCGCTGGATGTGGGAGACTTCAAGCATGGCTGCCCTGCTGCGGGTTCCCCCTTGCCGGTTGATATACGCCACGGCTGTGGCGTTGTCGGATTGGGTTCTGATGGGATGGCCTGCGAGAAGGTGGTGAAAGTTGCGTAAGGCAAGTGTGATAGCTCGAATCTCCAAGATATTAAATTGGAAGACGCGACTCTTGTGGACCAACGACCCTGTGCCGTGTGGTGATTGAAAACTGCGCCCCAGCCCAAAAGGCTGGCATCGGTGGTCACCACTAACCAGCGCACTGGGAGAAAGGACTTCCCTTGGTTCAGGGAGGACTGTAGCGTCCACCATCTGAGGGTCTGCCTGACTTGTGAGGACAGGTGAAAACGACGGTTGAGGGAGAACAGACTCATGTCCCAGGCTAACAGCAGCGCCTGTTGCAGGGGAGAAAGATGGAACTGCGCAAACAGAACGGCTTCCATCGCCGCAACCGTTTTCCCGAGGATGCGCATCGTGAAGCGAATGGAGTGAGGGACTGGGCGGGAGAGCTTGCGTGCTCCCTGTTGTAAGGACAAGACCTTCTCTGGAGGGAGAATGACTAACCCGCGGGAAGAGTCCAAAATCATGCCCAGGAAGCAGATTTGCTGAGCCGGCACTGGAGATGATTTCTTGAAGTTGATTTTCCAACCCAGGTGAGAAAAAGAATCCACGGTGATACTTACAGACTCCTTGCAGGCAGAAAGGGCCAGACCCTTGATCAATAGGTCATCCAGATACGGAAAACTACCACTCCCGAGCGTGAAGAATGGCCATGACGGCCGCCATGTCCTTCGTGAAGACTCTGGGAGCGGTGGCGAACCCCAAGGGCAAGGCCACAAACTGGAAGTGTTCTTCTTGGACTGCGAAGTGCAGGAACTGCTGATGAGAGAGAAAAATTGGAATATGTAGATAAGCATCCTTGATGTCTATGGATGCAAGGAACTCTCCTTTTTTAAGGGACGCGACAACGGAACGGAGCAAGTCCATCCTGAAGTGTCATACCCGTACTAACTTGTTTAGCAGCTTGAGGTCCAGGACCACGAATAGGTTGGAGTAAAACCCCTTGAACCTTTGGTCTTGAGGGACCGGAACGATGACACCGTCCCTTTGAAGTGCCTGTATGGCCCGAAGATGTGACGCCCTTGATTTGGGGGGAAAAGACTGGAAGAAAACACGATTTTGTATCCGGAAGACACGAGCTCTCTGACCCACTCGTCGTGAACGACCGAGAGCCAATTTTGAGGAACGAAAGGAGACGTCCGCCTACTTTGTCGGTGTCCACCGGACACGTCAACGAGTCATTGTGTAGAAGGTTTAAGGGATGCGGATGCCTTAGGGCCAGAAGGTCTCGGTCTGGGTTTCCAGGAAGTTAGTTCTGTATGAGACCTGGGGATTCCTGTTTTCCCACCATCCCGAACCAGGGAAAGTGGATGACCAACTGGAGTTGTTACGAAGGGACCGGAATCGAAACTGTTGTTGATTCCGAAAAGGCTGAGCAGGTTTTTGCTGGGGAAGAAATTTACTCTTTCCTCCGGTAGCGTCAGAAATGATTTGGTCTAGTTTCTCCCCAAATAAACGGCCAGCTTGGTAAGGTAAAGAAGTCAGCGACTTTTTAGAAGCAGAATCTGCTCGACAATCACGGAGCCACAAGACACTCCTGATGGAGACTGCGTTTGCAGCTGCTTGCGTTTGCAGCTGCTTGAAAGAGAAGGAGATCCAGCTCAACGAAATAGTGAAAAATCCATAGTTTATTTCACTTAAAATATAGTGAAAGGACAAAACATCAGCATACAAAAAAATATTTTAAAACCAAGGTCACAGCGCAATTAGCCACATCTATGGAAACGTTAACTACGAAGTCTCCAGCCTGAGCTATCTGGTTAGCTAGTCTGGCCGCCTCTTGGGGGAGATTACTGTTGTGGACGGTAGAGGTTAACACCTCTGCCCAGGCAACCAGGAAGGAGAGCTGCTCCTGAGGCCTCAAAGACTGAACGAGCCAGGTAGTCAATTTGACGGTCAGAAGGATTTTTGACTGATGAACCGTCGGACAGAGATAAGACTGTTTTGCATGCGAGTCGCGATACGGCAGGATCCAGAGAAGGAGAGAGAAGCAACCCCATCAGGTCCTTGGAGAAAGGATATTTAGCTTCCGTAGCTTTTTGAGCCGTAAATCGCTTCTCCGGGTGTTCCCTGTCTTTTTGGACAATGTCCTGAAACTCAGGGTGATTACCAAATATCTTTTGAACGCGTTTAGCCTTTTTAAAAGACACGACGTGTTCTTGAGTGGATACAGATTCCTTGTCCACCATTAGTGTTTTATTGACTGCCTCAATAAGGGAGTCAAGTGTCTCCTGACTGATCGAGGAGTCTTGGGTTAAAGATTCCTCCGACTCGTATTCTGAGTCATGTATGCTGCGACCCTCGGGGGAGGGGGAGCGAGAAGATGAGCTCACAGATGCTGAAGCTCGAGCATGGACGGGAGATGAGGGAAGGGTTCTTTTTCTGGCACCCCGAGATTCCCGTAGTACGGTACACCCCCTGTGGTCGGACAGCCCAGCACCGGCGCCAGATATTCGTCGCAGCTGAAGGAGGCGAGTTCTGGCTTAAGGAGGACTCCCGGAAAGAGTCCAGTGTCTTGACCAAGGAATCCATTGAACGTGACAAGGACGCAGCCCACTGAGGAGGGCTAGGCTCGAAGGGGTCGGTGGAGACATTGGAGGTGGAGGCAGAAGGCAGCTGCGCACAGGCCGGGTCACAGTTGTGGCACAAAGGGGTATTGTGGGCAGGTGGCAATGCAGAATTGCAAGTGGCACATGAAGTAAAAAACACAGTGTGCTTTTTATTGCCCCTTTTAGCCTCCTTAGATTGAAACATAGTGTATGTCTATTCTCCAGTAAACTGCTAATAGCAGGGCTATGGGTGCAGAGAAGGGGTTAAGCTTTTCCCTATGGAGTGGAGCAGCTTACCCACGGTCCCGGGCTGGTGTACCCAGGGAGGGAGAGGGAAGTAGTGTTTTCGGCTGTACTTCCCTGCAGCAGTGGAGTCCCAAGATGGCGCCCGAGAAATGCAGGGCTCTTCTTGTTCAGAGCGTGAAGCGCCTGAGTAGTGGGCGGGGCTCCGGGCGGGATTTTTGAATTGCGGCCTAGTCCAGCTGAAGAAGTCGGGGACTAAATAAGTGGAGCCGGCCGGCCGCGCCTAACGATCTCCCCAGGGACCCGGACCGCACCTTCCCACGCCGGCAGCATGAGGAAGGGTAGTACTCACAGAGGAGGGAGCCACCTCCAGCTCAATCGATCCTCCCTATGCTGGGGGATGGAGAGCGTCCTGATGTGTGCTTGCCGCAGGGGACTTACGGATGTGCCTGCCGCAGGGGGCTTACGGCTACTGTGGGGACTACATGACGCCAACAGGTGAGGGCTTGAGTGCGGAGGAGCCCAGGAGATGCACATAAGAGGTATACTCTATGTGCTCGCCATCTTACAGAGGGGGGAGATCGGGACCGTATAGGAACCATGGCCCTAGCGTAGATTAGGCGTGCCCCAGTCGTCGCAGGAGAGGTACAGGGAGGTATACTCGCCTGTTGATGGTTCGGGGAAGAGCGGACCCTGAAAAGGAATCTGTCGCCCCTTCACTCCGTTAATTAAAAAGTAAAAATTTACAGAAAAATAAAAATAAAATAAAAAACGTTGGGGTCTGAGAACAGACCCAAGTGCCTCCTACAGACACTAAGCAAGAACTGGGTCGTTAATGGCCTGTCAAGGGGTGTATACTGCAGAGGAGGAGTTAATTCTTTGTGTTTACTTAGTGTCCTCCTAGTGGCAAGCAGCATAACACCCATGGTTCTGTGTCCCCCAATGAGGCGTAGGAGAAAAGTGTGGTAGAAAAAAGGTGCACAAGCACCCGGGATAACACCAGCCTTGAAAGGATTGTTAAGAAAAATTTGAGGGAGATTCACAAGGAGTGGACTGCTGCTGAAGTCATGGGCTACAGGTGTCACATCCCTTGTGTCAAGCCACTCGTAACCAATAGACAACGCCTGAAGTGTCTTAGCTGGGCCAAGGAGAAAAAGAACTGGACTGTTGCTCAGTGGTCCAAGGCGTTTTCAGATTAAAGTAAGTTTTGCATTTTCTTTGGAAATCAAGGTCCTAGAGTCTGGAAGAAGAGTGGAGAGGCAAACAATCCAAGCTCCATGAAGTCTAGTGTGAAGTTTCCACAATCAGTGATGGTTTGGGGAGCCATGTCATCTGCTGGTGTAGGTCCACTGTTTTATTAAGACCAGAGACAGCACAGCCGTCTACCATAAAAATGTTACAGCACTTCACACTTCCCTCTGCCAACAACCTTTTTGTAGACCGAAATTTCATTCTCCAGCAGGACTTGGCACCTGTCCACACTGCCAAAAGTACCAATACCTAGTTTAAAAACAACAGTATCACTGTGCTTGATTGGCCAGAAAACTCGCCTGACCTTAAAGGCCCCTTCACATTAAGCGACGCTGCAGCGATACCGACAACGATCCGGATCGCTGCAGCGTCGCTGTTTGGTCGCTGGAGAGCTGTCACACAGACAGCTCTCCAGCGACCAACGATCCCGAAGTCCCCGGGTAACCAGGGTAAACATCGGGTTACTAAGCGCAGGGCCGCGCTTAGTAACCCGATGTTTACCCTGGTTACCAGCGTAAAAGTAAAAAAAAACAAACACTACATACTTACCTACCGCTGTCTGTACCCGGCGCTCTGCTTCTCTGCACTCCTCCTGCACTGGCTGTGAGCACAGCGGCCGGAAAGCAGAGCGGCTGACCGACGCTCACAGCCAGTACAGGAGGAGTGCAGAGCATAGCGCCAGGGACAGACAGCGGTAGGTAAGTATGTAGTGTGTTTTTTTTTACTTTTACGCTGGTAACCAGGGTAAACATCGGGTTACTAAGCGCAGACCTGCGCTTAGTTACCCGATGTTTACCCTGGTTACCAGTGAAGACATCGCTGGATCGGTGTCACACACGCCGATCCAGCGATGTCCACGGGAGATCCAGCGACTTTGTTCAGCGACCAACGATCTCCCAGCAGGGGCCTGATCGTTGGTCGCTGTCACACAACGATTTCCTTAACGATATCGTTGCTACGTCACAAAAAGCAACGATATCGTTATGTGTGAAGGTACCTTAACCTCAGAGAATCTATGGGGTATTGTCAAGAGGAAGATGAGAGACAACAGACCCAACAATGCAGACAAGCTGAAGGCTGCTATCAAAGCAACCTGGGATTACATAACACCTCATCACTGCCACAGGCTGATCCCTCCATGCCACACCACATTGATGCAAAAGGAGCCGCAAGCAAGTATTGAGTGCATTCACTGAACATACATTTCAGAATTTACTATCAATTTTCAAGCTGGTGTTAGAAAGTATTCTAATTTGCTGAGAATGACTTTTGGGTTTTCATTGGCTGTAAGCCATAATCATCATTAACAGAAAAAAAAAACACTTGAAATAGATCAGTTTGTAATGACTATATAATATACGAGTTTCACTTTTTGTATTGAAGAACTGAAATAAATTAACTTTTTTGATGATATTATAATTTTGTAAGAAGCACTTGTAGATGTTGGCCGCTCATTGTGAAAAACCACATGGAAATAACATGCTGTTTTATTGCAAATTGCTAAAAAGTTTTCAGCCACTTGACAAGTAAAGATGAAGACCATAAATACCATAGTGTTAAACATGTGGTACTGGAAGATCAGCACAATCTATATATATATATATATATATATATATATAAATCTCTATAGGCGCTTTTAGGTGTTAAAGGTGAAACTAGACGTGATGAGGAAGATTACAATTTGTGGAAATGCAACTTCATATTAGGATACTTTGGTACCTCCCATCCGTCAGTTAATTGAGGGTTCTCATTCAGCAGGGGCTGCCCAAGCTTGTCAAGGCAGAAATTAGTAAAATAAAGTACACTTCCCACAACCTGTAAGAAAGCGAGAATGAAATTAACCATTTGCATCCAACATCATTAAAATGAACACAAGTTTCAGTGGGGAGCAGAAGGGATACTGTAGGGCACCTATAAACTACAAGATCTGTCACTAAAAAGCAAAGCTGAGTTGTTGGGGAGTGTTTAAAATTCAACAGTACTTTTAACCCCTTAGTGACAGAGCCAATTTTGCACTTATTGACCAGGCCAATTTTTACAATTCTGACCACTGTCAATTTATGTGGTTATTACACTGGAACGCTTCAACGGATTCCACCGATTCTGAGAATGTTTTTCGTGACATATTGCACTTCAAGTTAGCGGTAAAGTTTCTTTGATAAGACTTGCGTTTATGAAAAATACGGAAACGTGGCGAAAATTTTTAAAATTTTGCAATTTTCAAACTTTGAATTTTTATGCCCTTAACCCCTTCATGACCGGGGGATTTTTCGTTTTTCCGTGTTCGTTTTTCGCTCCCCTCCTTCCCAGAGCCATAACTTTTTTATTTTTCCGTCAATTTGGCCATGTGAGGGCTTATTTTTTGCGGGACGAGTTGTACTTTTGAACGACATCATTGGTTTTAGCATGTCGTGTACTAGAAAACGGGAAAAAAATTCCAAGGGCGGTGAAATTGCAAAAAAAGTGCAATCCCACATTGGTTTTTTGTTTGGCTTTTTTGCTAGGTTCACTAAATGCTAAAAATGACCTGCCATTATGATTCTCCAGGTCATTACGAGTTCATAGACACCAAACATGACTAGGTTATTTTTTATCTAAGTGGTGAAAAAAAAATCCAAACTTTGCTAAAAAAAAAAAAAAAATTGCGCCATTCTCCGATACTCGTAGCGTCTCCATTTTTCGTGATCTGGGGGTCGGTTGAGGGCTTATTTTTTGCGTGCCGAGATGACGTTTTTAATGATAGCATTTCGGTGCAGATACGTTCTTTTGATCGCCCGTTATTGCATTTTAATGCAATGTCGCGGCGACCAAAAAAATGTAATTCTGGCGTTTCGAGTTTTTTTTCCCGCTACGCTGTTTAGCGATCAGGTTAATACTTTTTTTTATTTGATAGATCGGGCAATTCTGAGCGCGGCGATACCAAATATGCGTAGATTTGATATTTTTTTTATTGATTTATTTTGATTGGGGCGAAAGGGGGGTGATTTAAACTTTTATGTTTTTTTTATTTTTTTCACATTTTTTTAAACTTTTTTTTTTTAACTTTTGCCATGCTTCAATAGCCTCCATGGGAGGCTAGAAGCAGGCACAGCACGATCGGCTCTGCTACATAGCAGCGATCTGCTGATCGCTGCTATGTAGCAGAATTGCACGTGTGCTGTGAGCGCCGACCACAGGGTGGCGCTCACAGCGACGGGCAATCAGTAACCATAGAGGTCTCAAGGACCTCTATGGCTACAATGGAGACGCATCGCCGACCCCCGGACATGTGACGGGGGTCGGCGATGACGTCATTTCCGGCCGCCCGGCCGGAAGCGGTAGTTCAATGCCGCTGTCTGCGTTTGACAGCGGCATTTAACTAGTTAATAGGTGCGGGCAGATCGCGATTCTGCCCGCGCCTATTACAGGCACATGTCAGCTGTTCAAAACAGCTGACATGTCCCGGCTTTGGTGCGGGCTCACCGCGGAGCCCTGCATCAAAGCAGGGGAGCCGGCATCGGACGGTATAGTACGTCCGATGCCGGTAAGGGGTTAAATCAGAGAGTTATGTCACAGAAAATGGTTACTAAATAACATTTCCCACATGGTCTACTTCAGCACAATTTTGGAAACAATTTTTTTTGTTACAAAAGCTAAGGCTGGTTTCACACTTGCGTTTTAAAACGCAGCGTTTTAAACGCAAACGCATTTGGTGCAAAAACGCGTTTAAACGTGTTTAAATGCAGCGGTTTTTTAGATGCGTTTTTGCGTTTAAACACAGCAGTTTTTTAGACGCATGCGTTTTTGCGTTTAAACACGTTTGACGTGTTTAAACGCGTTTTTTCCTGCGTTAGCGTTTTTGAAACGCATGATGAGAAGTGTGTGACAGCTGCCAATCATCAAAATCAACTAGAAAACCCACTATAAACATAAATACCTAGGGTTAGGATCGCGTTAGAGTTTGCGTTAGAGTTTGCGTTAGAGTTTGCGTTAGAGTTTGCGTTAGAGTTTGCGTTAGAGTTTGCGTTAGAGTTTGCGTTAGAGTTTGCGTTAGAGTTTGCGTTAGAGTTTGCGTTAGAGTTTGCGTTAGAGTTTGCGTTAGAGTTTGCGTTAGAGTTTGCGTTAGAGTTTGCGTTAGAGTTTGCGTTAGAGTTTGCGTTAGAGTTTGCGTTAGAGTTTGCGTTAGAGTTTGCGTTAGAGTTTGCGTTAGAGTTTGCGTTAGAGTTTGCGTTAGAGTTTGCGTTAGAGTTTGCGTTAGAGTTTGCGTTAGAGTTTGCGTTAGAGTTTGCGTTAGAGTTTGCGTTAGAGTTTGCGTTAGAGTTTGCGTTAGAGTTTGCGTTAGAGTTTGCGTTAGAGTTTGCGTTAGAGTTTGCGTTAGAGTTTGCGTTAGAGTTTGCGTTAGAGTTTGCGTTAGAGTTTGCGTTAGAGTTTGCGTTAGAGTTTGCGTTAGAGTTTGCGTTAGAGTTTGCGTTAGAGTTTGCGTTAGAGTTTGCGTTAGAGTTTGCGTTAGAGTTTGCGTTAGAGTTTGCGTTAGAGTTTGCGTTAGAGTTTGCGTTAGAGTTTGCGTTAGAGTTTGCGTTAGAGTTTGCGTTAGAGTTTGCGTTAGAGTTTGCGTTAGAGTTTGCGTTAGAGTTTGCGTTAGAGTTTGCGTTAGAGTTTGCGTTAGAGTTTGCGTTAGAGTTTGCGTTAGAGTTTGCGTTAGAGTTTGCGTTAGAGTTTGCGTTAGAGTTTGCGTTAGAGTTTGCGTTAGAGTTTGCGTTAGAGTTTGCGTTAGAGTTTGCGTTAGAGTTTGCGTTAGAGTTTGCGTTAGAGTTTGCGTTAGAGTTTGCGTTAGAGTTTGCGTTAGAGTTTGCGTTAGAGTTTGCGTTAGAGTTTGCGTTAGAGTTTGCGTTAGAGTTTGCGTTAGAGTTTGCGTTAGAGTTTGCGTTAGAGTTTGCGTTAGAGTTTGCGTTAGAGTTTGCGTTAGAGTTTGCGTTAGAGTTTGCGTTAGAGTTTGCGTTAGAGTTTGCGTTAGAGTTTGCGTTAGAGTTTGCGTTAGAGTTTGCGTTAGAGTTTGCGTTAGAGTTTGCGTTAGAGTTTGCGTTAGAGTTTGCGTTAGAGTTTGCGTTAGAGTTTGCGTTAGAGTTTGCGTTAGAGTTTGCGTTAGAGTTTGCGTTAGAGTTTGCGTTAGAGTTTGCGTTAGAGTTTGCGTTAGAGTTTGCGTTAGAGTTTGCGTTAGAGTTTGCGTTAGAGTTTGCGTTAGAGTTTGCGTTAGAGTTTGCGTTAGAGTTTGCGTTAGAGTTTGCGTTAGAGTTTGCGTTAGAGTTTGCGTTAGAGTTTGCGTTAGAGTTTGCGTTAGAGTTTGCGTTAGAGTTTGCGTTAGAGTTTGCGTTAGAGTTTGCGTTAGAGTTTGCGTTAGAGTTTGCGTTAGAGTTTGCGTTAGAGTTTGCGTTAGAGTTTGCGTTAGAGTTTGCGTTAGAGTTTGCGTTAGAGTTTGCGTTAGAGTTTGCGTTAGAGTTTGCGTTAGAGTTTGCGTTAGAGTTTGCGTTAGAGTTTGCGTTAGAGTTTGCGTTAGAGTTTGCGTTAGAGTTTGCGTTAGAGTTTGCGTTAGAGTTTGCGTTAGAGTTTGCGTTAGAGTTTGCGTTAGAGTTTGCGTTAGAGTTTGCGTTAGAGTTTGCGTTAGAGTTTGCGTTAGAGTTTGCGTTAGAGTTTGCGTTAGAGTTTGCGTTAGAGTTTGCGTTAGAGTTTGCGTTAGAGTTTGCGTTAGAGTTTGCGTTAGAGAAATGCAACATGTAGTAAAATTACTACACGTTGCATTTCTGCAACAAAACGTATGCATATAAAAAACGCATGCGTTGCAAAAACGCGTCAAAAGGCATGCAAAAAAAACGCATGCGTTTTTAATGTTAAGTATAGGAGAAAAACGCATGCTTTTTTTGCGTTTACCGCAAAAACGCTAAAAAAAACGCAAATGTGAAACCACCCTAGAAGGGTTAAAAAGTTAACCAGCGATTTCTCATTTACACACTGTTTTTTGTTTTTCTTTTTAGGGACCACATCACATTTTAAGTCACTGAGGGGTGTACATGACAGAAAATACCCACAAGTGACACCATTTTTTAATCTAGACCCCCAAAGGAACTTATCTAGATGTGTGGTGAGCACTTTGAACCCCAAAGTTCTTCACAGAAGTTTATGATTTAGAGCTACGAAGAAGAAAAAACAAAAAAAAAAACAAAAACATTTTTTCCACAAAAATTATCTTTTCGCCCCAAAATTGTTATTTTCCCAAGGGTAACAGGAGAAATTAAACCCCCAAAGTTGTTGTGCTATTTTTCCTAAGTAGTGATGAGTGAGTATACTCGTTGCTCGGGTTTTCCCGAGCACGCTTGGGTGATCTCCGAGTATTCATTAGTGCTCGGAGATTTAGTTTTCGTCACCTCAGCTGATTTACAGCTGATAGACAGCTTGAATACATGTGGGGATTCCCTAGCAACCAGGCAACCCCCACATGTACTCAGGCTGGCTAGCAGCCGTAAATCATGCAGCTGCATCAACAAAAACTTAATCTCTGAGCAGTTACAAATATTTGGAGACCACCGCAGCAACGAGTATACTCGCTCATCACTAGTCTTAAGTATGCGGATACCCATATGTGGGGGTAAACCACTGTTGCATTGCAGGGCTGAAAAGGGAGGGAGCACCGTTTGACTTTTTGAATGCAAAATGGTCTGGAATCAATGGTGGCGCCATGTCACGTTTGGAGACCCCCTGATGTACCTTAACAGTGGAATCCCCCCCAAATCCTAAGCCCAATTCACTTTAGCCCAACTCAAACCCTAATGAAATTTTTTATTTTTTTTTATTTTTCCCTAACTAAGGGGATGATAAAGGGGGGTTTTATTTATATTTTTTTTATTTTGATCACTGTGATAGGGTCTATCACATTGATCAAAATGACCCAATATGAAAAATGTCCTATTGTGGCTGGGTGCCGGCCAGCATATCTTGGTGGGCGCACTACGACTGCGCCCGCCATTTTCTCCCAGAAGACAACTCCGGTGGTCCGGGGGACATCACGAGGGGACGACAGGGACTCAGAAGGTACAGGGGGTGATCGGGGGACCCCATTTCTCTCTCCTCTGACCCCTCAATTACCATTCTCTTCTCTGCATATTCCAAATCCTTAGCTTTGCACATATTGACACTGCAGTAGCTGAGGGCAAACAAGTGTCACTGTGTGCAAGAGTTGAGTTCTCAACCCCAACTACTGTGTGTAGCTACCACATGCTGCACACAGGACCATAAAGCGGGGAGTGGGCGATGCAGACAGACATGAGAACGCGTACAATGTCAGTGTGTCATCACTATGCCTAAAGCCCTAGAAATGTAACTTTCTATACAAATTGACTAAAATCTTCAGTATCGGTATGATTTCTTTTGGAACCAAGACCCCTATATGAAGGTCTAAATAGTTTAATTTCAGTTTTGGGGATGCCAGATAGCCCTTAAAGAAATAAAAGGCAAAAATGGGGTATGGTGACAATTCGTTTATACTTACACTGAAGGCTTCCTTGATTTTCTTAACTGCATTTACACTAGCGTTATCACTGGCCTCCAAAGAAATACTTGATGGCTGGGTGGGGGGGGGGGTAGAAAAAAAAAATTCAGCATAGATGCTCAGCTTTAAAAATAGTTATTAAAAAGAAAAAAATAAAATTGAAAAAAAAAAAAAGTACCCACCTCCCTTTAAAGCACCAAAATGTCAAATAAAATAGTTCAAATGGTCGATACAATATGATAAAGAAGCAAACGTCTCAACCCCCCCTATTATAATAACCTTAAACCAAATAAAATTTGAGATTACCTTTTCTTCTGTAGAGGTTAGCATCTGCCGACAAGAACCCTTTAACTTGTTCAAAAGAAATCAGAGTAAGGTACTTGGGCTTCTTTCACACTCGTGTCGTGTGCTGTACGTCGTTGTGCAGAGACTTTTTCCCGGAAAGAGAGTGACAGACACTTTTTCCCGGATGTGAACATCCTTCCAAGCATGCTCAGAGGGGAAAAATGTGATACGTCGCTGGATTCCTGTGTGACGGTCGGCGACGGATCCTGCATCCATAGGCTTCCATTATAGCTGACAACTGGTAGCGCAGGATGCGTCGCTGACCGATTTTCTGACGTACAGAAAAAAAACGTTCCTCTGAACATTTTCTCCGCACGAAGGACCGTTATTTTCCAACGGATCCAGTGCACGACAGATGAAACGGATGGCAATCAGTCGCTAATATAAGTCTATGAGAAAATGCAGGATCCTGCAAATTTTTTTGCAGGATCCTTCATTCGCAAAATACGACAGATTGTGACGGAAGCTGAAAAACGCAAGTGTGAAAGAGGCCTTAGAACCCATTTACAAATTACCAATGGCAAATAAACCCTAACTAAAGAAGCAGCTAGTTACATGTTTTAAAGGCAAATGTTTGTAGAGGTCTAGAAAAGCAAAAAGAAATGGTTCGCAGCCCGAGTGGAGTGTGCTCTGACCCCCACTGGGATGGGCTGATTTCTGACTCGGTATGACTCCTGGATGGTGGAACGAATCCACCCGGCTATCGTGGCCTTAGAAGCGGCAAGACCCTTCCGGTGATCTTCTGAAGTACGCCATCCTTGAGATGTACCTTCGCAGAGCTGTGAATAGGGGTCGGACAGAAGAACAATGTTCTCGTTAAGATGGAAGGACGAAACGACCTTTGGCAAAAAGGATGGCAACGGTATGAGGACAACCTGGTCCTGATGGAAATTAAGGAAAGGCACCTGGCAGGACAAGGTGGCTAATTCCGAAACTCTTGTGATCGATGTGATCGCCACAAGGAAGGCAACCTTCCTGGACAGAAAAATCAACCAAACGTCCTAAAGCGGTTCAAAGGGAGGTTCCTAAAGGGCACTTAGCACCAAGTTGGAGGTCCCAAGGCTCTAGAGGCATGTGATAGGGAGGAGCGACGTGTGACATGCCCTGAAGAAAGGTCTTAACCTGAAGTTTTGACGTGATGCGTCTCTGAAATAAGACAGATGAAGCGGAGATTTGGCCCTTGAGAGAGCGGAGTGCCAGACCGGAGTCAAGACCGGAATGTAGGAACTCTAAAATGGTGGGAACTGAGAAGACAAGAGGGGAAAGACAGTGATCCTTGCACCAAACAAAAAAATGTCTTCCAGGTACGGTGATAGATATGGACCGATGTGGGTTTACAGGCACAAACCATAGTGGAAATGATTGAGAAAACCCAGCCTGGCTCAAGACCCATGATTCAACGGCCATTAAACACAGGGCTTTTGAGTTCTGGTGGTATATCGGGCCCTGGGAAAGCAGATCTGGCCGATCCATCAGCCTCCAGGGTATGTCGGCGACAAGGCGTACCAACTCTGCGAACCACGAGCGGCATGGCCAATCGGAAGTGACCAGGATCACTGGGACTCCTTCCGCCTTGATCTTCCCGATTACTCTGGGGAGTAAATGGTAGAGGGGGGAAAATGTACGGAAGGCAGAATTGGCGCCACGAAAGAACCAGAGCATCGACACTGATAGCTGTCGGATTTCGAGACCTTGCTATAAACTGGGGAACCTTGGCATTCAGTCTGGGTGAAATGAGATCCACATCTGGGATCCCCCAGCGAAGACAGATCTGGTTGAAGACTTCTGGATGAAGCTCCCACTCCCGAGGTGAGAGCCTGACGGATGAGGAAGTCCGCCGTCCAGCTTTCCACTCCTGAAATGTGCACCACGGAGATCACTGAGTGGCTGTTCTCTGCCCATCGGAGGATGTGAGTTACCTCAGACATGGCCGCCCTGCTGCGGGTACCCCCTTAATTGATGTATGCCACAGTCGTGGCGCTGTCTGATTGAATACGGATGGGGTGACCCGCTAGAAGATGATGGAACTGTTGCAGGGACAGCCGAATAGCACGGATCTCCAGAATGTTGATCAGTAGCCTCGATTCTTGAATTGACCAGCGGCCCTGTGCAGTGTGGTGGCGGACGACTGCTCCCCAGCACGAAAGACTGGCATCGGTAGTCACCACCAGCCATTGACCGGGTAGGAAAGACTTCCCCAGTTAAGGGAAGAATTCAAAGTCCACCACCTGGGAGCCTGTCTGGCCTGAAGGGACAAGTGGCACCTGCGGTCGAGAGAGAACGGGTTTCTGAACCAAACAGCCAGAAGGGCATGTTGTAGGGGACGAAGGTGCAGTTGGACAAAAGGGACCACTTCCATTGATGCCACCATCTTTCCTAGTACCCTCAATGCAAACCAGATGGACTGAGAAGAATGACAAAGCAATCGGGCTCCTTGTTGAAGGGCTAATACCTTGCCTGGAGTTAGAATTACCAACCCCCGAGACGAGTCTAGTGACATTCCTAGAAAGATAATCTGTTGGGCTGGGATAGGAGAGGATTTGCTTAAGTTTAATCAGTCAGCCCAGGAAAGAAAGTGCATCATAAGTAATGCGAACAGACTCCACACAGTCATGGAAAGACGGACCCTTGATCAACAAGTCATCCAGATGGGTGCGTGATCGTTCTGCCCTAAGAGTGCAGGATGGACATGACAGCCACCACGACTTTGTGAACACTCTGGGGGCTGTAGCGAGGCCAAAGGGCAGGGCCGTGAATTGAAAATGCTGGTTGCGAATGGCGAAGCGCAGGAATCTCTGGTGGTGGGAACGGAATAAGTAAGTGTCTTGAATGTCGATTGAGGCCAAGAATTCTCCCTCTTCCAGGGAAGTGATAACAGAGCAGC